>NC_050458.1:32922514-33240847 GCF_903995425.1 Onychomys torridus | reverse complement strand
ACTTTGGTACAGAAGAAAGGAAAATACATGACCTTCATATGCAGAGGGAGTTCTTAATAAAAGCCCAGTACAGAAAACTGTAATAATCAGGGAATACCATACAGTTTAACTGCTTGAGTTGGAAAAGATTTTTAAACAAGACATGAGGATAAACAGGTTAAGTCTGAGTTCTGTGATAAGCAGAGAAACTGAAAATTTTAAGTGCTTATCTCATACAAATGCTGCACAATATTAGACAACATGTACATAAATCCCTGATGGGTAGACTCATAAGATGCATTAAATCTTGGTTATCATTTCTTGAGGTCTCCATGAAAATCAGAGACTGGAAGATAATAGTAGAATGGGCATTAATCAGGGAATTAGGTATGTGTAGAGCAGTGTTTAATGCCCATTTCACCGGATCTGAAAAGTTCAGAGAAAATCTAATTCAACAGGACTGCTCTCTTTGCTGAACCTCACAATGGTATGTGAACTTCTTGAGATTAAAAAGGCTCTGTGAACTCTGTAGGGCTTAGATTGACATGAGCATAGCATTTATAAAATGCTAACACAAGAGAGGAAGCAAGAAGAACAAGGCAAAGGGGGGGGGGTCTGTTTAGGTCACTCAGAGGCAAATGTGGAATGGTTTTTGCCAAGCTGGAGTTCTTGGAGGGAGGTGGAATAACAGAAATACAGATGCTGTGCTACTGAGCCTCTGATAGTTTTTAAAGTCGAGCAATGGTTCACTGAAGAGTAAATGAAAGATCCATACACATGAAAGTAGTTGGGATGGTCCTAGGGGTGGCAACTATGCTCCCTCTCCCCACCTCCAGAGGATGCTGTGTTCCTTTCTCCCTTGCCAGAAAATATAACACAAATGAAGATTGTTCAATCAACCTAGAGCCCTTTTAGTAACCAGATGTGGCCAACGGAGAGACATGGGACCTGCTAGAACCAGTAATCCAGTTCCAACAGTAGCCACAGCTTATAGTAGTGTCCAAGGATGGCTCATGGATAATAGAATGGGTTACCTAGGTCTGGACAGGGTTGTATCTTTTAACCATCATGAATGCTATATATAGCATTGCTTTATTATGTGAAGAAACAACTTACGTAAATGATGGTACCCTTTCGTACTATATTGGACCTTGCTAATGTTATTTTCTTTACTACCCCATTATCTGCTGATCCCCAAGTCCTGTTGATATTTTCTTAAAGTACATGTCAGTGAGCCCTCAGAAATTCTGTTCACCCTTTAAATAAAGTTTCATTATAATGCAAACTCTTGTGTGACTTGTAGACGTAGATGTAGAAAAGCACCTGGGAGAAGAATAAAAACAACAGTAAAAATCTGACTGGAAGAGCCATGTGTTGTGAGAAATACACCCCAAGAAGTATGGGATGCTAGATGAAAAATCCCTGTGCCGACCAAAGTGGGTTACCTCTCTATGGGTTGTTTGTCCAGGGAAGGCTTTGAGACCCATCACACAATGAAGGCTATTACCAGTGGATGGGTTGCATGTAAGAACTAGACAGCAGGTCCCTAGTGCTGAAGAAACCATATACTTTGGTCATAGGGCATGAAGAAATCAAGCTGAGACTGAGCTAAAATCACTCTTTATGGTGGCTAAATTTCACAGTGCCTGAGTTCTATACAGCCTACTTGCAGCCTAATTGTCCACTGATAGTCCTGATTAGTTGTAGATTATACTGTGAGCTGCATTACCAACATGTTAGGCAAGAAGTGCCCATTAGCACAATAGCGGCATAATTGTTATGGGTGCACCCAATTGCCTTCCACCAGAATGTAAAGCCTCTTTTGAGAAAAGAAATATGTCTGATGCTATAATCCAGGACAAAA
The DNA here is from genome assembly GCF_903995425.1 of Onychomys torridus. NCBI lineage: Eukaryota > Metazoa > Chordata > Mammalia > Rodentia > Cricetidae > Onychomys > Onychomys torridus. Next base: position 33,239,004 of record NC_050458.1, on the reverse strand, counting down.
GCCTGGGGATGTCTGGAGCCCTAGTGTAGATGCAATTGCTATTTTTTGTTAGGTAGATGTGATATGTCTATCAAATTGCTCTCTAAGTATTTGTGTTTATACCCATTAATTCTTTCTGCTGTTATCCTCAATCACAGGGGGGCAAACTTCTTTTTGTAGGGAGCAATGATTACTATTGAAACTCATAATGGATTACAATTCTGAAAAATACCTAGCTTGTTGCAGCAGAGTGGCTTGATGCTCAGCTAAGAATTGATGAAAATAATTATGACTCCTTCCAAGACTTGGAGAATGTTGCAGAAGAGGGAGCAAAAAAAAAAAGTAAGAGCCATAGGAAGTGAAGGAGTGGTGTGCAGCCATTTCCTGAATTGAAGCATTCTCTCTCTTGGAGAGAGGAAGTCCTGTAAGACCTAGGAAGCCATCAAAAACCTGGAAGCTCACAAAATATCAAAAACTAGAAGCTTAAAAATTACATCTCAAAAGCCCCTCTGCCCCCTTCCCCCTGCCACACAAGTTTACATATCCAGTATTTAAGAGCTAGAAGGTAACATCTTTCCTGAGGCGCTGCCTACAAGTTGGGTAAGAAACTCTGGGGGGACAGCTTGCCTGTCTTCACCCTTGCTAGGGTGAGCCTTTTAATGATGAAACTGCCTTTAAGGCACCAGCCCTCATGTAAGTAGCTCCTCACCCCTGTTCCTGTGAGTAATCATCAAGATTGACTTGGGTTGAATTGTTTCCTGGGTCACCAGTGACCCATGTTTTGTAAATCCATGTTTGCCCATGTCCCCCCATGTGTCACCACTTAACGATGTTTGTTTCTATGTTGGATATGAGCGGGCCGAAGCTCCCAAGCGTTTTAAATAACTAAAACTCATCTCCATATTGATAAGAGGAAATGAATTTTAGATAAAAGAGAGCTTAAAATAGCAAATAAGTAGACATACCAGGCACACAATAAGAACACAGTAGAAGCAATTAGAACCCTAGAACTTAACTAGTACCAAAATGGCTGCTTAGAACCATCTATAAGTCCAGTTCCAGGAGATTTGATGCCCTCTTCTGGCCTCCTCAAGTACCTGTCACTCACATGGAGCACAGACATACATAAAAATTAAAAAAGAAAAGACCGAATCTGTAGTGACATCATTCTGTAAGAAGGACAACAATACAAAGAAAAGCGGATCTCTTCCCAGGGAACAGGAAGCAGGAACAAAGCCTGAAGTTGCAATAAAGAAAAGGCTTTCAAGTCAAAACTGAATTTAGGAAAATACATAGTATGGTCAAATTAATGCATTTAAACTTTGTTTTTAACATGTCATTAAAATATGTAAATGTTACAGGATAAAAAGAAAAACAAGACAAGACTATCACTTCAAATAATATGAGTGACTTAACCACATAGAATTGTAAATAATACATGTAATTCTACAGCAAATAAATAGACACGTAAACACATCTTTAAAAATGAAGGTCTCCCAGACAAAATAAAAACCACCCGAACTATTCAGAAACAAGCAGCAAAATCTAGATGGACAAAATACCCCTCAAAGGATTAGAAACACTGTTCAAGATTCACTATAAAGTCCTCAGAAATAGATTATTCCACAGCTGGGTTCTTTGTAGCCTGTACAGAGCATGTATTCCCAAGGTTCTTCAGAAACATCTGATGTTTTAATAAACATGAAAAGCTCAACAAGGGAGAACTCTCAAGCTAGCATACCCAAGATATCCAGGATAGCTGTGAACACAGCCCAATACGAATTGTAAACTTATTTAAAACATTAAGGGTTTTTGTTTGTTTGTTTGTTTGTTTTTTGTTTTTGTTTGTTTTTTGCTGTTTTCAATTATAATTCTCTTGTGTAGTTCTCAGGCAGGGGACTTTGTCGATGATACCATGTGACAATGTTGAAATTTGGACATACTTAGAAACCTTACGAAGTCCCGCAGAAGACGCAATAAACAGTAATTACTAAAGCTACACTTCTGTCTTATATAATACTTGGGATATAAATTTTACAATGTTAACAAATAAGATAAAGCCACAATAAATAAAGATGAAGTGGTATTATTCACACCAAATATGCTCTATTAAGGTATCTAGTGATGTAATAGAAGTCTTAATATCAAATATGTGTTCTCTACTTACTCTGCACCAGAAACCCCGCCACATGGCTTACACATACCAGCATTTGCTCTCTCCTGTAGTCTTGTTTGGTTATTGCAATCATAATTATCATTGAGTTTTGAAAGCAAAAAGCCCAGAATGCAAGAAGACACATTAAGTTCCCATTATCATACAGATAACAATAGATGGGGCTGGAGCCCTGCCTAGATGTAACTTCTAGCTCCTGTGTAGGTAGGAGAAGAGAGAAAGGGCAAATCATATGAATAACTGCTGGAGAGAAATCAACGCATTTCTATAGCTACTGTGACTTTAAGAAAAATACTAACTGAAGGTAGGTAATGATTCACTATGTAAATCCATTCCATTTCAGAGGATGTTTAACAAGATGAAACTCTGAAGGCATTGCTCTGAAAATCCTGCACAAGATGGGAGGCCGATTAATTCCATCAATATTCAACATTTTGGGTTCTCACAAATGCAGTGTGACATAAAGTGACATCGTAATTGAAAACACTGTAAAGGAATCCTCTGAGACATTGCCTCAGCAGCTCTAAACTCATTCTGACACTGACTACTCTTCCTGCTTCCTCCAGTATCAGCACCATTGGGAACCTGCCCCACTGCCAGTGCTGATTCTGCTTCCTATTCCAGGAATTGTAGCATGCTTTGCTCTTCTTTGCACTAAAACACATGGGACCTGGGTGGTAGCAGAGACCTCTGATCCCAACACCAGGACATGAGGCTGGGAGGGCTCTGAGTTTGAGCCAACCTAGAACTATAAAGTAGATAAAAGGATGCATTAATAGGTGGTACTACGGGTTTACTTTCCCTTCAGTCTCCTATTCATTTATCATTCATTTATGGCTACATTGCAAGCTGGCTTTTGTCCCTACTACTCAGTCCCAGAGGATTTATATAAAGATCACAGAGAATCTCAATACTGGTGAAGCCTCTCTCTAACACTGTTATCACGTACAAGTGATCTGGCTGGCATGCAGTGCAGTTCTCCTTTCTAAGACACAGGACTAATCTCCATAGCAGCCTGAACTGTTGGCTGCTCACATTTGAGTCTCTTACCAAGAATTTCCCAAGGAATTTCTCAAGATTGTGTCCCCTCTTGAGAGACAGGCCATATCCAGTGACTGATGAAGAATACAATCAAGACTTTGCATCAACCCAGGAGCTCTCTGAATAGCCAGTGACCAACTATCCATTGTCATCATTTAGGAGTGTCTCCTAAGAGTGCAACTCAAAGCCCTCTTCTTGAAAATATGCCTCAGGGACACTGACCTGTGGCAACCATCCACAGCACTGAGATACTATGTTGCTTGGCTGCCATGGTCTCCTCCTACCAAAGACTCCTTTTCCTATGTCTCCTCAGTGGCTTCCTTTGGTATTCTCCAAATCCTAATATCCCATCCCCTTCATCCTGTTTTCTCTCCATCTGCATTTCTTCTTTGGTGACTCCATTTACTGTGTGGCTTATAAGACCATATGTATGCCAAAAACCTATAAGTGTCTATCTTCATTAACCCCAATTGTTTATCCCACAGCCTCTCCATCTCAGTTAATAAATAAGCCATCCTTTTAGTTTCTCAAGCACAAACCTGGCTTCCAATCAATTATGATGCCTCTATGTTTCCCAGACTCACTGTCCAATACAACAAGAAATCTGTTGGCCTCACCATTAAGTGATGATTCTGGTCCCTTTTCACCCTGCACTTTGCTCAGAACCACTCTCTTGCAGATATCTGCTTTTATTTTCTTTAACAGGGCAGCCAGAGTGAGTCTTTCCAAACACAGTGATAATGTGTCATTGATCTGCTGACAAACATGGCAATGACCACAGCAGGCATTCAACTGTAGAGAGCACCTCACGGCCTTCACCTTGGCAATCAGAGAACTGAATGCTTCTCTTCCAGAGCAGAGCAACTGGCCTTCTGCTATAGCCCAAGTAACCAGAACCCTGGGGTCACACTAGGTCTCCAAGATGTTCCTACACTGATGTGCATGGTGAATGTGTACAAAGATACAGGGGAAAGCTACTAAGAATGGCAGGGAAGGAGGAAGTAAAGGAAGAAGGAGGCTTTGATATTTTATCTGAATAAAAGCATTTTTACTAATTATGATCTTAACACAAGCCTTTCCTGTATGAGTTCCTGTCTGTTCTGCTCCTTTCATGTAATTCATGCTGTTGCTTTTTTATAGTTTTCCAAGAAAAAAAATCGTCCCTACTAAACCCACCATCTGCCTTTGCCTCTCCTTCTTTCTTCCCTGCTTTATCCTCCCCAACCCCAGCAGACCACTTACAAAGGACTGTTAGGGTCGCCATGGTCTCCCCTTTTCCTCTATCTCATCTCTTTGATTTCTATCCCATCTGCCATTCCACATTTCCCTCCAGCCCAACACAGACACTCCATCCAGGCCTGGACTCTGTAACTTTTCTGCATTATAGTATTCATCACTCTACAATTATACCTCACGCTAGCAATATATCTGCTCCAGAAAAGCAACACCTTAGGCTGTCCATCTACTTGGCATGCAAGAACCTAGAGCAGCCTTGCTTCAAGCAAGGACTCTGCTAACAGCATAGGTTCCCAGACTTTTCAGACTTTTGCTCTTGAAGGAAAGTGACCTTCCAATCATAGGGGTCCATATTATGGGTCACAGGTCTCTTGGTGTACAGATGTGCCAACTTAATTTTAAAAACCTACACTTTGATCAGACAGAAGGTAGCTGCTGTCACCAAGTCAGCAAAGACAAATGCTTGTGACTGACACCAAGAGGAAATGAGTTCTCTTGAAGATTAGGTAATAATATATAAAGAAATTTAGTAGACCCGAATCCAGTGAATTATTCTAGCATTGCCACTTAAGACTCCCCATGGAACAAATAAATCATATATGTGTGTATTATGTATGTACATAAAATTATAAATGCATATGTACACAAATTACAATGTTTATTATTTCTTTTTGGATTATGAATTTCAAAAAAGAAAACAAAAAATCAAAAACAAAAACTGAAGATAGACAGAGGAGATGTCTCAAAACTCATGGGAAGCCTGAGTTTGATCTCTGTAATGCACACAAAAAGCATAAAAAACTGGAAGCAGGTGTGAACATCTATAACTTCAGCACCCCTAAGGTCCAAAAGGAGGGCTGAGATATGAAAATTAGCCTCAGGTTCATGGGGTAGCTAGCCTGGGATACACAGAGCAGAAACAACATGAGAATTCCTGCTTCACAAACAAGATATAAGGAATGAACTGACTCCTGAAAATTGTCCTCTGATCTCCACATGTGTGCTGTGGCACACACACACACACACACACACACACACACACACACACACACACACACACATTAACTTAAACCATAATTATTCTGAGGGAGGTAATCCAGACCCAGAAAGACAAATGCATGCTCTCTCTTATATGCAGATGCTATCTTTGTATCTTTAGATACATGGGTTTAAATTGGACTACACACAGAAGGCAAGGTACTAGTAAGGGCCCTGGTGTGGGGATGTTTCAAGAGAAGGAGGCTAGAACTCAGGTTGTATGATATAGAAATAATGAAACAGAAAGGACCAGGAAGTGGGTGACAGGAAGACAAGGGAAAGGATAGAGTATAGGAAGGGGTAACTAACACTAAATACCTTTGAAAAAGCCACATGGAAGCCTACTTTTGTAGGAGCTTCCTAAAATATACACATATAAAAGAAGTTTAAATAGAATTGCCCTGTAACCGAGAGACAACTCCTTAACTAAGTACCATAGACAAGCAAATATAAAGCTCGGTGCCAGGTATGAATGGGTTACCTCTTTTGGAGTTGTGGGTCCATAGGATCCCATAGACTACACACCAAACAATGCTATCCAGAATTTAATGGTGAGACCCTATTGCTAAAGACAAGATTTCATACTTGAATCCTAAGACATAGGAAAATCAAGCTGGTACCAACCTATAAGCTTCATTCCTACAGGCTACCTTCATAGTGCTGAAAAGTGCTATACACACTGCCCAGAGGTTTGTGTGTGTGTGTGTGGGGGGGGGTAGAACATCAGTAGTCTTACCCAGCTGTGAACTTTGTGATGTGTAGTAACAGCTGTCCTAGAAATGCATATCTGGTGGTACAATAGTGGCATTAATGTTACAGAAATAACAAATTTCTGCCTGGATTTAAAGCCCCTTCTATAAAACAGAACTCATATTTGGCATGGTCAACTGGGCTCAGAACCCATGACTACTAGGTCATGTACTCTAGGGGGAAACCCAATATTATCATCCTGCTAAATTGACATAGTAATGAACTACCACCTAAGTTTTAATCTTTATACCCATAGATCAGTGCATCTCTCAACCCTCATCAGAGAAACTTTTTGTCATAAATGCCAATTAACAGAGACCCACGCCTGGTCAAATTGCAGAAGATAAGGGACTGTGAAGTGCACAGCTTTAAATGGGACATCTAATTCACCCGCATCCCTCCGAGGACCAGGGATCATCATGGGGAAGGGAGCAGAAAAATCCTGAGAGCCAGAGGTAGTGGACATCTGCAGTGATACAGTGTTTGTCAGACGTGACTGGGCCAGTGCACCCATAAACTCAGAGTGGCTGTGACAGCATGCACAAGACAAAAGTCCACATGGGTAGATAAGGAATCCCCTTGTTCCTATCTGGGGAGCTATGTAATTGATGACAGCTAGGGAAAGAAGCGCAATTGTTATTCAGGAATGAAGCCCTCAAGAGACTACCCAAGTTTCAGTACAAAGAAAAAAAAAAAAAAAGCTTCCTACACTCAGGCACATATAGAAAGCACTAAGTGGACTCAGTTGTTTGTTGTTGTTGTTGATTTTGCTTTAAAAGAGCATATGAAGTTGGGAGGGAAAGTTGGGGAAGATGGGGAGGAATATGAGGAAAATAAATGGAAGTAGATTTAATAAAAATACAATATGTACATGTATGAGTTTTTAAACAAAAATTATTTAAAATTAATATTTGGATATCCTTTTATTAATTTATTCAGTAAATACTTATAATAACTAATCACCTCTCAGTGACCATAATCTCTTTTCTTTTTTAAGGTAAACAAGTCCATTTTTTCTCACTTGTATTATAGCTAAAAATTAGCAGGAATACAACAAAAAGCTTACTGGGTCATTGTTCACTGCTGCAGAACATATTATAATGAACAGCAGGACACCATCCAGACAGTAGGAAATGGGGAACTAAATAAAGGCTATTATATGTCTGATTATACAGTGTTCAGACATAATAGTGAGGTTTATCCAGAGACATGGTGAGAGTAGATTGCCTGCTTTGAACTCGGGCACACAAAAGCAGTAAGTCAAAAGTGTTTAGTGTCTCATTTCACCTGCGTAAGTTTGATGCAGACATTTCTGAATGTCCTAGAACACCCGCAGTATGTTCACCAGAAAGTCTGAATCTAAAGTTCACATATGGCATTCTCTTTCTGTTTGCCTGTCCCTTCTTTGGTCTCTTGAGACAGCTACTGCCTTTACTCACTCCACCATGGGCCATTCCATGCCAATCTTTAAGTCTGGCCCAAGACAGCTGTCTCTGATATCTCAGATACAACATACTCCTGATACCAGAAATGAGCAAGGCCCAGAGTTCTAACTCCCCGATGCCTTTTGTACTTCCTTAACAAGAGGGGCAACAATTCCTCTCATGAACCCCCTCACTGGTAATCCAAGACATCTAGTTGCAATGTCCTATCTCTCTTACACTCAGACCTAAGGGGGTGTGGCTGTCCTGAAAACTTGAAAGAGCTTCTTCTATACCCACTCTGTTCTCACTAGCTCCTTCCTCTTCAATTGGCTTCCTTTTTGAATGGGGGAAAAAAAGAAATAAATAGGAAAAGAAAAGATATGACCTTTCCTAAGTATGGTGGAAGAGAGACTTAATTATATATATGGGAGAGCACAGCCAGAGGCAAGGCAAGGACATCTGGGAGAGTCCAGAGTGGACATGATCACACTGTGCTGGGCCATGTGGGAAAGGGGGAGGGGAAGAAAAAGGGAGAAGGGAAACAGGGGAACCAGGTGCAGCAGCCAGGAAGCCAAGGGTCCTAAATGTCTGGATTACATAGGGAAGAACTCTGGGGGAAGGGAAGCCCAACCCCTGGGCTGGAGAGTTTAAGTTAAGGGCTGGAGAGTTTAAGGTCCGGTATGCAAGCCATAATCTAAAACAGGTAGAGAATGAGGGATGCTGGGAGAACTGGATGCCAGGTCCACTTTAATATGTTAAAATAGGCACCTCAGCTCTTTGTCCAGGGTTTGAAACTTACCGCTTTTACAGGCAAATGACACTTGTCAATAATTACTTGGAGCTTCCCCCTACTCATCTCTCAGTAATACCCTTGGCCTTGCCAGGTATTGCTGATCAAGTCTCCTAAAACACATAAAAAAATATGCTGTGAATTATACTCAGAAATTCTTTTAGAAAAGGCTGAAATGCCTTTAGGTATTTTGTGCAATTATGTTTAAGACATTACATAGATTAAATATGGATGATACATTTTAGTAAATTTTCCAGTTTCTTATTTTTTTCTAATAATGGTCATAAATTAGGTTAGTAATAGGAGAAGGACAACAAAAATGTCTGAAAGATAAAAGCCATGTCAACTATGAATCATAAACTGTGTTACATATGTCATTAGTCTTAGACATAAATCTATTTAATCTGATCCCTGCAATAAACCTGAAAAGCCACTTACAACCATTATAATTTTATGTGAGTAAACTGAGATTCAGTAGAATTCCCCAAGGCATATAGCAAGTGATTTGAGCATCTATTGGTTCTCTGATCCCACTCTCCTTAACTGGAAACTTTATAATCTTTGAGTGAAATCTTCCTCCCTCCATGCCAACCATGTACTACCACAGCGTTTACTATTTGTCCTATAAAACTACAGGTCCAATGTGATCATGTAACTTGCATAGAACCCATCAGACACTTATTCTGAGTCACTTGAATTGCTAGGGAGAAAACTAAATCTTCATTAATAGCTAATGTGTTTCTAGAGCCAAAATCCACAGTCCTTGAAAAAACCAGAGCCAGAAGACCATTTGAAACCCACTCCAACGGGAAGAGAATATTGAACAGAGAGGCCTGGTAACTTGTAGGTTGAATTTCCTCTGGGAGTCAGTTCTCCAGTGGAATGGCCTCAGTTAAGTCAGGCTGCTTTTCTAACATTTCTAACACTTGGAACTCAAACAGCTGTATGGACTAATGGGTAGACAAAGAACTGGACCACAGAGAGACATAGGGCATTGTGGTTGACATCACAGCCCCATCAATGCTACCAAGGCTGTTCCTTAGGGTCTGGGCTTTTATGTTTGGACCTCCCATGTTTACCATCAACTTTGGGAGTATGTCCCTCCCCTCACAGTTACCTTAGTTCTACTATGCAGTATTCTGTTCTTTAGGTGCCCCACTCAGGGTGGCCTTTGACTGGGAAGAAGTCTGAGCCCTGTGGGATGCTCTGCCATGCCTTAAGCTCACAGAGTCTTCCCACCAAAAGAACACAAACATCCCTACTGGGGCCTGAAGACTGACCTTCAAGATTAAGAGGAACACCCCCTGCCTCTTTCTTTGTCCCTCACTCCTCACCCTCATTTCCTCAGCCCTTGGAAGTTTCCAGATCAGTTGTCAGACATTCAGAACCTTCCCCTGGAGCAGCACAGTGGTGCAATAGAAGCATGTGAGCCAAGTGAGCAAACACAGGTTCAAAGGCAGGCCTTTTAGGTAGCCACTACTCTATTCCAAACAAGTGGCTCATTTTAGAGCTCTTTTCCTCTTGCTGCTAAGAAAACATCAAGGACTCTGCCCTGGATGACTCTCCTTCCTGCTGCTCTCTTGTTTCTGCCTGGACTACCAACAAATATTTGTTAATGAATGAATATCTCTCTTTGACACTATATTTTATCGCATAAAAATTAACAGTGTGCAGCTCTGACCATCCCACTAAACATTTTGTCTTTTAGGATAGTATTTATCAAACTAAAGACCTACATTATGTGCATTCTTTCATTTCTGACTCTCCTATGGCATCTCATATAATAATGATAATAGCTAACATATTATAGGAGAAAACTAGAGTATTAAGGAGGAAAAAGGAAAAAACAACATGTCACAGTTCGGAATAACTCAATTAAGTAAGCCTGCATCCCACAGCTGGCACATGGAAATTTCAGAATCAATACTTGTGGACAGCATTCTACAAGATAGATTCCTGCTCTGAATTACTTTTCCCTCATTTTCAGGGTTGCTTTGAGGTTTATCACATGAGGAAATACTCACATGATAGCCACACACAGTAAGTGTCCAAGTAGTACTCCACTGCAAAATAAAAACATCATAGCAACTGAGCAGTAACTAAATTAAGTACATTTTTAAAAAATCTTGTTTCCATTTCTTTTTTGATTATTAATCTTATTTTCTCTCCACTCATTTCTGGCTATTGGAGGCTGAGTGAAGATGGTTTTAGATGCATAAAATAGCCATTTTTATTGTAAATGTCAACATAGAAAGTATGAGGCAGCCAGGCGTGCACGCCTTTAATCCCAGCACTTGGTGGCAGAGCCAAGCGGATCTCTGTGAGTTTGAGGCCAGCCTGGGCTACCGAGTGAGCTCCAGGAAAGGTACAAAGCTACACAGAGAAACCCTGTCTCAAAAAACCAAAAAAAAAAAAAAAAGTATGAGGCAGCACTAGACACTTCTATGGTTAGAAGGTAACATCAGAAGAGGACTGTGTTCATATAAGTAGTGCAGCAGTTCTTCAGGGAAGCTCTGGAGGACTGTGTGGCCATGTGGCAGCCTCTTGGGAATCAGAGCTACTAGTCAGGAGCAAGTGTATCAATACCCACGTTTCTACAGAGTAGAACATATATACTCTGGGACTGGAGAGATGGCTCAGTGGATAAAAGCACTTGGTGTGCAAATGTGGGGACTGGAGTTCAGATCCCCAGAAATGCTGGGTGGGCATGGCAGCCTGCCTGCTATTCCAGTGCTGAGAAGACAGAAATGATGACCACTGGAGCAAACTAGGTAGTTAGACTAGCTGCATGGGTAAACTCAGAGACTGTGCATCAGTGAATAAGGTGGAGGTGTTACCAGATACAACCACTCAGACACAGTGTAGAGCCAACTGAAAGTCTTTATTCCAGCTGGCTGGGAATATAGTAGGATATTTGAACCCAAGTGTAGTGCTGAGTGTTTATGGTAAGAGGTTTTTTTGTTGTTGCTGTTGTTGTTATTGTTGTTGTTGTTGTTGTTGTTTTTAAGACATATATCACATCCTGATATCTCATATAGCAGCTGCAAGAGAGGTTTTGAGCAAGCAAGCAGTTTAACAGAAGCTAAGATAAGTTAGTTGAGGCCTCTTGATCTTAGGTTTCTAGAGTTGGGTAATTTTCCACAGGTTTCTGCATCAAGGAGACCAAATTCTAGTTTAATCTAAAACAGCCTCAGCAAGACTACAAGACTTCTACCTTGTCTTTCCCTGTCACATAGTTCCATGTACATCCATACCTGTTTGCAAAATGTGCCCAAACTCATGAGAACATGCATACATACACATGCAAAAACCAAATTAAGGTCATTTGTTCTGGAGCTGTATGCTCAGATGATGGTGAAATTTGAGTAGTAAAACAGAATCAAAGCTGATCTGTCCTTATGCCAAAGGAAGGCACTTACATACAGATGTGGACACCATCCTAGGCCAGATAATAAAAGGGAACATTATGAGAGGGAGAGTGCTATGGGATGTCCTTCTGTATGCTGTGAATATGTGTGGTTCCCATTGGATAATAAATAAAGCTGTTTTTGTCCTATAGCAAAAAAGCTAACAACCAGGAGGGAAATCTAAGCAGAGATATAGAGAGAAGAAGGGTGGAGTCAAAAGAATCACTGGCCACCACCAAAGGAGCAACAAGATGCCAACAGACTGGTAACACCACTGCCATGTGGCAATGTATAGATTAATAGGAATAGGTTAATTTAAGATGAAAGAGTTAGCTACAAGAAGCTGAAGTCATAGGCCATGCAGTTTGTAATTAATATAAGCCTTTGGGTAATTATTTTATAAGGGACTGCAGGACCAAGGGTGGGAGAGATTTGTCTGGACGTCAGGGCCAGAGAAACTCCTATCTGCAAGAGAGAAGCAGTGAAATGAGACAATGTATTGACTACAACATGCCTAGAATTCCACCTTCAATTCTGAGCACCTATGGAAGAGCCCATTGGGTGGAGAGTTAGTGGGATGCTAAAGCATCCCCAAGCATGTAATAGGACAAACACTGAAAATACAGTCAGTTAATATAAAGGAAATGGCCCAGGAACTTCTCAGTGTTTAAGTTGTCTTAATGGCTGCTATAGTAAGAACAGTGTGTTCAACCTGTACCAGGTGCAGGTTTAGAACAAGTAGATAGAACAATGGGGGAAAGAAAACTGCCTCAATTAAAGGAGGACTTTTTTAATCTCATAGTTACCTCAGAATGAATTTTACTGATTCAAAAAGTTTGAGCTGAGATGATGTCTCAATGGCCACTCCATGAGCATAAGAGCTGGATTCTGCGCCCATGTAAAAAGCCAGGCATGCCACAGCTTGCATCTCTAACTCTAGTACTGGGTGGCAAAGATGGGAAGATCACTGGGGCTTATTGGTCAGCTAGCCCAGACAATCAGCTAGCACTGAACTGGGGTTCCTAAAAGCTGTCTCAAAAAAAATGGCAAAGAGTGATAGAGGAAGAAACTAGACCTCTGGCCTACACACATACACACACACACACACACACACACACACACACACACACAGACAAATGCACCTGCACTGATACAACATACATTCATGCATACACACACACATATACACACCACATAACATGCAGACATGTACATGAGTATACCTGCACACACACACACACACACACACACACACCAGTGCACCTGCACTGCCACACACACTCATATACCACATGAATTCAGTTATGATGAGTTCCATCAGTGGCATTCAAGCATAGCTCACACAGATATGCTGCAGGAGTGAAGAACATTCAGACACTGCTTGATGATAAGATCTGTAAGTTTCTTTTATTTCTTAGTGTCTGTGACTATACAAAACTTACACTGTGGCAAATGCCCCCACATCCTGCATCCAGTCCAGGGGTGACATTTTGTTGTTCAATGCCATGGGTATATTTGCTGCACTAACTTTTTGAACTTAGCTTTCCTAGCTATAGAGAAAAGGGAAGGATGGATTAGTCAATGTGTAAATGAAGAAGTATACATGACGAAGATATCAGCTGAGGACCCATGGCTCTTAGAGAATAGTGTTGCCAGCTCAAAACCCATCCTGACTGCAGGACTCACCAGCATTCTGTTGCATTTCCTCTATGTGATGGAACTTTTTTTCCCCAAGAATTCTGTATGGCCAGAATCGGATAACCCCTAGTCAACTGTCTGCCTCTGCATTGGACCTCTCAAATCCTGGATAGCAAATCTTGAAGACTTGCCTTTCCTCTAAGAATCCACTATTCCAAATAAATTAGTAGACTAGGGAGGATGGGAAGGAGATGGGCTAAGGACACAGCCTTCCCTTTGATATAGAGAGCTTTCCTCAGCAAGCCCCCCACCCCTTGGGAGCTGCAATCACTGCCCTTTGCAGTTCCTAGGGCTCCTTTCTCTTTCTTGTGGATGTTCCTCCAGAAATGGAGACCTTTCTCTACTTGTTATGCACAGCCGCTTTGCTGTCGCCAAGTCACTAGCAGCCAGCAGTTATTCCTGGTCAGTGTGGAATATGAGGCTGGCAGAGACTGAACTCAATTTCTTTTTGATTTATCAATACTTCTGAAAGCCTTCCTTCATAAAGACACTTCTCTACTTAGCACAGTCTCATGAATAAATGCCTTGGCCTCCTCCTGCATGGTTGTTGTGGAGGTATTTGTTCGTGTGTGTGTGTGTGTGTGTGTGTGTGTGTGTGTGTGTGTGTGTGTATGTGTGTGTGTGTGTAGCAAAGGTTTACTAATTAAGACTCTTCGTGGAATAAGAAACTGCTTGCAAAAGACCAAAGGATTATTGCTAACCGAACTTGAACTGGCAGCTACTGAGATGCAAGGAGATTTATTTTGCAGGTAAGAAATAATCAAATGAGAAACATCTGGTGTCCAACTTTTGGGACATGAGTTTACAAAAAAACTGCTTTGCAGCCACCAGCATAGGCCTGAGCTACATGTGGCCAGAGTCTCTATCCCACCTGGGCTGGAGCCCCCTACCCTGCCAGCAAAGTGTTCATTGCAGCCTCTCTGCAGAAAAAATCCATAGGTTTGGGGCTCCAAAAACCACAGGAGTCAGCCACTTTGCACATTATCCCTGTGCAAGACAGCTGACTCCACAAGCACAAGCCTAGGCTCAGACTCAGGCCCAGGCTCAGGCTCCATACATGCTGCAATTAGCCACTTTTGTATGTTCCCCTGTGCAGATGGCTGGATCTTTTGCTTCTTTCCTCTCCCAGTGGGTTTTGGCTTTCTCTGAAACACCTCTTCAGGCTGCTGCCACACTGTCATCTGAATCGTCATTGTCGGATAATTTGCTGAGTCCTTTGGAATTTCTAAAAAGGGAGAAATTAGTTAAAAGAGAGTTCTTTCCCCACATTAAAAAAAAATGAGAAACACTATTACAATGGAAGGAGTTTGATCTTTGTTTGATAATACACTCAACAGTCTGAAAATGGAACAATTAAATGAGAGGATAATTAACTTACATGGGATTGATGTAATGTCAATTATAAACATTATCGTTTTGATCATTCTTATGTTATCTCTACAAAAGTAGATTTATATAAGTGCCAAGTTGGTCAATATGAATGCCAGGATACAAGTCTTAGAAAAACTTATTAAAACAGATCATAGAGATATTCAGACCCAGACAGAGGAATTTAAGAGAGAACTAATTTCAGCACTGCATTGTAAGGTTCCAGAGAAACAATCCAAGGCTTTCAAACAGCCAAACTTAATTTATCTAGTAACTTTACAGGAACTGTCAAATGATAGATATCCCCAAGGCTGTGTAAATGTTAGATTTGAGGAGATTCAAAGAAGTGATAGTCTCATATCATATGCATTCACCTTTTGTGAAGCAGATGTTAAACTCGTGGTCAACTTGTAATAGAATTTACAACAGAATTATTGCTTACAGCAGTCTTAGAGGCCGGTTTCCAATTATAATGGGGGACCTGGTGGAAGGATGAGGCTAAGACCATTGAACAACAAAGTAGGGCTAGAGGTATGGAAATTTCCCAAGATCAACTTCTTGGAGAGGGCAATTATGTTGATATACAAAGATAATCTTTATATGATGACCACACCCTGGCTTTATGCCACATGGCAGCCTTGAATGCTTGGGACAGAATTGAAGAAGTAAGAAAGAAAACTGAGTCATTTACAAAAGTTATACAGGGCCCAAAAGAAACCTTTACTGATTTCTTACAAAGATTGACTTCAGCAATAAATAGAAATGTTACCAAATTCAATAGCTAGACAAATAATAATTGAATCTCTGGCTTTTGAAAATACTAATGCACAATGCAAAAGGGTAGTTAGGCTGTTAAAGGAGGAATGGATCTGATTTACAATCAATATTGAATCTCCTGATCATGATGATGCTTGGATTGGAGAGGTGATTTCCAGAGGTTTGGAGAAAAATTATGTCAAGTGTTTCAGTTATGGTAAGCAAGGTCACTCAAGAAGGGACTGTAAACAAGGTGTTCCTAGAAACAATGTTTTTTCAAGGAATAATCCCTTCTGAATTATGCATAAGGTGTGGCAAAGGCAGACATTGAACCAATGAATGTAGATCAACAAGGGACAGACGTGCTATCAGGAAACGCCCTGAGGGGCCTCTTGCAGGCCCCCATGTCAAATTCAGTTCAGTCCTTTCCTGTAATCATGGAAGAAACTTCTTCCCAGAGCAATTAAAGAACTTCATGCCTGTTGTAAAAAAAATATATTGCTCTGTATGGAACAGCTTCAGAAACTAAAACAAAAATTTCAAGAGATATGGAACCTCCCCAAAGTTAGGGTTGGGGCAGAGTTTTGTTATTGCCTTTTCAGGAAAATAAAAAGCATCTTGAGGAATTTAAAGACCTTTGGAAAAAATAAGCATCCAAAGAAGAAGGGAGAACTACCTGGAAAAAAATTACGAAGAAAAGAAATAATCTGACCTAATGCAATCTCTGAAATCTTCAAAAAGATGATAGGATCCCACAATGATGTTTCCTTATGGGCTACCATAAAGCCACTAAGCTGACAAACACCATCTGAAGATTACCTTTGGACTACAAACTGCTCAGGACAATTTTGAGATGGTTAGTTGAGATGATCCAGCCTCATAGACTCCTCTAGCCAGGACTTGAGACCAGCCCTGCATTTTCTCATTAACCTGAGACTGTACAACAAAATGCATAGCTGCCTCTTCCAGGGCTTGATAATTAACCCAAATTTTTCTTTTCAGGATCCCCCTAAAGATGCCTTCATCTCCAGAGAGCAGGAAGTAAATTTAAGAATATGATGCCCACTTTCCCAAGAGGTGGGGTGTGTGATTTCTGGTCTTTCAATGATTTATGGATATTTGTCACTGTTTTGGTGGTTGATTACAAGTTGGCATTGGTAATGGTCAGGAAAAAAGCTAAACAAAGGAGATTAGATTCAGGGTTCTTGTTTAAAAAAAAGAAAAAAGAGAGATATAGAAATGATATGATAAAAGGGTAGATTATTAAATCTACTCTGAAAAGAAAAGAAGAATATGGATATGATAAGATAAAAGATAGATTATTGAATCTACTTTTAAAAAGCAACTACTAGTTTTAACTATTTTACATTGGATTGGATTTTTGTGTATTGTATAAAATTGTGTATATTGATACAAAGTTGAGATTATTTTTCTTAGAACATACTGTACATACACTTCTAATCTTGTTCAAGGTGTTGTACCTACACAGTTTATTTAACAATGTAATGCAAATTGCTATTCCTTGAAAGTTATTATTACCAACTATTTAGGATAATAAAGAAATGAAGGTTAGTAGTTAGTCACCTATTACAATGGAACTTGCAGTCATCTTAGGTATGTTTTCAAGGTCAAACAGAGATATATTTTAGATAGTCTTCAAACACTTCAGAGATCTGCAGAATATGGCATTTAGGGTGTTTTGATAGCATAGGTTCTTTTTTTTTATGACAATAAGACATGTCTGCTCCTGGCAGCACCAATCTATTTCAGAGGAGATGTTGGGCATTGAAGAAACTTCTTATGGAGTTTGCTTTCCTTGTGGCAAAAATTAGCCACTGGACAAGAAAGTGCACTTCTCAACTGCTGACAGTATGCTGTCCAAATGGACAAGCAGGACACAAAAGAAAGGACTACCAAACCATGCCAAGACAAGGTAGGAAGGCAGAAAATCCTGCTTCACAGATGAGTCTGTAAGACATGCTAGGCCTGTAGGCTGAAGATGGATGCCCCAATGTTGCAGAGGAACCTTGGGTGACTGTCCAGACAGTCAACTGTTTCTGTCATTTTTCTCATTTTTTTGGAAGTCACTTGTTTGTACTTCCTACTCACTTAGGTAATATTATTTCCTTCTTGGGTCTCTGAGGGAATTGAAGACTAGATAGTTATAGTTGTTTTCCTTGTAAACAAATTCAGAAAAGAAACTCACTAAAGAGGTGCAAAGTGTATAAGTTTGAAAGACATTGAAAGATAGTTTTGGATTGTTAATACAAGTTAGGATAAAAAGTGAATTAGGTACAACACTTTGAACTCACCAAAATAGGAAAAATAATGGAATATTTTCTCTGAATTTGTCAAATGTTAATGGACTGAACATTGTTAATGTAATTCTTGACTGTATATATTGTATATAGTTATTATACTTATTATATATAGCTTTTCTTATATTACTTATAACCTTTTATTATTTTAGACAAAAAAAAGGGAAATGTAGTAATAATTTGTTGTACTCTAAAAAGCTTGCCTGAAGATCAGAAGACAATACTAGCCACAGAATTAGCCACAGAGCAATGATGACATACCCCTTTAATCCTAGCACTCAGGAGGCAGAGATATGTTTGGATTTCTGTGAGTTCAAGGCCACCCTAGACTACATGAGATTATTCCAGTCTAAAGAAAGCAGAACCAGGCAGTGGTGACATAACACCTTTAATCCTAGCACTTGAGATCTCATGCCTTTGCTTCCAGTATTTGGGAAGCACACATACCATTAATCCCAGCACTAGGAAGGTTGAGGCAGGAAGTGATATGGCTGGGTGGAGAAAGGAATACAAGGCATGAGGAGACAGGAACTCAGAGCTTTTCAGCTGAGGCATTCAGTCTGAGGATTTGTGGAGACAGGATCGCCTGAGGAGCTGGTGAAATGAAAAGTGGCTGTAGCTTGTTTCTTCTAATCTTCAGGTAAGTTTTATTACAGCACAACAAATTACCACCACAGTGAATGACTCATGGAAGAATTGGGCAGACAGCAGATAAATGAAAAGATATGCTTAAACTAGTAGAAACATCCAGAGGAGGAACCAAGAGGTTGAAGTGTTTTGGAACCGGCTTCTGCTGCAGAGCTGAGCACACTGAGGTTTGAAGAGGCTCAGGGGTATGAAGGCAGAGTAGAGCTGATGGTCACATGAATAAGGATGGAGAAACTTCTGGCCTTCACAGAAGCAGAGACAGCAAAGAGAGGTCTCAAATCTGGCACCTGGAGAAGCTTCTGATATAATAAGAATTAGGTGGAGAAGTTGGGGCTGACTTGCGGCTAGTAATGGTCATAACGTTCCCTTACATTCCAAAGAAACCAGATTCAACTCCTGACTTCTCTGCCCTTGGAGAAGTTCTCAAAGAAACTGCATCTGTACCAAAGATCAAAGATACTTGACCCTGGCTCAGTAGAACATCCAGACTAAACGGATGGAATGTTGGAGGTCAGGTACCATAATTAACCCTTGGCTGGCTTTAGTCCCCTTTAAGAGCCATTTACAATCAACCTTTGTATCTGACCTTACATCCTCCAGGCTTTTCCTAAATCTCTTAAACCTGACATACCTGCCTGCCCACTTTCTGCCAGCTCTCTAGCTCTAAGAATGTGATAAAGATAATATTTAAATAGCATTGGCTTCTCTGATTCGCTGGAGCCCACCTCTTTGTGACCCCACTTATGCATTTTGTAAACACATTGATTCCTTACTTTCTTTACTGAAGCTTCTCTTGTCATAAGACTTGTCTTTTTTTTAATTAAATTTATTTATTTTTCTTTTATCACCTTGATATAGTATAAATTCTTATCCTAATAGTGAAATGTTTGATTGAGGCTTGCCCAGTAATTGAGTAAAACCAAAACTTATTATCCTAGCATCCCCCCTATTATATAGCCTCCCTGGTTCTGTGGGTTGCAGTCTGATTGTTCTTTGCTTTATATCTAGAATCCACTTATGAGTGAGTACATACCATGTTTGTCCTTCTGGGTTTGGGTTACCTCACTCAGGATGGTATTTTCTATTTCCATCTATTTGTCTGCAAATTCCATGCTGTCATTGTTTTTCTCTGCTGAGTAGTAATCCATTGTGTATATGTACCACATTTCTTAATCCATTCTTCAGTTCAGGGCATCTAGGTTTTTTCCAGGTTCTGACTTGTCTTTTGGGATAACTTGAATCTCTAATCCTGAGTCATTGTCACTGGTGTCCAGATCAGAAGAAGCTATGTTCAGAGAGCAGAACTGGTCTATAAGAGCCAGCCTTCCATAGGCAAAGCACGAGAATTTTTCAAAGGAAGCCCAATAAGTGAAATCTCTCCATGACTATTGCCAGTGAATAGTTTTAAACATTAAAGCCATGTGCAACAGATGTCATGGTGGTCCAGGGCCGAAATCCCTGTATTTGGGAGGCTTGAGTGGGAAAATCACAAGTTCAAGGCACTCTGATCTTGAAAGTAAGTCCCAGGGATTCCTATGCTTCACAGTAAAGAACTACCTCAAATTTTGAAAACAAAACAGAACTACTTCAATAACTAAACATGAAATGCTTAAACATTTACCATCCAGCTTCCCTAGCAAATGTAGAATGTCATGCAGATTTCTAAAGTAAAGGATTCCTAAGCACTTGAGCTGAAGTAATGGGAACTATCATGTATTTGAGACAAAAACCATGTAAAGGCTGCATAGCAATGCAGATGTGTTAGGAAGTGCTGTCATGGGAGTTACTTGTTATCAGATCCACCTTTTAAAGTTAAGATTTCTGGACCTATGGGCTGCAGAGATGGGTAACAGTTCAGAGCTCAGACTACTCTTGCAGAGGAGCTAGATTTGGCTCCCAGCACTTACGTCAAGACTTGATCTCTTCTGACCTCCATGGGCATCTTCACTCACCTGCAATATCCACACATAAACATATATACATAATTTTAAAAATATAATATTTTTTTTAAAAAAAGATCTCTGTGCCTGTCATTGAGTCTTTGATTCCACAAGAATGTCGCAGGCTCAGATATCAATGTTTTATTGATGTACTCCAGAAGACTCCAGTGGACAGACTAATGGAATGATGTTGTGTATGGTAATCACTTAGGTTCTTCTGTGAGACTTCCTAGACATGGAGCAGGGGCAGCATGAAAGACCTTGGAGATGCAGGAATTGATTCATCAGACCCCAGACAAGTGACGTGCTCTTAATTCATCGTGTACTTTTCTAATAGGTGTCACTCCATACATTATCTGTGAAGGGAGTGACAGTGGCAGGTACTGTGGGTGATTTGTTTGTGTGTCTATTTCTCTGCTTGAATACACACATTAGAACATTGGGAGCTTTTTTGGTCCTTGGTAAGAGTAGATCCCTCTGTCACTCCAGCTGGCATCCTCCTCCTTCCCCAAGTACATATGTGCCTTGCTGATTCTTCTCATCCAGGTCTCTGTTGAATATCCTTTCTTCACTCCTGCCTTTTTTAAATTCTTTGTCATAAGCACTAACATTCATTGTTCCCTAGTTGTTTTCCCAGGCATTAAATCTCTTTAGTGTATCTGCCACTAGCATTGTGTCACATACTGATCGTCTGTCAATATCTGGTGTAGATTGGTCCAGGGATCCACAGCAGATGCTGAAATCCTCAGATAATGAAGTGCTTCATACAAATTGGTATAGTACTCATATGTCACTGCTATGCACACTTTCTTGAAGACTTTAAATTATCTCTTGATTACTTTTACTGTCTACTACAATTCAATGCTATGCAATTGATTACTACACTATATGGTTTAAGGAATAATGATGGGGGAAAGTGTATGCATTTCCAGCATAGACAAAGTTTTTCCCAGATATTTTGAGTATGCAATTGGTTGAGTCTAGGGCTGTGGAACATCTAGACATGGAGGGATAACATTTATTTGCTGGTTAGCTTAATGTTTCTTTTCTTTTTAGAATATAGATTGCATAAAATAAGAATCTTAACTATTTCCAAGCCTAGGACAATATGGGACACTTGAGACCCCATGAAGTAAGTATTAAAAGAGTATTAAGTATTAAAAGTCTGCTCCATGTACCTGGGTCTTGGGGACTACAGCCTTGTGCACATTAGTACAAAAGTCCTGTGGAGAGATTTTGCCACAGTGGTCTCTTGGTCAGACTTTGATTTGGCTCCTAGGTATCAGTAAGATGATGGGACATCACTCTAGAGAAACCATGGTGCTAGGGAACAGCTTGTTCAGGCTTGACTCCCATGGAAGACCTATGTAGAATACAGACAAAATCCTTAGCACATTTCTTTGGAGAGGGTGCCTTATGAACTGGAGCAGAGATCCTGGATGCTGGAAAGTGGGACTTGCACCCTTTTCCTTTGAGGAGAAGGACATTAATATTTTCTAGCACAGAAGGCCATTGTATTGGTCTGCTCATTCTTTTATTAAAAATACCTGAGGCTGGACAGGCATTCATCGCAGAAATCTATCTTTTGACTCTGTGGAGACTGGGAAGTTAAATAGAAGCCTCTGATGGGTTCTAGATATGCTGATGGCCCAAATTCTGCTTCTAAAACCTGGGCACTTCCTACATTCTCTAGTACATTCTCCAGTGGGAATGAATATGTCCTCATATGACAAAAGAAACAAAGAGTCTTTTTATGAAGATGCTAAACTCATCTACAAGGGTGGGGATCTCATGGCCTAATCTCTGCCTAAAGCCCCACCTCCTAATACTGATGTACTGAGGATCCAGTTGCAACATAACCACCACAGAGAACACAAACATTCAGACCACAGCCCAGTGCTGCCGCCTTATTCATTCTGAAAGTGGAGTGTTTTTCTGAGGAACTAGGAAGCAGCTCCCAGATTACACACTACATGTAACTTGGCCTAAAATGCAGATGCAATGAAACTGTGTGGAAGTTCCTCAGGAGCACCCAAAGTGAGCCAGACACATGGGCCAAATCCAATGTAGTAAACAAGGATGGGGTAATAAAATGTGGCTTGTAATAGCCTTCCTTAGTACCATCTATTTTCACACTGTTAGGAAAAGGACATGGGGATTTCCAGGCAACCCAGCTTGTAGCCATGCTTGTGTACCTCAGCTTTATCTCCTAACCCTGTGCCTTCTGAAAGTTTGCTTTCCCTGAACTCAGAGAACTACCTCCAGATAAATAGGACACGCAAGGTCTTGAGTCATCTGAATGCCTCAGTGTAGTGAGGAGAATTCCTAACACAAGTACACATTCCCCATCTAGCTTGAAACTTCACCCAGACAGCATCTAATCTTTAGCTTACACTCCTTGCCACAATCCTCCACCCACTTTCCTCCACCCCAATCCCTGTACCACACAGGACTGAGCACCGTGATTAAATTTCCCAGGGAAATCCAGGGAGTTTTGAATGAAGTTTTCTTTCTCTTATTATATATATATCCTTCTCTGCTCAAGACCCAGTGTAACATAATACCAGGCTGAGGTGTAGGGGCTGTGACAGAAAGGTTAAAGTCAAAGTCAAGTTAATATTAAAAGGAAAGTCAGCCTGTCAAAATGACTAAGATAAAAACAAAAACAAAAAAACACTAATGACAGCCTATTTTGAAGAGGATGCAGATCCAGGGATACACTCCTTCATTGCATGGTGGAGTACAAACTTGTACAGCCACTTTGGAAGTTAGTGTGGCAGTTTCTCAGAAAACTGGGAATCAACCTACCATAAGACCCAGCTATATGGCTCTTGAGCATAAACCCAAAGGATGCTCAATCATACTACAAGGACACTTGCTCAATTATGTTCATAGCAGCTTTATTTGTAATAGCCAGAACCTGGAAACAACCTAGACATCCTTCAGCTGAGGAATGGATAAAGAAAATGTGGTTAATTTACACAATGGAGTACTACTCGGTTGTTAAAAACAAGGGCAACAAAAAAATTGAAGGCAAATGGATGGAACTAGAAAAAAATCATCCTGAGTGAAATAACCCAGACATACAAAAACAAACATTACATTTACTCATTAATAAGTGAATATTAGCTGTAAAACAAGGGATAACTGTGCAATAGTCCACAGCCCCAGAAAGGATAGGTAACAAGGAGGTTTCGTGGGGGGATACCCAGATCTCCCAGGAAGGGTGAAATAGAAGAGATTTCCTGAGTGGTCTAGGGCAGGAGGGGGGAGGGAACATGTGTGATCAGGTTGTGGGGAGTGGAGGAGGCATGGAGAGTCAGAAGGGGAAAGTACTGAAAGAGACTACAGAAAGGGTGGAATTTGCGAGCTAGGTAAAAACCTGGTACAAGAGAATCTCCCAGGAATCTACAAGGAAGACCCCAGCTTAGACTCTTATCAATAGCAGATATGTAACCTGAACTGGCCATCTCCTGTGGCCAGATTGGTACCCAGCCCAATTGTCATTGGAGAGGTACACTCCAGCAACTGATGGAAACAGATTCAGACCCACAGCCAAACATTAGGTGGAGTTCAGGGAATACTGCAGAAAAGGAAGAGAAAGGATTGTAGGAGCCAGAGGAATCAAGGACATCACAAGAAAACTCACTGACTCAACTAACCTTGGCTCATAGGAACTCACAGAGGCTGAACTGTCAACCAGAGAGCCTGCATGGGACTGACCTAGGCACTCTGCATATATGTTACAATTTTGGTTCTCTTGTGGAACTCCTAACAATGGGAACAGGAGCTGTCTCCAACTCTTTTACTGGCTTTTAGGAGCCTACTCCTCATACTGAATTGCCTTGCCCAGCCTTAATACATGGAAAGGTGCTCAGTTTTACTGGAACTTGATATGCGTGTGTTTTGTTGGTAATCATGGAAGATCTGACCTTTCCTAAACAGAAACGGAGGAGGAGTGGATTGGGGGTCTGAGCACAAAGGTAGAATGGGGAGTAAGAACTGAAAGGAGAGGAGGGAGGGGAAACTGCAGCCCAGATGTAAAAATCAATCAATCTGCCAGGTGATGGAGGAGCATGTCTTTAATCCCAGCACTCGGGGGGCAGAGGCAGGTGGATCTCTGTGAGTCTGAGGCCCGCCTGGGCTACAAAGTGAGTTCCAGGAAAGGCGCAAAGCTATACAGAGAAACCCTGTCTCGAAAAATATAACAACAACAAAAAAATCAATCAATCAATCAATCAATTAATAAATAAAATTATTTTTTAAAAAGAAGAGACAAAAATGGGGGCATGTCAGAAACAAGAACTGTGATGCCATCACTTTCTCTGTCTACACAAAAAATATCCATCTCCTCAAGGGTACCAATAGGCAGGAAATTGTGTATTAAATGCCAACTGACATGTGTGGCCCCTATCTCTTTATGTCAACTAGAAATTATTCTTCCTCACATGTTTGACTGCAGAGACCCTGGAGTCCCTTTGAAAGTCTGAAAATGCTTCCCTTTACTGTTTATTATTTTAATATTGAAACCCCAACTTTAAAACCTAGCTTTGTGACTTATAATCTGAGAGAATCTTTTTCCCTGACTTAGCCTACTTCTCACATGTAAAATGAGAATGAATATAATTACTTTATAAGACTGTAGAGCTAAGACAGTGCTGTAGGTCATAAATCTTTGTGAATACAGCACATTAAATGTGGAGGGTATGAATCACTGAATCACAGTTCCTCCAATCCTACCTTTTGCCATTACCATATGCCAACTAGTCAGATAGATGGAGCATCATGGAGCTGGAAAGGCATCTTAGCCACATTAAGAGAACTGAGTGTCAATTTGCATGACAGAACTTGTTACTGAGTTAGTAGAATTTTTTCCAGTAAAACAAAAAGCAGAGAAAAGGAGACCAAACAACAGTATGAGCAAAGACAGATTGAGACAGGAAGACATGTAGACAGAGCTCAAATTCCCCAAGGTTACAATCAGTCCCTAGGGAATAAATTATGTTTGTGGGATCAGCTGTAGGGGAACTTGAAGTAAGAAGTTCAAGGCTAACTATGATGATTTGTCTCAATCATCAACTTGATTGATTTCAGAATCACCTAGGAGATTTGTAAAGCATACTACCTAGTGTGTTTGTGAGGGAATCCCAGAGAGGACTAACAAAGAGACAAGACCTGTGCCAAAAGTAGATGACACCACCCTGATAAACTAGCATACCTGAGAGAGATCTTTCTCTGCTGCCTCATCTCTCTCCAACATGATGCTCTGTTCCACCACACCATTCATATCTTGATACAACAATAAGAAAAATAAACTCTTGCTTTATTAAACATTTCCACAAGTATTTTGTCTCATAGATGAGGAACATACTGACACAGTGGCTCCATGTCCCCTCTCTAGGCCGAGAAAGTATTACAAGTCCCTAGTCAAGGACAATCAGAGATTAGTTTGTCAAAGTTAAGACATGTATGTGCCTAATCTTCCTCCCTATGTATGCTTCACCTTTAAAAGCTCCATTAAGTAATAGGGTTTATAGCCTTAGACATATGTCAGGTAGGCCTCCACTCTCCCACTTCTACAAGGCACACTGAGCAGAGTAGACATCCTAATGTAGGAGTGGGTGTTGGGGGTGGTCAAAAACTGATACCAAGCAGAAAACATTCACACCTGCTAGGCTTCTGTGCTTATGGCTCCAATGCAGAATTTTCCCTGTTACTGCCACTCTGACCAATGAATGGACTCTGGCACTCTTCCTTAGCAGAAAAATATGTGTGGCCCTGGAGGAGAAGATGGAGGCAGAAGCATTGTTCTAGAACTCCTCTGAGGAAGGAGATGCATTGTCAGACATTCTATTCTTCCTGCTCTTGGTGAAGACTTAAAAAGGATGAACAATAGTTCTCAGCTTAACTTCCTTCCATAAAATGATATAGTTATACCATTTCTCCATTGTGTGAAATGGGTATACGACTGGGACCTAATATTGTTGTGAGAGCCTAACATGGTACTGCACACACAGTAAGCACTCAGAGAACACCCACTATTAGCTTGCTAATGTAAGCATGGCTTGCTTCCTGAACTAGTATAGAGTGACACTCGGTGGTTAGAGCTCAGTGGAGCTCAGTGGAGCTCAGTGAGACAGGTGACCGGAAAGCATTCACAGTGCATGTTATGTGTGGATTGGAGTAGAGGTGGTTAGAACTTATGAATTACTTTCCAATAAACTCTCTTTCTCCTGGAAATAGAAGAAGTAAAGTTTGAAGTAGGTAGGGATTTCCAAAGTCAAGCACAAAGTGATAGATGTAAAAATAGATTCCACATTCCTCTTCTAGACCAGACACCTAAATGGGCCACTGTTTCCCTAGTTTCCCAATTGACAGAGGAAACTGCATAGAATGGAAGCTTTGTCCATGAAAAGAACCTTTCGTTCTAGTACAGGATACTACTGGAAATGGATGCAAACTGACTCTTCAGGAACTGCCTGAGCCTTGTGCTTCTGTGGAGGTTACCTTGGGAATCAGTCACACTTTCTTATTTTATGGACTTCCCGACAAAACACTTATTTGCTCTGTGCTTTGAGAAAATTTTATTTTATTTCATTTTTACTGCAGGGATTCCAGCTTCTCTCAGAAGCCCTCAGCATCTCTGATGTTCCAGATAACACCCCAATTCTGCTGTGTTCGCTGAGTACCTACTGCTGCTGGGAAGGTCACTGGGCACTTCCAATTCTCATCATATCTAAGCCCATGAAACACTCTGGGGGAGAGTTTTCCCTCTTTAAATTGACTGAGAAATAATGCTGTCTGTTCAAGGCTGAGAAACTAGTTATACAGCAGCATCAAGAGTCCAATCCAGATTAGGCCAGCTCCAAAGACAATTCTTTGTATTGCATGGAAATATACTGTAGGGTATAGTTTTTGTTTTAAAGAGAAGAATAAAGACCAGGTGCCAGAGGGGAATCAATGATTGAGGATCTGACTTCATAGAAGAAATCGCACAACTGTCTTTGATGGTTTGAAAGAAAATTGCCCCAAAGGGAGTGGCACTATTAGGAGGTATGGCTTTGCCAGAGTAGATGTGGCTTTGCTGGAGGAAGTATGTCACTGTGGAGGCAAGCTTTGAGGTCTCCTATATGCTCAAGACACTGCCCATTGTCTCAGTCTACTTCCTGTTGCCTGCATATCAGTATGTAGCAGCTCCTTCTCCAGCACCATGTCTGCCTGCACATCCCCGTGTTCCTCACCATGATGATAATGGAGTAAACCTCTGAAGCTGTAAGCTGCCACTTCAGTTAAATGTTGCCATGGTCATGGTGTCTCTTCACAGCAATAGAAACCCTAAGACACCATCTAACTGACAACTCAGTTCCTGTAGCCTGAACGTGCTCTGTGGCTGGGGTATGTTCTGAAGCCTGCATCTTCAACAGTTCCTTGTATCACATAAAGTGCATCAATCTCTTGAAAATAAGTTACTTGTGTGCTTTAAGTTAATAAAGACATTGCCTTGACCTCAGTAATAACAATAATAATTTGAACTGTGTGCCTTTAAATTATTTATCACATGACTTGAAGGCATCCTTCACAACCAGCCTTGTAGAATTTTACCCTCCAGTGGTGATAAGCTTTCATTCTTGAGAACACCAATCGTTACTTGAAGGACTTATGGACAAATATATGTGGCAGCATGGACAGAGGTTATTAGAAAAGCATGTTCCTTCACCTAGGTTGACTTAGTTATCCCAGTGCTCAATGTTTAGCACTGCAGAGAAGACACCTTCACATTTTTTATGGTCCTAATGCATGAATGGACTAGACAGGATTTTTTTTAATTTTATGAGAAACAGACTAATTAAAATAAATTCCATTCATTTATGTTTTTATCCTAATTGAATCCTAATAAATCCCTATCAGGGATTTGTGTTCTTTGTAATTCACACTTTTTTTTGAGATTTGAATTTGTTTGCCAATATGGTGGTTAGTTCTAATTGTCCACTTGGCATACTCTAGAATCATCCAAGAAGAGAGTCTAAGGGAAAAACTGTTGAGATTAGATTGGCCTTTGAACAAATCTGTGCAAGATGTTCTTAACTAAGTTCATGGAAGTGGGAAGATTTACCTCGAATGGAAGAGGTGTCATTTCACAGACTGGATGCAAAGGACACATCCAGCATGCTGAGCATGCATGCACACATCTTCTCTCTTCTCTTGACTGTATGGATGTGACTTCAAGCCCCTGCCACCTTGACTTCCCAGCAGTGATGGACTATAACCTGGAATTGTAAAGTAAAGCCATCTTCCCCTAAGCTGCTTTTGTTGGGATATTTTATCTCAGCAACAGAAAGGAAAGCAGGACAGGAAAATCCTGATGATTCTCAGCTTAGTCATGGAATGAATGAATGTCTAACATCATAATGTGAGAAGCAATGCCATCAAAGTACGGAAGGGTCTAGAAGCATGCCCATATATATCTTGTTCCAAAGTAAGAACATGGCCTTATGCAGGGGAGGGGGCTATTCAGGGATCAGCTTTTGAAGCAGCATGCAGACAACGTCTTATAAGGATGAGGACCATCTTGCAGAGGTGACACAAACTCATTTGTTGCCATTTCTCCCATGGCCAATATATAGAGAGATGGGACCCAAGATACAAAAGCAGTGAAGATATGATTCTGATTTTTCCCTAGAATCTGTTTTTTAGGGTTCTTGTTTTCTATCCCTGTCCCTTGTAGAAGTTTCAGTATCTCTTTCAACCAAGATCTCACCAAGAACAGAGAACTGTATGGATTGGTAACATTTAAGTAGAGTTTATTTACTACAAAAGACTACTAGGAACTAGTGGCAGAATGAAGAAGAACCATGGGGACAAAGAAGGACTCCAGTTTCTACAGTGCTGGATTTTTCATTATTTCTAAGTGCAAGAAAATAAAGTAATTCTTGTAGAATAACATTTTGAGAAAAACTAGTGTTCTCTGTTCAGAGACTGGCCAGGCAGAAGACAGAATCAAATGACAATACACTCTAGCAAGAATAATCCACTCCCCAAGCCCTTCCTAGGGGACTCCTATTGGTCACACCTCATGAAGTTGAAGTCTACTGGAACCTTTGAGTGGAATCTACTAGGGCAGTGAAGAATAGAGACTAGCCATATGATGTCTAGAGGCCAGATGGAGGTACCTAGCCCAGGACCCAAAGGAAGACTGTAGAAAACATTTGTAAATAATCTCTGTGTGCTAATCAATATTCTTTAAACTACTGGTTTTTATATTCTAGCCGTGAATAAACAAAAATTAAATTTATACACAAATACATGCAATGCAAAAGAATTCCAAATACCTAAAAGCAGAGCTAATCAAAGATATCCAAGTCTCCTGCAAGCAAAACTATAAAACATTGTTCAGATGAATTAATGAAAGTCTAAATATATGGAAGGCTGTTCACATTTGTGGCTTGGGTCATTATTACATTACCCATAATTAACCCAGTGCTACTAATTAACTTTAATGCTCTCCTCATAATTTGGCATGTTTTACATTTGTCTGTGTGCATCTGTGTGGATGGGTGTGTTCCATAGCATCCATGTTGAAGTGAGAAGAAAACTTAAGGGAGCCTGTTCTGTCCTTTCATTGTGTGGATTCCAGGACTTAAACTTAGGTCTCCAGGTTTAGCATTGCCTGAATCTTTCCCTGAGTCATCAAACCAGCTCTACAAATTTCATTTCTTTATGGAAAAGTTAGTTCTCATGTTCACATAGGAATCCAAAGCATAAGAAGTCAAAGAAATTATTACACAGTTTCTTCTCCTCCTTCTCCCTGTCTTTCCCTTTTAGATAAAAATCTCACTATATAATCAGGACTTGCCTCAAAATCAAGGTCATCCTGCCTCAGCCATCTGAGTGCTAGAACTATAAGCATGTTCCACCAGCCCCAGCTTTAAGAGCTTCTTATGAAGCAAAACCAATTAAGACACTGTGGTGGTGGGTCAATGAAGGATAGACACACAGGGGGACCAGAGTGGAGTCCAAAGATAGAACAAGTCGTATGAGGACACTTCATTAGGATAGAGGTGACATTGAAGAATAGTGAACATACAGTTTCCTGTTTCTCAGGAAACAGTGCTACATCAAATGAAATTCATATGGGAAAAGTGAGTTTTGACCCCTACTTTGTCCCTTACATAAAAATCAATTCCATGAGGTTTTTAGATACAAATAGAACATCTTTTTGAAAAAAAAAAAAAGATTCCAATGAACTCAAATGGATCATAGACCTTAATGTAAAATGAAGTTATAAAGTTTCTATGATCCATAGAAACAACCTGCTTGACTGTGGCTTTGGTAATGACATTTTAGGTAAACACCAAAGCTGTTTTCAAATGGAAAATTTAACTTCCCAGTTATGATGAAAAGAGGGATGAGTTTGAATTTCATTAAAATAAAAAGCTTCTGCTCACTGAAAGACTCCAGTATGAAATATGAAATCACACATTTTCAATTTGCTTTCTAAATAGGTACCTCCTTGCCCATTGTTACTGCAACCCTCAGGTCTCATCAGAGAGATTTCTTTGTACAAAGCATGACAGTTAATACAAAGAGACTCACCAGTATCAGGAGACTGGCTAGATTTCCAGTACCAGGAATAATTTCCCTCCTGTTGAGTGGATCTGAAGTCCCATTAGACAGCAGTTGGTTACCACCAATGTGTGGGTGCCATTTACACCGCTATGTATCTTGCCATGCTGGTAATTGTCATGGTTCATAGGTGTTTAATTGCTTCCCTTCCTTTGCAACTTGTGAAGTATTTTCTTGAACCATGGAAGCTAGACTACAGGAAAGAGTCTTTTGGGTCAGATCCAGCTCAGTCATCCCAGGTCTGTGTCCTAAGTATGTGGTATCTTCATAATAAGGGCCCATCCTCAACCCTTGAGTGGCAACCCTGCTATTCCCCTCCTAAGCACTGCTGTATTCCCTTTATAATGTTCTGATTTCTGCAGTTTCTTCATGTTATATACTCACATCTGTGGATTTGGAGCTAGGAACAGCAGATGAAAGAACATGAAGCATTTGTCTTTCTGGGTCTGGGTTACATCACTCAAAATAATAATCCTTTAGGAGGCAGAAAGATTATAAAATGCCAGAATGCCAGGAAGTCTGTTGTGAAACAGTCTCCCTTAAAATGGCTGCACAAACAAGACCAGAACAATGGTAATATCAGTGGACATGTTAACAAGGCATAGGGAAATTTTCCCAGGGTCCCACCCCTAGACAAAGAACTACAGACAATTATCATTTCTGGGAGGAGAATTAGCCTCTTCTAGGAATGAGACCCCTTGTTGGCTGTCCAACACAGAGTGGTTAGTTCTGAACCATATACACACAAACAGCAAAAATTGACCCAGCAAGTTATACATTTGTGCATACAAATGTGTGCACATGTGTGTGCATTTGTGTGTGTATGTATATATGTATGTAAAAAAATATAATCAACAGAAAAGAAACCATCAGTTTGAGGGTAGCTCATGGGAGAGGTTTGAAGGTAGGAAGCTGGGAGAGACTAAACAAAGGAGGGGGAAGTGGTTTATTCTACTTCAACCAAAAACAATTTTCAATTGAGATCCCTCCTCGCAGATGACTTTAACTTGATATAAAACTATCCAGCACACTCTGGGAAAGCAAAATGCTAAGGGCACTTTGGCCAGCAGTTTGTCAGTTTAGTATGATGCTTAAGCAGAATATTCCCACGTGCCATAGAAGTTGGAGTCCCAGTAGTTACTCAGCAGATTTGAAAACACATTATGTCCACACAACAGGCCACAATAAAGGTTTGCAGAAGTTTAATTCATAATCCACAAAAGAAACAAACAAAAAATCTGGAAACAAACCAGAAGTTCTCTGTCAGGTAAATGAATGAACAAACTGATAATATTGAACACATTCTCATGTTCATTGACCACGGATCATGTTTTCCTTGCTGCTCTTATTTTCCCAATTGAATTGTCCACTGATTTATATGATTTATAGTGTGTGTGTGTGTGTGTGTGTGTGTGTGTGTGTGTGTGTGTGTGTGTGTGTATGTTACTCTATACTACTTTGTGGACAACAGTTATTGAAAATATCTTTCTTCAACCTATGTCTTCCATTTTTATTCACCTAAGGTGGTCATATGATGAAACGAATGTCATACAGTCTCCAAGTTTATCTTCCTAATTAAGGTCTCTGTTAAAAAGTCTTTAATAGGACCAGTGAAATGGCTCAGTCATTGGAGTGCTTGCTGCCAAGGTTGATGGCCTCAGTTCAGTTCTTGGGACCCACAAGAGGAGAACTGATTTCTACAGGTTGATGATATATACACTATGATACACCCACATGTGCACACACAGAGAGACATGCACATATATAAATAAGACACAAATAAATGATGAATGTAATTTTGAAACTCCTCACTAAATCTAACTCTAGTTCAAAGAAAAACGTTCAGCAGGTGAAGTGCATGATGGTTAATCTTGATTGCCAATTTCCTGGGATTGAGATTAATACCTCTGAATATGGCTGTACGGCTATTTCTCCAGATCATAGGGCTTCTGACTTACTGACTGACTGTCCATGTTTGAAGCTGATATTGAGGTCAAGGTACCAGTGGTTATTTGTTTTATCTAGCCTAATTGTTCTCACAAACAAACAAACAAACAAAACAAGAATAACCAGATTCATAGGACCTCTTATACTCAACATGAATGCATTTACCAGTCCCCGAAAAATGATGATAGGCACAATGGCACAGGAGGAGCAAACAAATGACCAGAGAGAAGTTAAAAAGCTGAAAAATGTCTCTTGCTACCATTGTTGAGGACTAGAGTTCAATCCCCAGCATCCACATCAGATGGCTCCAGCTGTATGTACCTCCAGCTTCTGCGGGTTCAACACCCTCTTCTGGCCTCTGAGGGAATGCACACCCATGTGTGCATACACACACAAATGAAATTTAAAATGATGGAATAAAAAGAGAGAAGTGGTCAATAAACTGAATTGGGGGAGAGAAAGAAAATCATTATCATCTGTGTAACCTCTTCATGTTGTCTTTGTTCTAAAAATAAGCATGCTGGAGAAGCCCAAGCTTGAGCTGGCAAACCTGGTCATAGAGCTTCACTGTGAAGAGATCATAGCTCAGGAAAAGCTACTGTGGCCAAGACAAATGTTAAAATGTAATGAGTGTTGGGTATGAACCACTAGTTCAATAGTCTACTTAGAACTTAGATTTTGATAATGACAAAAAGAAGTCCTATTTGTGTCGGGGGAGCAGAAGGTAAGAAGAGTTGGAACTATAGCAAAATTTCTAATTTCTCTTCATCATATGACCACCTTAGGTGAATAAAAATGGAAGACATAGGTTGAAGAAAGATATTTATAATAACTGTTGTCCGCGAAGTAGTACAGAGTAACACACACACACACACACACACACACACACACACACACACACACACACTATAAATCAGTGGACAATTCAATTGGGAAAATAAGAGCAGCAAGGAAAACATGATCTGTGGTCAATGAACACGAGAATGTGTTCAATATTATCAGTCGCCAGGGAAATGCAAATTAAACCCATTGACCAGAATGGCTGAATTTTAAATGGCTGAAAATATCGATAATATATAATGTTGAAATCCACATTTCTACTAGAGGGTTTATAAATTGATGAAAATTTTAAATGTTTTTAGTTTTTGTAATTATAATATAATTATATCACTTCCCCCTTCCCTTTCCTCCTTCCAAACCATCCTGTTCTCTTTAAAATATGTGGCCTCTTCTCTTCAATTGTTGTATAAAACGCGCGCGCGCACGTGTGCACGCGCGCGCACACACACACACACACACACTGTATATATACATAAATACAGCCTGCTCAGTCTGTAAAATGGTATTTGCATGTATGTCTTCAGGGATCACTGTTCAGTATTAAATGACCAATTGGTGTCCTCTTCCCTAGGGAAGACTTCGTCTCCTGCTCTCAGCTTTCCATAGTTGTCTGTAGGAATGTTTTTTGAAAACCTATCAGCAGCATCTGCAGGAGCTCCACATGGATCTACTCATATGCCCGATAGTTAAGAGAGTTATGACTAAGTCTATACTCAGCTGTGCTTATGATATAAGCATCAAAGACATAGCAGCAGACCTGGGAGCAGACTGAGGCGTGTGAGGAGTCCAGAGTGCAGAGTGTAAGAAAGTGCTCACTCTCAATGTCATGTAAGTGCTCACCTTAAATTCTGCACAGCATTCAAAGTGAGTTCCTCAAATTTTAGGACTGTCTCTACAAAAAGGATCTGAGATTTAATCCCACACGCATGATGAATTGGGTCTGCTGTGAGCCAGGACTAACAACTGCAGAATTTCAAAGCCCCACTCCCCTGCCTCCAGACAGGACATAGTCTTAGATGACATTTATGCTCATCCTGAGCTGGGTTTCCCCTGAACCCACAGTCATCTTTAGCTTCTCTCTGGCCCCAGAATTCACCCCATATCCAGATTCCCTTCCCTTTTATGGTTTTTTGCAAGAATATCATTTAGTAAGTCACATATAAAACGTCCCCACCTCAAGCTCTGCTTCTGAGAAAGAGCCCACAAGAAGTTCCCAAGGCAGAAGTAAGAGAGAGAACTAGGCTTGTCTCTGTGGAACAGTGAGGGAGAAGCAGAGGTCAGGCTGAGGGGGCTTGTGGGCTCCCACAGTTTCCCTGTTTCTGAACTTTGGTAGAAGGTAAGTTATTCTGCACTGAATTCAGATACGGGCCAAGCTCAATGAAGACAAAATTACAGGAAAATGTTTCGACAAACAGGTCATTACTAGGTATTCCATTGGGACCACTTTGATGGCTTCCTCCTCAACTCGGCACCCTCCTTGCAGCGGGCAGGGGTGGAACCCTCCGTGTTTCTTGTTGGCACTCTTATCTTTTCACTTGATAATGTTTAGCCCAGTGTTTAGACTTCAGTTGCCAAATTCGTCGCTCCCAGTTACTTCAATCAAATCGCAAATTAAACGAAGTTTAGAGACCAGGAGATTTGTGCTTAGGGGGGATTCTTGAAATAATGGAACTTTTTTTTTTGTAAAAGAAAAAACAGTGAGAGAACCAACAAGACAAAAAGAAACATTTGAGAGCCACGTGGACACTTGTCAATTCCCATTATTCACAGCTCTGAAGCCATTCTCTCCTTTGAAGGCAGAAATGTCAGGTGCTTAGGAGAGAATGGGAGGAGAATACTTGACATTTTTCCACGCCTTTAAATCACCGCAATTTTGTTTTGGTACTGTGACTAATATCTCTCTCTCCACAGCGAAACCACAGCTGAAAGAGCGTGGCCTTTAGACTTGAAGAGAGTGTGTTTGCTTCTGGACACAGTGTTCCCTGCTATGTGCCTGTGGACTTCCTCCATTTGTGACCCATGCTAGGGTCTGTGAGGGACATTTCTCATCCCAACCACACAGCCCAAAAAGTGATGGGCTATGGCATTTACACACACACACACACACACACACACACACACACACGCACGCACACACGTCATTAGGGTTTTTAATTCATCCCCCTCCCTCTGTATTCCTCTCCTTCCCTCCCCACTAGTTGACTTCTTTCCCCCAAATAAACCTCCCTTTTGCTTTAATGTTACATGAAATACATTGCCCTGGCTTCCGCTGCCTCTAAGTAACTGCTATCAAATCATACAGGATGATAAACGGGATTCCTCCCCCCTCCCCCCAGGACTCACTGCTCACTGTATCAATGAGACTCACAACTGTGAGGTCTGACAGCTGTGGGCTTTGTTGTAAGGATATGTCAGTCAGCCCTTTCCTTCTGGATAGGGCTTCTGCTTCTTCCTCCCATTGAGTTCCTTTGACTTGGACTGTGTCCAGCTTGGCTTCTTTTTGTTGTAATACACATCTTTCCCCCTGTATTTTCCAGTTGTCTATCATTGTCCTTGTGAATTCCTGAAGCCCTTCTTGTCTTGGATGTGGATCCTATTCTTTTGCTGAATCTTCTTAATGAGACCACCTGGAGGCAGTGCCTATTCCTCCATCTTACCTGGAAGTCTGGAACTTAGTTTTCATAGATAGATCCAGATCATATCAAAATAACCCCCATACTGAAAGATGGTGTCACAAGGTGGTAAGAGTTAAGCCAACAATGAACTCTGTTATGGAACCGAGTGGAGGGAAGCTCTTGAAGGTAGATGCAGAGACTTCAATACAGGCCTTTCTACCCAGGGTACATTTGCACTATGCCCTGAGTAGTGATTAAAACTGGTCTTGGGAAAACTGCAGATGACATTAGGAGAGCTGCAATGCTCCAGATAAAGTGTTGGGAAGGGTCCAGTTTTCAGTAAGGGACACAGACAGGCATAGGACATGATGAATCTTAGCTGCTGTTCAACGGTTTGGGTCTCTACCTAAAATAATAACAGAGCATCATAAGAGGTTCTGGATAATGGAGTGTCACAAACTTCTTTTAAATATCACTGTACTACATGGCATTTCAAGGCTATGGGAACAAGGGCATGAGGGCCTGCTAGGATTCTGATCTAGACAGAAAGATGGTATTTGGACAGGAGATGTAGCCTGTTGTTTGAGTGCTTCATGAGAGAGACTCTTGATTCAGTCCTGTGTGTGTGTGTATGTGTGTGTGTGTGTGTGTGTGTGTGTGTATGTATGTATGTGTGTGTAGCAAATGACAAGGAAGAAAGAGGAAATGACTTAATTACAGGGAGGACTAAAAGCAGAGGAATTTGAGCATTAGTTTTCAATAGAGTCAGGAATTTGTTGATGAATTAGATTCTGGGTCTGAATACGTAAGTGGACAGTGGAAATGATTTTTATAGTTTAAGTGACAGGAAGGCCATATTCTTTTAAAAATGCTATAAAACAATGTATACAGCCTGTCTGTAATGCCAGGAGGTTGTGCTATATATCTTTGGGGTTGTGACTAAGACCAAAGTCAAGGTGACTTAAGCATAATAATAATATTACTTCACACAGTGGTGTGGAGGGTCAGGCTGGCATGCCCATAAATCCATTCAGTCCTCCCCTATTCCTGATTGTTTCATTTGACACTGGGCTTTTTCTGCCTCAAAAGAACAATGACTATAAGCCACCCCAAGCCTAAGTCCTACAACTCTATCTTAAAGAAAAAAGAACCGACCCTCCTCTGCCTCCGTCCCCCACTTACAGGTAACAAGTGCTACATGCTGTAGAATGAACATACTTCTAGAGCCATGTGTCCATTCAGGTTCTACATTCTGCAACAAAGGGGAAAGGACAAAGTGACTAAATTACCTAGAGTCAGTGGCTCTCTCTCATGAGGTCACCAGTCTACAGTATGGAGCACCATAATTCTTATCTTCCCTATTCATGTATGTTCATTAAGAGGTATATCAGTGTTCCCTCTCTTTAATCTAGGATATTCCTGTGACTTTTTATAACCAACAGGGTGCCATGGAAGTGACTTATAGTCTAAGCATTCAGAATTCTTCTCCCCCATTTCTGTGCTCAAAGCAGTAAGCCACCATGTAAAAGAACTTGGACTTGACAGTCAATTACAAGACCACACAAGCAAAAGGCAGGAAGTCCTAGATATTTTTCTTCTCTCCTGAGGTTTGGCATGTTGGAGGTAAGCCATGTTGGATGTTCTAGGAACCGCCTAAATCCTACAACCGCACCCTCAAAAACAGAGAAACCCTCCCACTTCCAGAAGTTAAATGCTAGGTGCTGCAAATAGATTTGCTTGAGTCTTGAGCCCATCTGTTGTCCAATACCTGCTACCAAAGGACAGAGACATGGTAATTATCCAAGAACTGGTTACAGAATGAAATACAAAATGAAAATACAGAGCTCCTTCATTTAAAACAACAAAATTGAAAAGTGTTACAAAATGCATTAACATGTAAAATTTTGGTGTTTCACATTGCTTTACAGAAAACTATAATTCTAAATTATTGGCTAGGATCTTATCATGTCTAGTCACTACTTTACTCATTGTTGTGAACAAATAGCTGACAAGCTACAACTTTAGGGAGGAAGGATTTATTTCGGTTCAGATTTCAGAGGCTTCTGTCTATCCAGGCAGGGAGGGGTGGCAGAGGAGAGCAGCTCATATCATGACAGTGATGGTGGGGACCAGAGAGACAAAGGCAGAGATAAAGGATGTATGAGGCGATGAGTGTGTGGTGATATTTTATTTGTGCTGAAATGTGATACTTTATTTGTATGTTAATAAATAAAGTTGCCTGGAGATCAGAGGTCAAATAGCCATAAACAGAAGTCAGACGGTGGTGGCACATGCCCTTAATCTGATCACATAGCAGGCGGAGTCTCTGTGTGGTCAAGGACACAGCCAATCATGGTGACATGAGCCTTTAATCCCAGTACCAACTGTAGAGAGCTGGAGGTCTGTATAGACAGGCAGTGACAAGGAAGTCATGTGTCTGGGCTTAGAGCCAATGAGAAGGCAGAACAGGAAGGCAATAAAAGCACAAGTCAGACAGGAAGAAGCTCTCTCTCTGTGGAAGCTACTGCTGGTAGTAAGCTAATGCTAGTCATGGCTATTCGCTTTGATCTCTTTGGCTATTATCTCTGTATTTGGCTCTGTGTTTCTTATTTAATAAGACTGTTTAGAAATTCATCTACATGAGTGTCTGCCTTTTCCACCTCCCATCTTCCTTTCACTTTTATTCCATATGGGCCCCAGCCTATCAGATGGTGCTGCCCACATACAGGGTGGGTTTTAGCTCCTCAATTATTGCCCACATGTCAATTACCTCTGCAAAGAGTCTCACAGATACACTCACAAGAATGCTATTAGGCAACTCTCACCCCAATCAAATTGACAAGGTTATCCATCACAACAGACAACAGCCTACGGAGCAGAACTACCCAAGAGAACCTAGACAGCCTGCAGATTAATAGATAAAACATAAATCGATGGTTATTACACTCAGCCCCTGAGGTGGGGTACAGGTTACGAGTGCCGGCTTTGTGATTGATAAAAACTCTCCATATTCACCCTTTGTCCTCTTATGAAAAGCAGTGCCAAATGCAGCTATTTGGCCCCGTAGCATCATTGGTTACTGTGTGTATGAGTGGAAGAGCTTTGTTGTAAATCTTGGGTCTCTGGATCTCCAGAAACTGCACTTAAGGAGTTACTTTCAGAGAATCAAGCTTCAGATACATTATCTGCATCCAGGCTCCAGACTTCACTAGGCAACAAGATTTTGAACTTTTTAAAGCCTCAACTTGATGCCAAGATTGGATGAGATTTTCAGAGTCTGGGCAGAAAAAGCTAAAGGAACTTTGCACTTGCATATGTAAAGAATGTGAATACTCGTGGCCAGGGGGTAATGTGTAGGAGATTATCTATAGAGTGGTTTGCCAACATTTCTTTACCTTTATTATCGATGCACGATACTTCTCCTATATTCTCTCTTCCTGAATCTGAGCTCAGTGTGGTATATTTGCCCATCATAATGTGATGATAGTGATAAGGGACCACTCTGGTGACCAGGGCTCAAGATACCATGCATTCTCCTTTTTATTATCTTAGAGGCATCAGGCACCTCCCAGCCCCAGATACTCCTCAGCAGAGTGCATCCATATACCCACAGCAGAAGAGAGGAGCTAGATTCAGGCAAATACCAATAATGAAATGGAATAAATTATTGCTTTAAGTTACAAACTTTTGGGATCATCTGTTATACAGCCATTGATAACAAAAACCAATTGTGACTAATGAAGGCAGATTCTGATTGACAGCCTCTATATGAACACATGGAACCAGGAAGAGAATGAATAAACCTAAAGAAATGAAATAGAAGTAGTCATGACTACGCTCTATCTCTTGGCTGCCCTCTATGCTCCTGGGGAGTTCTTCCCATAAATATCAAACATTCCTCCCTTTGCAAAGGGAACCATCCTTTATATTAGTGGCATGGACCCATTTTGTATCCACAGAGATTTGTTCTAGTTACCTGTCTCAGTTCACACCTACATATCCTGGCTGGACTCCTGAGTTCTCATCAGGAGTATTTTGCATAGTCTATATAGAATTTATAACAAATTCATTGTGACACACAATAGACAATAGTGAGGAGACACAGGCAAGGAACAAAGCCAAGGTGCCTCCTTCTTTTGTGGGGAGAAAAGGAATGCCTTGTGCATATGGCTTTCCTGGGGGCAGTACCCTTGTACTTAGCTGTCTGAGCAGGTCAGGGAGTTTCTTCCTCAGTCTACCTGGCCTGGCCATTGTGCTATGTGAAGGACTTCTCTTTTTCCTTGTTAACCAATTTGAAGAGGCCCTGTGAGGGATACCCCGACAGGCCCCCAGCCATCACTTGGCAACCTGTCTGAGTTGTCTGAGGACTTGTATAACTGGGGACCAACGTCTGCCAGCACTAGTTCTTCATGCACACAAATCAGAAATCTCAGGCACCAGCTAGCTGATTCGACTTCTAGAAGCCTTACTGGCTAGTGGTTTGGTCAGAGTCCACCAGCGTGGACAGACCCTTGGAGTTTTGTTATTTATTATGGGGTCTCAGAGATCTGGCCCTTCCCAGACCCCTCATCTCCATGACTTCCATGGAGGCAGGGGATGCCAGTTCAGAAGGGACAAGAGCTCATCTGGCCTGCCATCTGGCTCTAACACAGTGTGCATCCAGAGGGCTTCTCAGGCATAAGATGAGAGGTCCAGTGGGAAACCAGAGAAAAAGCAGCTGTGGACATATCCAGATCCAGCAGCTTTGCTGATGGTGACAGTCTCTGTTTCTGCCTTTGTTGTACCTGTTTCCATGAGATGGATTCACTCTCCATTGAACTATCTGTAATAGTAATAGAATAGATGCCTCTGTTCACCCAATGTCTACATTTTTTTTTCCCTGTGGCAGGTTCTCACTGTGTAGTCCTGACTATCCTGGAACTTGCTATGTGGACCAGGCTGGCCTTAAACTCACAGAGATCCACCTGCCTCTGCCTCCCAAGTACTGAGATTAAAGATATGTGCCACCCAAATGGATGGACCTAGACAAAATCATCCTGAGTGAGGTAACCCAGACTCAGAAAGACAAACATGGTATGTACTCACTCATAGGAGGATACTAGATGTAAAACAAAGATGACTAGACTGCTACTCACAACTCCAGGGAGGCTACCTAGAAAACAGAACCTTAAGAAAGACACAGGGATTGCCCAGTGACAGAGAAATGGATGAGATCTACATGAACAACCTAGACGACAGTGGGAGTAATGAAGGGCAAGGTTCAAGGGAAAGAAAGCTTAGGGGAGCAGGAGATCCCAGCTGCATCAAGAACAGAGAGGGAGAACAAGGAATAACAGACCATGATAAATGAAGACCACATGAGAACAAGAAGAAGCAAAATGTTAGAGAAATCCACAATTACACCTCCACTGTAGACTACTGGCAATGGTCGAGGGAAAGCTCTAACTGACCTAGTCTGGTGATCGGGTGGCCAAACACCCTAACTGTCATGCTAGAAGTCTCATCCAATAACTGATGGAAGTGGATGAAGAGCTCCTCGGCCAGGCCCCAAATGGAGCTCAAGGAGTCCAATTGGCGAGAAAGAGGAGGGATTGTATAAGCGAGAATTGATGAGACCAAGATTGGAAAAAGCACAGGGACAAATAGCCAAACTAATGGAAACACATGAATTATGAACCAAAAGCTATGGAGCCCCCAACTGGATCAGGCCTTCTGGATAAGTGAGACAATTGAATAACTTGAACTGTTTGGGAGGCACCAAGGCAGTGGGACCCGGACCTGTCCTTAGTGCATGAGCTGGCTGTTTAGAACATGGGGCTTATGTGGAGACACTTTGCTCAGCCTGAAAGGAGGGGACTGGACCTGCCTGTACTGAATCTACCAGGTTGAGCTGAATCCCCAGGGAAGTCTTTGCCCTAGAGGAGATGAGAATGGGGGGAGGGGCTGGGGGCGAAGGCAGGGGCGGGAGGGGGGAGGACAGGGTAACCCATGGTTAATATGTAAAATTGAAACACAAATATCCGTATAAAAAATAAAATTTGAAATTTAAAAGAAAAAAGTTGAAAATGGCACTATTTTATGTGTATATTCCATAAGTAAGGAAATAAAAGATATGTGCCCCCAAGACTGACTTTAGATTCTTCTTTTTACTAAACTAAGTGAACAGGATCCCGTAGGCACCCTCGGCCTTCTCACCTGTAACAGACACTTAGAAACTGCTCCTCACTTGGGCTCATAAGTTAACTAAACACTATGAATGTCTGGTGCTTCTGCCTTTGTATTCCTGCTTGGCCTCGCCTAGGCACAATTATCACTGAGAAGGGTCTGTCTGCCCTGTCTATCTTGTCCTCATTCAAGGCTAGAGGAACAAAACCAAGTCATTACCTTAAACCCAGTCACCTATGAGTCCAGACACAGAAAATCCTTCAGGATAGGCCATCCACAAAATGAGAACAATTATCTCTGATGAGAAGACTATGCCCTGCAGCAGATCATCTTGGAGAAACCAGGTTAATCCCTGTGGGCAAATGGCATCTGTATATAAATAAACAATTTATCAGTTCACCTAGAGGACCCAGAGCTGAACCATTGATAGGAAGGACTACATCTTTGCTAGGACTGTTTAATTACATGCATCCCTTGCTCTCTGTTCCAACTCATCCCCTGTTTAAATCTATAGCTCATCTCACTACACATGATGAGCTCAGGTTTTCAGATCCTTTTATTGGCCTCTCTTCCCAGCACAGTGATTACATCTCCTTTCTCTGCTTTTCAACTTTTTATTAGCATATTGGTGTGAGTGTTCAATTCCAGCTTGTTGAGGTTGCCAGGTTTGGGTCAACTGCTCTAAAACTCCTGCTACATCTCACTGTATTTGGAGATGAATGGATCCTCTCCAGACTCTCCAAAGGCAACTGTTGCCTGTGGTCATTTCCAGTGCCAGGGAATTTCTTGGTGGAGACCATCTTTTCTTCTCAGAGCCTGGGACAAGTTCCAAAGACAACAGTGATGTCAGCTCCCTGTGGCAGTCACAGTGAAGTCAGCACAGCCCCAGCCTCACCCTTCCTCAGTCGGGCTTCCAAATTGAAAGGTCCTGAAGAAGCTGTGGCTAGGAGCTACTTTGTTCTTAGAAATATTTTCCCCAGTGGGTTTTTTAAAAAAATCATACATGTTTGCTGGAAATGTGTAATAGAAACATCATTCATGAAGAGTGTTAGGTCACAAGAACCTTGGAGTATCTTTCTTGACATGTCAATGACTTGCCAACTAACCAAGTTTCAGGCCAGAAAGGGAGGAGACAAGAGCCTGGATCTGGGGTGAGAAGTCTCTGACCATTTCCTGGGTTTTCCCAGCTTCTCACTATTATTCTTTTTGTGCCTAAGGCTGCCTCCCTAAGTCCCAGGGACATGGTGTACTTTATTACTCATCTCCCTCCAACCCAAGCCTCACAGCCTTTTGAGATGAAGGACTCAGCAGATTCTGGAAGAAGGCATGGAGGCAACTTGGTGCATCAGCCTTACTTTGCAGGAGTCCCCTCAGTTTGCATGGACAGTGTATGAGAAGTCAATTATTCTTGCCTTATATGGATATTATAGCTATGGAGGGATTTATTAATCCCATTCTTCTTGCTTTTACTCTTTGATTCAATATTTCCCTCAATTAAAGGGAGGTAGTCACAGATTGGTTGGAGGTGGATGATATTTAGTCAGAACAGATAAGGAAAATCCCAAGGTAAGGAATAAGAGCAAAGAGAAGCTATACCAGCCAGAGAGGCAGGGAAAACAGAGTGAATGAGGAGCAGAGAAGGGGAGAAGAGAAGGGGTGCTTACAGAAGATGCAGAAGATGCTGCAGGGTCTGGCATAGGAGAGACAGGCAGACTCTGAAGGAGAGGGGAATCAAGGCAAAAAGACTGTGAAAGGCAGATGGATGTGCATTGCAAATGGAGGTCCGTGCAGGTTCCAAGAGATATCAGAGAAACTTGGTGACACTTGGTGGCTGCACTGAGCTTCTT
The DNA here is from genome assembly GCF_903995425.1 of Onychomys torridus. NCBI lineage: Eukaryota > Metazoa > Chordata > Mammalia > Rodentia > Cricetidae > Onychomys > Onychomys torridus. Next base: position 33,194,401 of record NC_050458.1, on the reverse strand, counting down.
AAACTGACTTTTCACAGTAACATGACCACATTTGGGATGCCAGTTAGACTCAATACACAATCCAATTTATCTCTCTTTTCTGTAGAAAATAAGATCTTAAAAAGTAAAATTTAATTGTCAATTAATGTTTAGGGAGATGTATTTCTCTTATGTCTTCTGATCAGTCAATATTCATTCAATTTGAGTAGTGGAGAATAAAAAAAAAATATGACCATGACATAATTTTTGGAGAAGGTTTACTTATTTAATTATTTTATTGAAAAGAGATTCTTCTCTCACATAATACATCCTAACCACAGTTCCCCCCTTCCATGCCTCCCACCCACCCCCATCTCCCCTAGCCCCTACTCACTGCCCCTCCATCTCCCTCCAGAAAAGAGCATGCCTCCAAGAAACAACAACCAAACACAACAAAACAAAATACAGTAAGACAAGGCAAAAGCCCTCACATCAAAGTTGGACAAGGCAACCCAGAAGGAGGAAAAATGTCACAAGAGCAAGCAAGAGTCGTAGAAACACCTTCTTCCACTCTTACGAGTCCCACAGAAATGCCAAGCTAGCATCCATAACATATATACAGAGGATCTGGTGCCGATGCATGCAGACATTGGTTGGCTGCTTCCTCAGATTCTGCACCACCATTGCCCAAGCACATCTTTCAAGCAGAATAGATTGTAGGTCAAAGGATTTGTGGCTGGGTTAATGTCCAGGTTTCTCATCCCATAGCCTGTAGAGCACCTTCTTGCACCAAAGAGACTAGAATGTAGGGGTGAAGGCTCCATATGGGCACCAGCCTGACCTCTTTCTATATTCAATAAGCTGTGTCACTGATACTGTCCTCAGCAATGGGGCCTCCACTGCACTACATAACTTTTTTCTTTTGGATTTTTGAGACAGGGTTTCTCTGTGTAATAGTCCTAGCTGTCCTGGACCTTGCTTTGTAAACACAGCTGGCCTCAACCTCACAAAGTTCCAACTGCCTCTGCCTCCCTAGTACTAGGATTAAATGTACCACCACAGCCCAGCAACATAAATTTGTAAGGTCTTCATTAGAACCAAACTCTCCACAAGCACAGTTGAAGATGGGAGAGATTACTCAGAGGAGCTTTAGCCAAGCAGACCTTTTTTGAGTTCAACGCTAGATCTGTGACTGTGGTTCTAACTCCATTCCAAGTATGTGAAGGCAAGCGTCATGAACTGGGACAGGAAGAGCTCTGATGAGGAGTCAGGAACCGCTATCATTCTACGTACAGTTTCCTTTCATCTCCGTGGACCATGACAGCGCACATTCCATGCTGGGAGCTAAACAAATGACTGTTCATTGAATGTCTGAATGAGAAAGTAAGACAAAGAACCCAGCAACCAAATGGAGAAACAGACTGTGAAGGGGAAGAAAAGACAAAGAAAAAGAGGGAATAATGGTAGGGAGAGCTGAGGAGAGACTCAGGGAGAATCAGAGGAGAGAGAGAGGAGGAGGGGAGAAAGACACAGGGGTGGGGGCATCTGAGAAGGACAGGGCAGGAGTAATCAGGTGGAAAGCTTCAGGACGTATGCTGAGGGAGAGTTCCAGCCAATGGGAAAGCAAGTGACAAGAACAGTGGTCCCTGTCCTGCATCCAGGGCAGTCAACTCAGGCTGCCTTCAGTGTAAGGATGGTGGACAATGGGCCCACAGATAGGAGTCCCTAGTCCCATCTGCATGGAGATAGTCACGTAAATGTTGAAGCTCGTATATACTAAATATGACCAGTGACCCCCAGTCTAAGTATAATGATTCTTCTATGCTGCACACTCACTGCAGAGACACCTCTGTACCACTGTCCCCTGTGACCTCCCTGAGCTCTCTCTTCACTTCCTCTGCCCAAGCTCAAATAAGCCTACAAATTTCATTTCCCCAGTGTTACTTGCCACCCCAGCCCTGGTCCTTCTTCATGCTATCTCCTGCCACATAAGATGAAGAAGCTGTACTTCAGAGACCAAAGAGGGGGGCACCTGGTGACCATAAAAGGGAGCACCTGCAGCTACCACTGGAAAGCAAAGGCTGGGACCGACTCATCTGTTACATGGCAGCACCAAGAGCATTCTGGAAGTGGGACAGAGGTTCTTGCCATCTGAGTTCCTTCAGAAGAGGCTGTGAGATCAGCTTAGTGCTGAGGATTGGCAAGGCCAGTGCTAAATGCGGGTTGACTATGACAGCAAAGTGGTCCTGAATGCATGAGTGAAATCTCTAAATGAAATCTGTGTGGAGGTACTGATGAGAGAGACAGAGGAGGGCAAGCCCACCACAGCCTGTCCAAGTTCTGAAGGCAGGCTTCCCACACTAGACCACTAGAGAGGTTTATAATTCCTAGGCTGCTCAACAAACCAATAACCTCCACTTATACTGATGTGTATCTGAAAGATTCCTTATTTCAGATATTCATTCATTCATTCATTCATTCTTCATCAATGGTTCTGTAAAGTCCTGTTAGGCACTTCATGAGGAATGGTAAACAGAGACCCATGGAAAAAGCTTTTACTCAGGAAAACAGGCTAGATGAAGGGGCGACCTAGTTTCTATGTATGAAGTATTCTGCTATATGCTATTATATTATTAATAATATTATGTAATATTTTATGAAGCAATTATATTAAGTAATATGTTATTGTATACTAATTACTATATAAAATAGTATATCATATTAATGTATAATATATTGCTCCATAATGTATTATCTTATTACATATTATATTCTATTATTACATAATGCATTAAATATACTATGACATACTGAACTACACTGTATTGCATTATATTCCTTTATTTATTCATCACATATTTATGTGTCATGTGTTCTTCTAAGCTTTTTTTTAATATATATTTCAGGTTGTTCTAGAGAGTTTTATGTCAATTGACATCATCTAAAGTCATCTAAGAGGAGGGAACCTCAGTTAAGAAATATCTCCATAAAAATCAAGCTGTATACAAGCCTGGAAGGCATTTTCTTAGTTAATGATTGACAGGGGAGTGCCAACCCTATTGTGGGTGACACCATCCTTGAACTGAAGGTCCTGGGTTCTGTTGGAAAGGAGGCTGGGGAAGAGAGGGAGCAAGCAGTAAGCGGTCCCCCTTCATTGCCCCTGCGTCAACTCCTGCCTCCAGGTTCCTACCCTGCTTGAGTTCCTTTCTGACTCCCTTCAAGGGTGGACTACATGTGAAAGTGGAAACCAAAAAAAATCTTTCCTCTCCACCTTGCTCTGATCATGGTGTTTCACCACAGCAATAGTAAACTTAATTAGGACACAGGTCCTTTGTGTACATACTAGGGCTTAGGGGTTTGTATTTTTATCGGATTCCTGTGTGTGTGAACACCTGTGTCTCTGCATCTATGTGGCATTTCCTGTACCTGTTCTTTGTCTTTTTCCTTCTTTGTTTTTTTTTTTTTTTTTGTCCTGTTCTGATTTGTTTGTTTCTGCCTCATCTTATTTTATTTTTGTTCCCCAAATGACTCTTTGTTTCCTAAGGAGAGACAGAAGGGTGTTGACTCAGAAGGGAAGGGAGATGAGGAGGAACTCAGAGAAGTAGGGGACCTGGAAACCAGAACCAGAAAAGACTGTATGAAGAAAAGCTATTTTCAAACAAAGAAACATAAAGGAAAGATGGGGTTCCTCAGACTTGAGGAACCTCGAGGTAGGAAGGATGGGGAGCTGCACACTCAGAACACTCTGTAGCAGACTCATTTGCAGAAAGCATCCAAGACCCACAGTCCTTTATGTTTTTAGTGAGAATCTGTCAGGACGTTGCCCCCTGCCCATGGGTCCTAACTCTCACACAAGTGAGCTTTCTATAAAAGAATGAGTGCCCCTTTTTTGTGTTTTCTTCTTCTTCTTCTTCTTCTTCTTCTTCTTCTTCTTCTTCTTCTTCTTCTTCTTCTTTTTTTTTTTTTTTTTTTTTTGGTTTTTCGAGACAGGGTTTCTCTGTGTAGCTTTGCGCCTTTCCTGGAACTCACTCTGTGGTCCTGGCTGGCCTCAAACTCACAGAGATCTGCCTGGCTCTGCGTCCTGAGTGCTGGGATTAAAGGTGAGCCCCACCACCGCCCGGCTCATCTTCTTCTATGAGATGACGCGGTAAGAAGACCTCACAATGCCAGGCTCTTGATCAGAGACTTCCCAGCTTCCAAATCTGTGAGGAAACCAACTCCCCCATTCCCTATAAGTCACCCAGCCTGCTCTTCTACTTCAGGGACACAAAGCAAGGGTCCACAGCAAATAAGTGGTCATAGCAACTCTACAATCTTTGTGGCCTGATTCTCTAGAGTTACCACTAACTGGGTCTAAATCTAGTGTCCCCTCCCACCATATGCTGTATGATGCCAGGTTCTCAGAGCCTTAGACAGAATGTAGGCCTGACTGGATGATTGTCAGTGTCAAATAGGAGATCATAGCCTGAAGTACTGTGTAAACTGTGAACTGATGTGCATATGAATGGCATCATCAATGTCAAGCTTATCAATGGGGTTCAGAGTGCAAATGCCTCATGGGAGCGAAAAGAGTTCAGTGACAGCTGACACAAGAGGCTCTATGAAAACTTTGGGAGCTAAATGAGGACCGGTAGTGGCAGGTGTCACACTATACCATGTGAGGGAAATTCCAGCATTATTCAGAACATTCTTTTCTTTTTTTTTTTTTTTTCCTTGCAAAAATCCTTGACTTATCCAAGGGCCAGTGGAATTTTTTTTCAACCTTTTCTATCTTTCCTCAAGTGGCTTTCCCTTGCAAAATGCCTGACATGACACCAGAGTGGAACCTGGGAGAAGAGGCTCCCTCCCAGAGGGGCAGCCCAGGGATTTAAATACACACTGGAAGGGAGGGAAGGGTGTAAGGTAAGAATGGCAAGAAGACAGCACGAAGGACTTGGATTATTAGGTAAAGACCAAAGGTTTTCTGCAGGAAGTTGTGCCAGAGGGTGGAGACCTGGATTCTGAGTGGGGAGGGGCAAAGAGTCCCACAACCCCAAGTGGTCCCCACACTCCCCAGAGGAGTGGATCTAACCCCCTCAGGCTCTGAGGAATAGAAGGAGAACACGCCAGATGTGCTGCCTCAAGGAAACAGAAGTGGTGCAGGCAGAGAGAGATTTAAGTGGTGCTGGGCCTTGGCATGGTGGACCTTGTGCCTCCGCAGTTTTCAGGGATAAAGGGGCTCGGTGGGCAGGCAGAACATGGTCCTGGCTATGGCAGGGCAGGGGAGGCAGGCGCAGGCTCCCTCTGCACTTGAGAGGCAGGCCCAACACAGCAGTCTGCCCACCTACCCTAATTGTGCTCAAGATCCAGCAGCAGCTGGATGGCTCAAGCTGAGTGTGGGAGCCGTAGAGGCAGGCAAGGGAAAGGAAAAGGTGAGCTCTGACAGCCCCCTCCCCTGTCCTGAGGGCCGATGCAAAGCCCTGGATCTGAGGCTCTGGATCCCCTGGCCACTGCCTGCAGCCAGGGGCAGCAGAGGCAGGGAAGCCCTCAGATATTGGGAAGGAAGAAAGGAAAAGAGAAACCCAGTGCAGCATGCATGGGGATGAGTGACAGACAGCGGAGCCCTCATTTCAAAGAAAGGTGCGTGGCGGGCATCTTTCGAAGGTACCTAGAGACAGCAGCAGAGCAGTCCCTGTGACCACCCCAGCCACAGGTCCTGCATGTCCTCCAGGGGGGCCCTGACAGGGCTGGGACTCAGAGCAGAAGGCAGATGGGCCAGAGGAAGATGGGGAGCCCAGGACACCCCAAAGCCACAGACTCAAATGCCCTAGGAGAGGGAAGCACTTCCTGCCCCCTCCAGGGGCATCATATGGAGAAGGTGTCACTTCCCAAAGTGCCCTTCCTAGCAACAGCCACCACTAGCTGGCTTCACAGGGGTGCAGTCGATCTTCAGGTGGGGCCGTTCACCCCCAGAAGCTGCTCCTGGTGAGATCACTCTTGTTGCCTACTGGGAGTTTATTGACGTTTTCGCTGGTGTAGCAATCTCTCTCCTGTAGCCACTGTTTCACATTAGCATAGGATTTCTGGCCAGTGACGTCATACACCACGATGATGCTGTGAGCCCCCCTGTATAGCTGGAAGTGATGGTCCAGAACCTTTCCTGATGAACTGTGTCCCATATCTGAAGTTTGATGGTTTTACATCCAGCTCAATGGTTCGAATCTTGAAGTCTACCCCAATAATGCTGATATAGCTCTCTGTGTATGTGTGTGTCATTAGCAAAGTACAGGAGCAGGCAGACTTGCCCATGCACAAGTCGCCAATCAAAAGCAGCTTGAACAAGTAGTCATATTCAGGGTTCATTGTGGTAGAGGTCACTGGCTAGGTCGCTCCCAGTTGGCTCTGCTGTGCCTCCCCGAATACTCTTGTTCTTATAAATGGGGTCGGCAATATGGACCATACTATACTGCCTATTGGAATGGAAAGTTCCCAAAGTAGAACTCAAGATGCTTAATAGCATGTAGCTCTTCATTCACCCCTCATTTCTACATGGCTGCCGCTTGAGTCTGAGATGTCCCCAAGGACACACACATTAAAGGTTTTCTCTCTGGCTTGCCACTCTTGAGAAGTAGTTAAATATTTCAGAACTGGGGGCTACTGGAAGTCCTTCACATCCTTGAGAGGAGTTGTGGGGTTTCAGTCCTACTCTACTTTTTGCATTCTGTTGCTTTGTTCCACTCACACTTCAACCACAATGGGAGACTTCCTCACAGTGACAGACGGCTGATCCTGGACTGATGTTTCCAAAACCATGAACCTGAATGAACTTTTTCTCTTTAGAAGTTGGTTTCATCACAGACTTGATTCAGTCACAGGAAGCTGGCTGGCACAGGTACCTTTCCCTTTTCCTATGTAAGTCTCAACACCAAACAAGGATGTGGAGGGGGCTGGGTCCTTTAATAACTGTCAATGCAAGTTTCAGACAAAACAAGAAGAGCCTTGGGTCTACTTGTTGCCTGAATTATCTTTAATCTGTCACTAAATGCACTTCTCACTGTCAAGGATCAAGCAGGTGCTCATACCAGGTCTGGAGAGGTCAGGCAGGGATAACAAGAAAACACAACTGAAGGACCCATCTCAGTGCGGCAGCATGTAAGTATATGTAAACACAAGAAAACATGGCTCTTTGTCCATCATAGGGTAGTGGTGGTGACATGTCTCATAATTGCTATTCAAGTCCAAACATGTCTTCAGTGCATGCTTGTCAAAGCATACCAAAATTTGGGCATCTAACCTGGCACAGGCATTCATTTCTTCATTCAGAAGCAGGCCTTCAGCATGAGTCTCCTCTGACCCCACTGCTAAGAGTCCACTACACACAGTTTCATCCAGTCTTCCAACTACTACTGAGAGTGAGAGCTATCCTTGTCTGTGTATTACATATCAGAGAACTGAGGGCCACATGGTCAAACACAGCATCCAAAATCCCTGACTGGAGATTCAAACCCAGGCCACCAATTACTGATTCTATGCTTTGTTTGATTCCTGTGCTGTACTGAAAATCTGCTGCTCTGTAAGGTCTGTGATTTGAAACATGCAAAATGGTTGAGGTTTTTAGCCTATGGTTTCACACTCCCAGAGAAACCTATGTAAAATCAAAATTGAATAGGTAATATTATTGATTTTTCCAAGGTCTGTAAGTTCCTTATAATCTAGGGACCAGGCCTTATTCAACTTTCTGCCTTAGTGCCTATTTCCTGACTGTCAGTTGAAAAACACAAGTTAATAATTACAGAGGTTGGATTCGGTACGGCCGGTCAAAAGTACTAAACATACAAAATCTAGACCCTAGGCCCAGGAAACTAGAAAAGGGTGACCCAGGACCTTCTGATTGATTAACATTTCTCCATCTTTTGTAATTTCATTGTATAAATCTAATATAAATGGATTAATAATATAGTAACAGTAGAATTATTTTATAATGCTCTTTTACATCTATTTTGATGTGTGTCTCACTTTTGTTTTACAAGTAGAATCCATCCCAAGGTACCTCCATGTGCTAAAATCCAGAAGCATTGCCTTTTACATGGCTCATGGGGGCTCGGTCAAGTCTGAAACACATCTCCCATGTTGTGAGAGGTATGCCGAAGGAAAGAAGTAATTATGCTTGGAAGCAAAGGAAGGCTGCATATCTTATTAATAGCTGAGATAAATTGTGTATACCATTGCAGTTCAGTTGATAACGATTCATCAAACTTGGTTACTAACATCTTAAAAAGCTGATATGAGTCATGGAGAGCTATTTTGCACAAGATTTGTCACCTTGATCAGAAGGGGAAATGAATTACTAAATATAAAATGCCATTCTACTGTGATTCATTGCTCTTTCAAGCTGACAGATGTCATAAAGAAATGCAATCTTTTCTCTCTTTCTAAAAAACGCAGTAAAGGGTTAGCTCCTTCCTCTCTTATCAGCTGAGGAGGGATCAGAGGATTGCCTGAGAGTGAAGCACAAGGACTCACTGTGTCATCTCTGCTTCCAGACATTGTTCACTTTGGGAAAGAGGCCATAATCTACACGCACAGTTTCCAAGAAAATGACAGCTCCCAAATGTCATTATCCTCACCTTAGGAAGCTATGAGTGGCTGTTCCCTTCTCACAACACACAACAACTATATTAGAAAACTGGAACATATCGCAGTCTCTCGCTACCTGACAGTGAACGTCTTACATAATCACAGCATATACAGATTACCTTCTATTGACCTAAGAGTTTTGATTGACTTTATGCAAATCTCAAGGTATTCCTCAAGATCTCTTGGGTGAGAGGTATAGAGGTATGAATGTGAAGCTCAAAAAGTGGTGAGCAATTAGTCAGAAAACCAGAAGATGAAGATTCGTTCTTAGTGTCTGCACTCCTGGCAAACAGTGAGCAGAATACATTGAGAAACTTACTGCTTCAAGGGAGTTATAGCCCCAGGAGTCTCTGGTGACAGAGAAATTTATAGCTAGATATTTATGACATGTGCATCATAATCCAGGACCAGGTATAAGGTTTTATATTTTCTACTTACTAATAGTCCAACCTAGACATTAAACTATTGCAAGGCTCTCGTGTGTGTGTGTGTGTGTGTGTGTGTGTGTGTGTGTGTGTGTGTTTGTGTGTGTGTGTGTTTCATTCATGGTATTTTTCCTAAAAGATTCTTTTACCTTGTTCATTCAACAGAAAAGAAATCAGTATATCATTATCGCTATGAATAAAAAACTATGCAAAGAATTTTTCATGATGCTATTTCATTAGAAAATACAATAAAGTTTGTATAAATGGCACCAAACCAGACCCCCATAAGGACTGTGTCCTCCAGTTCAAACTGCTCTCCATGTACATGTTTTCTCAACCACACATTTTCTACCATGAGAAACTGGAGCACTAGATACATAAAGACATTAACTGGGGAACAAACCTTCTAGGACTTTCTGTTTGCCAGTCTCTGTTTATGAACATCTTAGTCTCTGTGACATCACTCTCCCAGGCAGATTCACAACTCCAGCATCCTTTCCCTTCTCTTGTAATTGTCTGTCTCTACTCACCCTCAAGGGGTCCTCTATCCATCACTGTCATTCTGCTAAATCTCTTGCTAGGTGATGGGAGTGTATCTCTTGTTCCTTGACCACTAGCATGCCGCTGAGCCCCATGTCTGTTTCTCCTGACTAACCTTCTCTTTAGCTTCATTCTGCTTTATACACACCTTCTGCCAGGCTGCCCTAACTGAATTTTCCATAAGCTTTTCACTGTGTTCTTCCCATCACCTCTAACATTGTCATCTAATGCAGGTAACCTGAAGGCCATCTCTATACATTTCTCAACTTCACCTGCCACATCCACACCTGTCAGTCATATAATCCCATCGTGCCCCTAAATATTTCTTTAGTACCTCCTAGTTCATCATTTCTCTTACAAAAACTCAAAATGAGTAAATTTACCTCCTAACCAGCCTTCTGCATATCATTTTTCCTTCCAACATCCAGCCTCCCATCTTATCTATTTTCTACTCAGAAACCACAGTGACCTTTCTAACAGGCAAGCATGATTGAGTCACCATCCCTGCTTTAAACCTCGTGGAAACTCTCATGGCCTGTGGCCACATTTCCCTCATCTTGTGCTGCCAAAAGCCCAGAATGAAGCTGCCTGGGGTGGACACAGATGGCTATGGAGAATGCCACTGTCCCTCTCACCAAGCATTGAATAAATTGCTTTAGCAAGAGCCTATTTAATTTTTTAGCCTTGTTATTTTCAAATTTCCCCAGTCCAGTGCTGTAGTTGCAATATCTCAAAAGCCTCTGTCCCGTGGATTAAATTTGTTTCTGGCAGGATTTCAGTGGTCTCTGGGAGTCATGCTTCTCTTCTCAGTTCCTGCTCAACACTGCAGGCCAAGAGAATGTTCAGCAGCAACAGAAAGCCTGCTTTCCTGTCCACTGGGCTGTTCCTCAACCCATCAGCTAGCACGGTGAGAAGCTGACTGTTCTACAAGAGCCAGATCAGTGAGTAGGGAATGGTGGCATTGGAGGCAAACATGGAGGTCGAACTGGAATGGCTATTGTGGGCAACTTACTTGACCTTTCCAGGTTCTCATATCCTCAATTGTGAAAATAGTAGTAATAAATCCTATCTCCTGGATTTGTTAAGAGGATTAAATTGTTGTTGTGAGGCTATGCATATGTGGGTGTGTATGAATGTATGTATGCATGTATGTATCCATTTGAGCATCTATTCTCTGATTAAGATGTCTGCATATCCTCATATCCTCAGGTAATATTACAACTCAGTAGGTAGATCTCCAGGAGAAAGAGAAATGCCTTCAACCCTTTTGGGGTTATGGGTCCCTTGGGTAGGTGTAACATAAAAATCATCAGGCAGATTAGTAAGAAGAAAGTACATGTTCTGTTAATTTTTGTCTATATTTGCACACTGGAAACACTTTGATAGCCTTAGAGGCACCAAAATACATTAGTGTCTCACTGAAGAAAGAGTTCAAAGACTTCTTGGCATAACTTGACCAAGAGTGAGTCCAACTTTGAATTCTCCTCTTCTCTCCCTATGTCTTCCATCTGTCTGTAGCTTACAGTTTCTACCCTATCTGTATTCTGTTTGTTGTATGAGTCTGAATCTATGCCTACCTGAATGCTGTCTTGGGAGTATTTCCCTAAAAGGGCTTTGCTCTCTTTTACTGAACAACACAGAAAGTGTCACATGGGGGAAGGAATGAGGGATGTTTTACAGAAATCTTTAACTGGGTTTTAGAGGGGATAAAACTTTACTGACTCCAACGGACCCTAACTGACCCAGATAACAATCCATACTGCAAACATCACTGCAAAGAGACTATATCACATTGCTTTAAACATTTATCAATGTTTGTTTTATAAGGCCATTTTTTACCTGTTTGCCATTTACAGAAATTATTACAACATACACACAAGCACATACACACCTCTCTCTGGGTCAGTTGCTCCCTGGGTCAGGGTATACAAGAGTATATATCTTCAAACTGAAGCTATGAATTAGCTTAGGTTTTAAAAGGCGACTGCTTGGGAAATCCGAGACAGGTAAGTAATGGGTTGTCACATTGTTCTCTTAAAGGCCTGTTTAAACACACAGGCTGAGTACACAGTAGGATATCAGTCCTCGGTTTTAAGTGACTCAAGGTATATTGTTAACTCAGCTGTGAAGTCCAACAAAAGTCCCAGTCCCTTTGAATATAAGAGATATTTTCTTTTCTTTCTTTTAAGATTTATTTATTTATTATGTATACAGCATATATGACTGCAGGCCAGAAGAGGGCACCAGATCTCATTACAGATGGTTGTGAGCCACCATGTGGTTGCTGGGAATTGAACTCAGGACCTCTGGAAGAGCAGTCAGTGCTCTTATCCTCTGAGCCATCTCTCCAGCCCAAGATATTTTCATATTAATTGTATGACCACACATCTCGAAAGGACAGTGAACTCTGAAGAAATGGCGAGATGATGTGATGCTTTCTAGTCCATGTCTGACAGAGGAAATGCCATGACAAAAAGGCCAATGGAGTGGGACTATTAATTTTAGAGGGTCACAGGAGAACTGGCTCAGAGGTTGAGAGCACTTGCTGATCTCCCAGAGAACAAGAGTTAGATTCCTAGCACCCATGTCAGGAAGCTCATAACTACCTGCAACTCCAGCTCCAAGGGATCTATCCAGTCTCCATGGGCACCTGAACACATGTAGTTTGAAAGGAAATGGCTCCCAAAGAGAGTGGCACTGTTAGGAGGTGTAGCTTTGTTAGCGTAGGTGTGGCCTTGTTGGAAGAAGTGTGTCACTGTGGGGTTGGGCTTTGAGGTCTCCTATGCTCAAGCTGCACCCAGTGTGGAAGATAGTTCACTTCCTGTTGCCTGCAGATCAAAGAGACCTCTCATATCCTTCTCCAGCACCATGTCTACCTGCATGCCATCATGTCCCACTATGAAGATAATGGACTAAACCTCTGGACTGTAAGCTAGCCCCAGTGAAATGTTTTCCTGTATAAGAGTTGCCATGGTCATAGTGTCCCTTCACAGTAATAGAAACAATATGTAGTATACATACATATCCATAAATAAAATTTAAAAAATGAAATTCTAAAGAATCACTAAGAGATTACAGGATGTGAAGCTGCTTGAAGTTAAGGCTGAATCAGAGAATTTATTCTGGTTCATCACAGACCTAATTATCACTCTCTGGGGGATGAAAGTGAATTTCTTGCCATGGAATAGGGAAAACAAAAATATCTTGCACAGGAGCCTTGGCTGTTGTTCTTGTAAAGAAGAAATAGACAGAATGCATTCCTATTCCAGAGACACAGTTCTTTGTGTGTTTTATAGCTTGAAATAATCAACAAGACAGCTTGCTGTGCTTTAAGATGGTAATCCTTAACTCTTTTTAAAGAAATAGGCATGTAAATTTAAAATAAACACAGCCTGCCTGGAAGCCTTACCTACTGATTTTTGCATCTTCCCACCCACCCTAGGAATGCAGTCCCTAATGTTGTAATGGGACTACAAGAGCCCAGCTTCCAGTGTGCTCAAGTCTCCCTCTCTAGACATCCCAGAGACAATCCCCTGTACAGTGCCAGATCCTGCTCAATTGTCCCAAGATACCTCTTCCCTTAAACACAAAGGCTTCTTCTGAGGTAAGCTATCCTGAGCCTCCCTGCCCCATCTAATTACACAACTTTGGGAGCTTATGGTAGGGGTCACTGGACTCCATAACCTCCACTTGCCCCCTTCATCAGTGTGTGCAGTTGGTCTGGCTTCAGTCTATGGTCATCCATGGGGTAAATTCAGCTTTAAAATAAGTCATCTAACCACTACCTGCTGGGCTGTTCCCCAAGTCAATATTTTAAGAGTACAAAACATGTAAGTGGATAACCTTAAAGTCATGTTAGGGTTTAACATCTAGATTATTTAAAATAGTATAGAAACAGTTGGGAATGAGAAAGCTGAAGGGGAAGAACAAAAGGTAGCAGAGGAGAGGAGAGGAGAGGATGGGGGAGGAAAAGAGAGGAGAGGAGATGATTGTGTGTCATAGTAACATTGTATGCTATAATTAGTAATGTTTTACGTATTTTTCCATGCATGTATATTGGGATACAATATAATTTATTGTGGTGGTATTGTGTTCCCCAAAATATTGTTCACCCTAATAAATTTATCTGGGGTCAGAGACAGAACAGCCACAATATTAAACATGAGGATAGGTGGTGGTAGCACACGTCTTTAATCCTCGCATTCCAGAAGCAGAGATCTACCTGGATCTCTGTGTGTTCAAGGATACAGCCAAGCATGTTAACTCACATCTTTAATCCCAGAAAGCAACCCTTTAATCCTAGGGAGTGATGGTAGAAAACAGAAAGGTATATAAGGCATGAGGACCAGGAACTGGAAGATTTGGCTAGTTAAGCTTTTAGGCTTTGAGCAGCACAGTTCAGCTGAGATTCATTCTAGATGAGGACTGAGAGGCTTCCGGTCTGAGGAAACAGGATCAGCTAAGGAACTGGTGAGGTGAGGAAGCTGTGGCTTGTTCTTTCTCTGATCTTCCAGCATTCACCCCAATAACTGGCCTCAGGTTTGATTTTATTAATAAGAACTTTTAAAATTCTTGATATAATTTATATTTTTACTGCAGGTTACAGGACAAGGTAATTTAAAAAGCATTATCCTGAGTCCTTAAACAAAACATGTTAGAGTCTCATTGACAAATTATTCATCTCTCTTCTTCCTAACACATGAAGCTATTTTATTTTATTTGGAGGTATTCTTTTTCTTCTCTTTTCTCTTTCTTTCTTTTCTTTTCTTTCTTCGTTTCTTTCTTTCTTTCTCTTTCTTTCCTTCTTTCTTTCTTTCTTTCTTTCTTTCTTTCTTTCTTTCTTTCTTTCTTTCTTTCTTTTGAAACAGTGTTTCACTCCATAGATTCAGCTGTCCTAGAATTCACTCTGTATACCAAATGTCCTGGAACTCACAGGGATCCCACCGTCTCTGCCTCCCAAGCAGAGAGATTAAAGGCATGCACCACCAAACATGGCAGAACACATCAGGCTATTTGAGTTATTTTCTCCTGGCTGTGACAAAGCACCTGAGAGAAACAATATGAGGAAGGAACAGCTTATTTTGGGACACAGTGTCAGAGGTTTCAGTGCATGGTTACTTGACCCCCTGCTCCAGGGTCCACTGCAATGCATCGTATGCCAAGAGTGTGTATCAGAGAGACTCCTTCATGGCAGATAGGAAGAAAAGGATATGTAGGAAGGAACTCCTAGGAGATGCAGCCCCCAAGAATGGAGACCCAGTGACCTACTTTTTCCAACTAGAACACACTTCTTACCTTTGACCATATCTACTAATCCATCAAGGGGTTAATCCTGTTGTCAAGTCAGAGCATTTATGACCTTATCGTCCATCTTTGGAGATTCCCTCAAACACACACCCAGAGGTGTGTGTCACTAATCCCCTAAGTATGAGGTCATTGAGTCAAGTTTGCAATTGAGATTAAATAGCACAGAATCCCTTAAAAATGATTAAAAGGCTCTCTGGCATGTTTGCTCACAGAAACATTTAAATAGCTAATTAGCATTACCTTTAGGAACATGAAGATCAGTTTAGGTCATAGGCTTTGCTCAAATATTGGATCAATCTGTCCTTATACAATAAAGCCATGTGTGTTATGGATATCTCTGTTGTATAATAATAGGAGTTTCTTACCATAGAGAGACTCTCACTAGTAGAGAGTGATAGAGAAAAGACAATCTGGTGGCCTTGGAGTGCACCAAGACAACCTCTCCCCACAGGCAGCACATTTATGCATTTGTTTCTTAGACGATACTAGATGAGAAGCCTAGAGTGAGGCTCAGTGGTAAGAATTATTCCTATGAAAGCATAGAGATCTGAGTTTGAATCCCCAATACCCACATAAAAAGTTGAATGTGACCTAATGAGTCTATAATCCCAGAACTGGAGAGTGGAGACAGGTGTATCCTGGGAGTTTGCTGGCCAGCCAAAATGGCAAGAGACTTTGTCCCAAGGCAATAAGGCAGAGAATACTAGAGGAAGACATCTAATATTAACATCATGCATGTACATGTGCATGCACCCACACAATGCCTTATAGGCAACACACACACACACACACACACACACACACACACACACACACACACACACAGACAGACACACGCACGCACGCACGTAGAAGAATCTGCTTTTCTCTTGCTCATCTAAAGTCTTCCATCCTTCAGCATATACTCACCCAGATGAATTTCATCCACCCCACTCATCAACATTTTATTTTTCTTTAGATTCAATAGTTTTTATAGAATTTTCAATTGCAGAGTTCTTTAGTCCAAAGGTAATCTTCAATAGGACCCCAGCATATAAACCAGAAATGTAATAAATCACTTCTGGGAACATTTAAAATCTCTATTTTAAGTTGAAAAACATAACAGCTTTTTTAAAGAATCCCTGAGGTGCATGTCCAGGGATTTGTTTGAAAAGTGAGGCCAGGATAAATTAGTGTAAACTGGACAATGTCCATCCTCAGGGACACTGAGCAGGAGGAGATCACTTGAACAATGTTGTAGAGCTACGAAGCTCTGTCTTGACATGTGATTTTGCTTCTGCCTTCTCTAGCTATGCTGCAAACTTTCAAGCAGTGGACAATCTCAATAGCTGACATCCATTTTGAATCTCCTGGCAGGCTCCAGCTGACCTACTAATGTCACCCAGCTCAAGGCTGGGTCAAGATGAAACTCTGAAGGAGAGTCAGTGTAGAAAGCCTTGATATTGGATCAAAGCATCCCTATTCAGTTGGATCAGTAGCCCACTGACATGGAACAGACAAGTTACCTACTCAGGGTGGAAATAGATTCCAACTGGACAGGTGAGTTGGAGGCTCTTGCAGGACCCCTGGAAGGTCCCCTGACAGCATCCTGGGTATGGAGAAGTAGAGTGAAGAAAGGAGAGATTCCCTCTTGTGTTGCAGAGACTCCTGGATCCTACTATTCAACCTCTTTAGTTTGTTCCAGAGAGAAATACAGACTAGTTCTATGCTGCACCCAGCTGAGTCTCCCTTGTAGGTCAAGTTCGGAGGGCAGGAACAGGTCCCCTTTCACCTCTCCTTTCTTCATAGAAGACTTCTCCTTGGATAACCTTTCCACCCTTATAGGAGTTCTCATGAGTCTTAAATACATCAGAGCCTCCGACTCTGTCTCAAACTAGAGGTGAGAATCCAAGAGTCACGAGAAGGGTCGGGGGCAGTTTTGTAAAGCTGCCAAATCTGATGGGATAGATTTTCACGCTATTTATTTTATGGATTGCAAAGGTTCCTATTCACTTAGCTGTGAAAGCTGAACGATTCCAAAGTTGTCGGAAAGAACAAAAGCTGCAATGTGAGCATCAGCGTTTGACACAAACCCGAAACACAACTGAAAAGTAAGCGATCTTGGGTGTCGAAGGGTCCTATAGCAATGAGGGCGCAGGCAGAAGTCTGACCACATTGTGGTGGAGCTGAAAATGAGAGAGAGAGAGGGAGCTGGAGGGAGCAAGGGGAAGTTAGAGGGAGAGGGAAGGGAGGGATCAGAAGAGAGGGGGAGGGAGTTCTGCAGGTGCCTGGAGCATGCTGGATCCTTGGGCCTCATGTGCATCTTCCACTATTTCTGCCACTCACTGTTAGTCCTTCCTCACATCTTTAGTGCTGCTGCAATAGACGTACACTGAAATGGTCTCTCGTCAGACAGCTGCAATGCCTTAACTCTTGAAGGTGGTAATTCTGAAAGCTGGAATTCACTGGAGGGACCAGGGTACACTAGTGTCTGAATCTTCATAGGCAATAGAAGGCTGTGGAAAGGATAAAGAGGCATTGCAGCTACTGCCATCACATGTGAAAAGTCTTCGCAAATCAGGAAATGTTTAAACTTAAGTTTAAAGAGAGGAATTAGTCCAGTAGCCATGGCCAGGAGAACATTTCACCCAGAAGAAATGATGCTAAGTGTGAGGAGGCTGGTGTGTGTTATAAGTCTGAAGGATTCAACTGTTGAGTCTTACAGAGTTCATGAGAGAAGACACACTGGGGTTTCTTGTTGGTAGAGTTTTCCTGCCTGGCCCAGAGTCAAGACAAATCTATCTTACCCGCCAGTCTCACAGTCGCTCAGACCCAACCAAGTAAACACACAGAAACTTATATTGCTTACAAACTGTATGGCCATGGCAGGCTTCTTGTTATCTAGTTCTTCTATCTTAAATTAACCCATTTTTATTAATCTGTACTTTGTCACATGGCTCATGGCTTACCATTAACTTACATCTTCCTTGTCATGGCAGTGGCTGGCTGTGTCTCTCTCTGCCCCAGCCTTCCACCTCCCAGAATTCTCTTCTCTCTTGTCCCGCCTATACTTCCTGCCTGGCCACTGGCCAAACAGCATTTTATTTATACAGAGCAATATCCACAGCACTTCCCCCCCCCTTTTTTTAAAAGGAAGGTTTTAACTTTCACATAGTAAAGTTACATATAACAAAACAATTATCAAGCAAGAATTACAGTTACAATATTAAAGAAGATATCCTATCTATCTTATATTTGTGAGTATAAGGTTTTATATCTAACTTATCTTTTATCATAATTGAGGAAATTATAATTATCTAGTCTTCAACCACATCAAAGACCTCAGAAGGATATAATATTACCTGAGAACTGGGAGAAGGATGCAAGCAACTTTCAGGAGTTGTAGGGTAGACAGAGACAGCTGGCAGCCTGGACAGTCACCTAATGTTCCTTTGTAAAGTTGGGGCATTTGTCTTCAGCCCACAGGGCTAGTCTCTTGGTCACTTTTTTCAGTGTCCTGTAGAATGTCTGGCAGTTTCCTCTGCGAAGCAAGAACCTGAAGGACCATTTTGTCAAAAAGTTCAGTGGTCACCTTTCTATGGGTCCTGCATGGGATCAAGCAGTCCAGGCAAGAACAGTTTCTTGCCCAAATGGCTATTTTTGCCAAGATGAAGATAAATTCCAAATGAAGTGTCTTCAATACCCATCCTCCTCTCTGAAGTAAATCCAGTGCTGCCAGGAGCAGACATGTCTCACTGTCCAGAAAGTCTAAATTTTAAAAATATTTTAAATGCCATATTCTGAAGGTCTTTGAAGTATTTGAAGATTACCTTTCTCTCTGAAATATCTCTATGTATACCTAGAAGACTTAACTAACATGGTTACGAGTATGCTTATCATAGATGATTAATTATTAATCTATTTTTAATTATCCATTCCAATTTTAAGTGAGCTATACAAACTTAATACCTTAAACAAGAGTAGAAATATACACACAGTATAACAAAATTAACTTTAAGTTTGTATCACTAGACTAAAATCTATACCAATGTAAAACATTTTAAACGAGTTGTTGCTCTTTAGAAGTAAGTTCATTAATCTACCCTTTCATCCTATTATATCTATATCATATCTCCTTTTTTCTTTAGAAAGAGATTGCATTTATAATCAACCTGATTTAAATAAAAATATTGTTTTTTTTCTGTCCCACACCAGAGGGCTCTTCTGATTTGGGACATAAGAATCTCTTAACCTTTTTTTTTTTTTTTTTTTTTTTAGCAATATGTCTGGGTTTAGAGAAGGAGTGAGCCAATTCCACCTCCAAAGCCAGCTTGATAATTTTGGGAAATTGGGCATAGTTTCTCTTACTACTTCCTGCTAGAGGGGGGGCGCTGTATTTTATGGGGACATAAAGAAAATTTTAGGATTATGGAGTCTGTAAGGGTAAACCTCTGAGCCAGTTGCCTTGAAACCATTCTGGATGTTGGATCATCTGGGCCATGGTGTCATCGGAGACCTTTCAGGTGGTCTTGGCTGATCAAACCTGATGTATCTTATTCTGGAACAAATCCATAGCCTTTGGTTTTCTGTGGAAACAAAAGCAGAGACTCTTTTCCAAAGCAACATATCCTTATATCCAAATTTTGAAGTCAAGGTACCTTTAAAATTTACATATTTGTTTAACTCAACAGCTTTTACGATCAAATCTTTTTCTGTAGTTAAAAATCCCAAAGACAACACAAACCAGATTCTCTGTGTAATATCCATCTTTGTAAGATTGGTTCCGCCCACCTCAGCTTCCCAACATGGCAGTGGTACAGTTTACCACCAGCTCTGGGTCTGGAGCCATGTGTACCATCAACTATCCAAGCAGTTCTATCAAAGCAGTGCATAGCCCAGAAACTTTTTTTTTTTTAACTAGCAAAGGTTAAATCCAACATGCAGCAGAGTAAAGTGTTGCTTGTAGATTCCTCATTCCCGCCACACTGCAGGTCAGAGGCACACGCCAGGAACCTGCCATAGTAGCTCAAACTAGCAGGCTGCCACTAACTTGAGAGAGACAACTAGGAAGCTGTTTTTAGTTCCGTTTTAGAATCTTTTTTTAGGTTTTAGGTGGAAACTCATGGCAACACATTGGGCGCCATTTTTTGGTAGAGTTTTCCTGCCTGGCCCAGAGTCAAGACAAATCTCTCTTACCTGCCAGTCCCACAGTCGCTCAGACCCAACCAAGTAAACACACAGAAACTTATATTGCTTACAAACTGTATGGCCGTGGCAGGCTTCTTGTTATCTAGTTCTTCTATCTTAAATTAACCCATTTTTATTAATTTGTACTTTGTCACATGGCTCGTGGCTTACCATTACCTTACATTTTCCTTGTCATGGCAGTGGCTGGCTGTGTCTCTCTCTGCCCCAGCCTTCCACCTCCCAGAATTCTCTTCTCTCTTGTCCCGCCTATACTTCCTGCCTGGCTACTGGCCAAATAGCATTTTATTTATACAGAGCAATATCCACAGTAGTTTCTAAGCCAGAGCTGGTAAAAGACAGTGTCCACAGAGTCCAGTAAGTGGTCTATCTCAGGTATTGGAACCAGAGAAGAACAGACTAGCACAAGGCAGGAACCAAGAGACATGAATCAAATAAAGATATTGGAAGCCAGTTTTCTCAACATTGGAGGATGGGATGAGATATTTATATTTAAAAATTAGCACAAATTAGAATTAATGGTATGGTGATAGATTGTGATTAGAGATGTTATTCTGATTACTAAGGGTAGGATGTTAATTGTCAGAACAAATTCTAAATAAAAACACAGACTACTGCATTTCTGGTCAGTATGTCCAGTTTGCTGGCTCTGTAATTGTGAATCCTACTGGCTAATGTTTTACCTCTAATATTCTTTTCATTCTAGCATTTCTATTTGTTTTTTTTTTTTCCTTTTTTCACAAAATCTGTTTCTCTATCAAAATTCCACAGCTGTTCATTCATTACTGTTACCTTTTAACATGCTTAAATAAATTTAGAAAGCCCATTCTAAAGTTCTTGTGTGTTGATTCCAATCCAATGATCTGGGTCATTGCAACATCGGTAATAATTGTCTATCTTTGTTACAGATTATGTTTTCTTGCTTGATGTTTGCCTGTTAGTTTTCACTATATCCTGGATAATATCATTCTATAGCGTTGAGAGTCCAGATTCTGTTATATTTCTTCATAGACTAACATTTTATTTTGGCAGGTAATTCACTGGCAGAGACTGATCCTTTCAAGAGTTGTCTGTAGATTTTGCCACCCAGTGTCCATCCAGGGCTTCCTGAAGAGGGATCTGCTGACACACAGCAAAGCTTGGAGGGAGGGGAATTAGGACACTTTCAGGTCCTGGGCATCTGTAAGCATCTTACTGCATGCAATCGTGTAGCTGTTGCTGCATGGGAAGAAGGTCAGTTTCCTCCTCCTTGGGCCACTGAAGGATTTTTCAAGTATAATTTTGGCTAAGGTGGTTGTTTAAAGCACAGATCTATATTTAAAACTCCCAGGCTTAAAAAAAATGATACTCACCTTCAGAAAACTCAATCATAAGCCCTCAAGATAGGGGTGTATCACATTTATTCTTTAAAGGATCCCTGGTTACATTTGATATGTAAACAGAGTTGACAACTTACAGCATTAAGATGTGAGCATCCCACCAGAACGCTTTAGAAGGAGGGGAAATGAGACAGGTCATTCTAAGGGTAAGTGGAGAAGCCTGCTCATATATAATAAGATCAATAGGAAATAATTAATCCCAGGGGAGCTATCCATAGCAAAACATAGCAAGGAAATTGATCGGTCCAGGCAGCATCTGCAACAGGGATGTCAATGGCCTTGGATCTGAGAAACTGAGGTGGTGTGTTGGCCTTGCAAGCCAGTGCTGTGTCCATCCTTTCAAGCTAACCACTTTTGTTTTGCCAAAATACACATAGATAACATACAGACACTCATATATGTGTACAGCCAACCCTCTGTATTCCATGGGCTCAATCAATCAATCACTGAAAAAATTTTTAAAAATTTATTTATACTGAACATATACAGAACTTTATGTATTTCTGTAAGCCACATTATACAACTATGTACAAGGTATTTACACTCTCTTAGGTATTATTGTTAATCTAGAGTTGACTTATAGTATATGGAAGGATGTGCACACATCATATGAAAATGCTAGGTCATTCTCTGTAAAGGATCTCAGTATCTCTGAGGGTTTTTTTTCTCTCATGAGTCTTAGAAGCGGTTCTCTGCAGATACTCTTGAATGACTGTATGTTTATACCTAGAAGCATATACACATACATAATGTATGTGTGTATGCATATGTTCACATATGCATCCATATATCAGACATGTTACTAAGCACTGTTGTTCATTTAAAATTTCAGAACAGTGTAAAGAGAATATATTTCCTTAAATTATAACAATAGAAACCACTTCATTGGGCTGTTGTAAACTACCATTGGCTAGTACATGGCTAAAAGCTTAGAATGGTTCTGGCCCACCCTAGGCTTCATTAGTTATTAGAAAGAGAACATGGAGGAAGATAGGGAAAGAGAGCTCAGTGAATAGAGGGGTAGAGGGGGGAGGGAGCAATGCGCACAACAGATGTTATTTTTGTTGGAGAAGCAAATAGACAATGAGAACTTAGGGCCATGATGAGGACAGAAGGTAGAAATCTGCAGTTGAGGGCAAAGGAGCCCAGAGAAAAGTGGCCAATTTCTTTCTTGGATCAAAGCTGGAAATGTCCATAGCCTCATTCTTGCCAGAAGCCAGAGATACCAGGAATATCTAAGTCAAAATTGTTTCTGGTTTCACCATGGCTAGAGATTGAGTGTGTCAATAAGGGAAGTCTGGTCTTCTATTATCCCTGTTCTATAAAGAATTATCCCTTTCCTGGAAACCAGACCAAGAATATGATTGGAACTTGGAAGAACTCAACACATCTCATCCTTCCCTTCCTTCATCCACTAACACCTTAGTAACTTCAAGGCAGCGTTGCTAAATGGTACTCCACTGCTGGGGACCCCTCCTGCTGGACAGCTCTGCCCTTTTTCTTCTTTCTTAAGTTCTCTATAATAAATACTTTTCTTGCTAAAACTCATCCTCTGTGATCCATGAATTTCATTTTTCCAGTCTGAGAAGCAAGAGCCTGAACACCTCTGGCCTGGGTTGGCTTTGGTGGCCATTGAATTACCAGAACCTTAGCCTCACAAGAGCTGAGAAATGCTCTGTAACTCTCAAAGACACTCAGATATTCCTACAGGACTTCTTAACCTCAGAGTCAAGGCTATACGCTTCTTTTTCTCCTGATTGTTTATTTATTTATTTGTTTATTTGTTTGTTGAAACAATCTCACTCTTCAGTCAAGGCTACCCTGGAACTCAATATGTAGTACAGGATATCTTTGAACTTCTAGAAACCTGTATACTAGACTCTCATGTGCTAGGATTATGTGAATCTCATGCCCAGCTCCTAACAATTAGCTGTCATTGGGCCTGTTGTATGATACTCAGATGCTTGGCAGCATCCCTGGCCTAATCAGTACCAGAAGCACCCCCTTTCTAAAGGCATCATAATCAAAAACTTCTCCAGACATTTAAAAACTCTTCCCTTGGGGACAACATTACCTAAGTTGAGAACCAGTGATATAGACCCATCATATTCTGATTCCTGTTCTTTCACTGGGAAACAATTTCTTAATCAAATGCACACATGAAAAATCTTATTGAGACTCACGTGTAATTTATATTTCTGCCTTTTCAGTAAATACCACATCATAATCACTTACCCACATCATTAAGCATTTGTTATAAATGTCATTTATGGGTGCTACATCATAGTCTATCCGTCCAACACACTCTCATTATTTTAATGGCACAGTACTGTGAGGTATGTTCCTTCCATTATTTTACTAACCAAAATCAAAACAACAGCTCCCAAATATCCACATGCCACAGATGCACACGCATTGGAATAGACATATATCTTCATCTTTATTCCTACCTTTTTTTCACTGAGTGAATTTCTAGCAGTAAAATTATTTTGTTTTGTTTGTTTGCTTGTTTTTTGGGTTTTTTTTTTAAGAGTCATTAAAATCTGGCAAAGCCTTGATATTCATTGTCTGGTTGATTTCCAAAACAGCTGGCCACACTCACAGTCAGCAGCACAGCACATGGATGACATGGTTATGGTGTGTGCTCACTGAAAGGCCCCCTTTCTCCATACTTGGTAAAGAATAAAATACAACACTCTCTGCATAATGAGACATAAAGATTGTATCATGGGTGATGGAGCAGCGCCCCAACTCCAATAAAGTTCATGAGGAAGAGGTATTACATAGAAACTATCTCTAAGTCTTTTTTATTAAGAGCCTAAAGGCCTCAAACAATGTAGATCAGGTCAGGGTTTTCTCATTTCTGGAGGTTTATAAATTGCTTAGGAGGTAAGGTTGAAATCCAAGGCTGAGGCTTATAACTGGTCAACACAACATAGAGAAATCTGTTTTCCATCCCATTCAGGATAATTCCAGGTCATCTACAGAAGGAGGGCATTCTTTTTGCAATAACAGAGCCCTCCCCCATGCACACACACACACACACACACACACACACACACACACACACACCTGTTGATTCACTTCCCAATTTGGTAGGCTGCTCTTGGAAAGACAAGGGGGACCCAGACTGTGGGTAGCTGTGTGACTCTGAGTCAATGTGGAAATTTCTGAACTCAGTTTCTCTTCTGCAGCTAAGAGTATGTCACGGCATTTCTGAGCATCAGCCCAATATCTATGCTAAGGACATGTGTCCCGGGCCTCTTGAAACTATTCATCACCCTCTTATGAAGACATGGACTTCTGTGGCAATATGGAGTGTACTTTGAGCAAAGGATGCACATTCACTCAGCTCCACAAAAAAAAAAAAAAAAAAAAAAAAAAAAAAAAAAAGAGGAAGAAATAAAGAAGGAGGATACTGATGATGTGATGGTTAATTTTGTCAATGTGACTTGACCTAGAATCACCTGGAAAGTCTCAAAGAAGGGTTATCTATATTGTGTTGGCCTTTGGGTATGACTGCGGGTGACTGTCTTAAATTAATTGATATGGGAAGATCCAGCCCACTGTGGGTGGCACTATTCCCTCAGAAGAGGTTTCTGGACTTCATAAGAGTAGAGAAATCGAGTCTAGCACAAGCAAGCAAGCAAGCAAGTGAACATGTAATGCACTCCTTTTCTGATCTTGGCTGTGAATGTTATATGACTAGCTATTTGAAGTTCCTGCCTTGTCTTCCCCACAATGATGGACTATAAACCTGGGATTATAATCTAAACTGAACCTCTTTCTCCACTAAGTTTCTTTATGTCAGGGTGTTTTATTACAACAACAGAAATGATTCAGGAGAGATGATAATGGAGCAGATCAAGCTGATGATCACTAAGGCTGGTGGTAGTACTCTGGTGATGAGGTAGTAGTCATAAGCTAAAACCAATCCTGGCTGACATTGACATTGTTCTTATACTCACACCTAGAAATAGACTACTGCCCCATCTCAGATTGACAGATAAAGAATCCATAGCAGAGAAGAATTGAATGCATTATCCAAGAAGCAAAAGTCTAAGCTCATTGTTTGTAACATTACTGCTCACAGGTTAGGATCCAGATCTTGTCCCCCAAGATAAACTGTAGCAGATTCCAAAGACAGGTAGAAGGATCTGGAGGTTAGAGAAGCTTCCAAGCTCCCTTTCTTCTGGAGGACAGGCATATAACCCATGCTTGAAGGCACCTGGAAGCACAGATCTGTTTGTTACACTGGATGTTTTACTTATGCATTTAAAAAAATCCCTGTGGCAGTTATTGGGGCTATCCACTTTAAGCAACATCCAGGATGGATAGGGGTGTTCCTGCCCAAAGCGGCTCATACCCTGTAGGCCCTGGAGCATTGCCTTCCTTAAAGCTCTAACCCCGGCGAGTTCTTCAAATACTGAGTCTTACACAACTTCTAGAACCACAGAACAAAGCCAGAAACTATCAGGAGGAAGATGGCATGGGTAAAACTCTAGACTAGACTCTACACTTAAAAACACATGTGTGCACACTACACATGTGCATGGAGGCACACCATCCTATTGTAAATTCTTGAGGGAAAATGGAGGTGCGACATTTGCATGTTCTCTCAAGAAATCATTGTCTACTGCTGTGTAGTTAGTATGGGTCAGGGTCTTGTGTGGTGATACATTCTAGGCAAATAAAGACACTAAAGCAAGCTATATAAACATATGATGTCAACATGGCTGACATCCATCACCTTTGCCATATTCTCTGATTCAGAAGTAGGTCACAAGCTGCCACTACATGCACAGGACATGAGTACCAGGGCAGAGGTTGGGTCCACCTTAATGTTTGCCCAGAGCAGAAACAAAGGAGAAGCAGAACTTAATGGGAAGTTTAAAGGAAGGAAGGAAACACAGAGATGGAGACACAGAGCGACCAGAGAGACAGAGACAGAGATTCTGATTTTCCATAAGGAATTTTCTCATTTGACTCTGGGAGCTGAAAAGTCTTAGGATTCCAGTCAACCAGCTGCAGGTCTGAGAAAGTAGATAGTGCAGCTCTGTCCAGGGGCCAGCAGACCCAGGGAGAATGCTAGTCTCAGTTCATGTGCAAAGATGGGAAAGACCAGTGCCCTACATCAAGGCTACCCATCTGGAGTAGTTTGCACTTGCTCTCAGGATGGTCTGTCTTTATTCTCTTAGGTCATAAACTGACTGAATGTGGCACATCTACATGGGGGAAAGAGATCTCTGCCTCAATCAACCAACTCAAATGTTTATTTATTTCTTTTTTAAACCCCAAACCATCCCCATAGATATACCCAGAATAACATGTGATCAAATATCTAGGTGCTCTATGACCCAGTCGATTGGAAAGGAGTTAACAATTACAATGAGGTTTTCCAGGTGGAAGGGCAGCTTGTGAACAATATGAGCTGAACCTGAACTAGGGTGAAGCATGTGAGTCAGCCACGATACCTTTAAAATGACACCCACTCCTAAGTGCAGGAGTAGCCGCCGTTGGTGAAAAAGAACTTGATTACCTTGTGTACTATAGCATCACACAACATTAATAGTGTCTTCAAGGATCTTAAAAGTGTGGTGGGAGGGAAGGAGTGTGTGTGTGTGTGTGTGTGTGTGTGTGTGTGTGTGTGTGTGTGTGTACATGTATGTAACACAATCTTAGGAGAACATAAAAACCAGATGCTGATGTGTCTGACTCCCAGACAGGACTGCTAAGAGACATCCTCCCTTTCAGACTACAATGACAGGAAGGGCAAACTTGATGTCTAGTGACAGATATAAACAACACTTGCCTGAAGAGTTAAGAGAGACAGCTCTGGGCATCAGTGTTAAAACTGTACTATTAAGACATCCTTACAGAAAGGAAAAACTTTCCATCTCCAGCAATGGATGTTGGGAAAAATGGACCATCATCTGGAAAACCTAGAGGAAATTATTGATGATTTAATGGTGATGGTGTGAAGGTATTTTCTCCTAACTGAAACATTCCCTTCTGTAGGAAAGAAGGAGGATAATAAAACTCAAGGAAACTTACAAGGTTTATGGAGCTTCCAAAACTCACAAAATCCAGGAGGCTCTTTCCCAAGGTTACAAAAGCAGCAGCAATTGCTGGAGAATAAAAAGATTGTCCCTTCAGATCAACCTAGCTGCCTGCAAGTTGTGCAAAGTGATCTCAGGATGTAGTTTTCATGCATTATTGCTCATGCTGTAGAGGGCATTTTGGTGATCAGCTGCTTTTAAACACCCATGCACTTATAAGTGATCCAAATAGGCTCACTGGTTGATGATTTGCATGAAATCATTTTCTTGGTCTGCCATTGGTTCTCTGCCTGGGATAGGATAAATAGACATTTGTTTAGCTCTCCCAGGATAATTTGTATAAGTAACAATAAGAAACAAACAAAAGCAGGCATCTGTTTCTGGTCACTTAATATGGCAACGTGAGCTCTGTATACAAGAAACTTAACATTAATGATGAGAGTTAGTTTAGAATTTAAAATATCCCAGGAATTTACTACTCAATGATTCTTTTAGAAAAGCAAAATTGGCAGAAGGATGAATAAACATGGGGGAAAAAATTGTGAGTACAGAAATGGACTAGCAATATTTTAAAACATTGATGGTTGATGGTAAGAAATTAATAATGATCAGTGACATACTTTAGAGGGAGTAGAGCTGAAATTAATAATGAGGAGGGTTCTGAGGTGTTTAATTAGTAAAGTGCCTGAGATAATTTATACATCGTGAGAATAATTGAAATAAAGAACAAATCTGGAATTTGTTTTAAAAAATGATTGACAGAGTGTGACTATTGGAAATAAAGGTTAGCAACAGAAAGGGGAAATTCTTTTGCTGTATTGACAGCGTGTAGGTGGCACACTCGCTCTGGGAAGCCTCCTTCAGACACTCTCTGTCCAGATCAGCAAGAAGGGAAAGTCTTTCATATGGATGTGCTTGTTTAATGTATTCTTATAGAAACCTTGATTTTCTTTGGTGACATTACTAAGACATCCCAGCACACTCCCACCCAAACAGGTGGAGCACCAAAATTTCAGGCAAAATAATTAGGGGTGGGGGATGGTGATGCTCAGGCACCTCCTGATGGTTATGGGAGAATTTTCGTGATGAAAATCCCAACTCCTCTATTCTCAGCAACATGATATAGTAGATATGAGGGATTGACAGGAAGGGCTGCAAATAGCTGGGCTGTAGCACACAGACAGTATTGAAAACCAGAAAACAAGAGATGGGCTCATCCAGACACATGGGAGGCAGGGGAGCTTGAGGAACATCCAAGCATGCAGCAGGTCTAGTGAGCAGATAAAGATTCAAGTCTCTTTGTCTTGAAAACAATCAATGGACTTCTTTTCTACAGAATCAACACCCCGTGAAGTTAAGGAGATCTCTTCTAGTCATGACCAACAGCTTTTATTTCTCTCAGTGTAGGCTAAGTTCTTGGAGGGCAGGGCGGGGTCATATTTATTCCCTGTTTTTCAATGCATTCATCGAGCTAATGTAAATGGAAGGAAAGTGAATTAACAAAGATACAATCTAAACAGCATATAATTACCAGCAAGTAAAAGCCATCCTCTCATTCAGATCTTTTCTAGAAATATCAGAAATCCTAAAAGAGAGGATATGAGAGTTGAATGAACACATGCTATTGAGGACAAACATTTATCAAGTGCCTTTTTTGTGCTGACTCTCTGTAGCCCCTCTCCCAAACATCACCTCAATAACTCTGGATAATACACAGAGAGCATGGCTGTCTACATCTTCTAAATGAGAGCCCAGTGGTTCATCAATGCGAAGGAATCTGCAGAGGTGACCTAAGGGAAGGGGTGAGGCCAGGGGAAAAGCCAGCTGCCTTTGCCCCTGTAGTGCCCTCCTGGCTTTCTCATGTAGCCATACAGGACTGTATGGCTTCTCTGCTCTCCTCCATTTGATTTTCCCTCTGTTTCTTGGGCTGCAGTAGCTGAACCGTACTCCACAGGCCCATTTCCAATTATAGCCTGCAAGTCAGGGATTTGGAAAATATAATTTTACTTTGTTTTTCCAGAAAGACCAAACAGAAACCACAACTGTGTGTTGAAATACTCATTAACATTTAATAGTCCCCCTTTCCCTCTCCATCCTCTCTCTTTTTCCTTCCTCCCTATCCCTGTCTTCTCCCTCGTTCCTGCTTCCCCTCTCCTTCTCCCTCTTTCTCTCCCACTGGCAACTCATAATGTCTCCATTTAAATATCTCACTAGAGACCGTATGAGGCTAAGATTAAGAAAAAAAAGTAGGGGATTGCTGAGGGGAACACTTTTGGGTGACGTATCCTAAATGTTTTTTATTGCTTTCCTCCTTAAGCTCAACATTGATCATACCTGGCTGGTTCTTGATTCAATGTCATTGTTTGACCTCATCACTTGGAGGTCTACAGCACCAAGTTGGGTGGCTGTCTGTATTTGTACTTCACCTCCTTTAAGGAGAGAGGGTCACCATGAACTGGAATACTGAAGTGCTTTCCTCTCTGAATCAAAAAGTCTAAGTTCTTCCCATGATGCACTTTGTCTGGTCCATTTCACAGAAGGCTTGATCAGTGTTCCATTGATGTCATTCCCAGTGACCACATTACTTTCCATTTTCTGACCAATAAGGTTGAAAGGGTGTGAGATATGAAGGCAGGCATCCCGGGTGTTTGATGAACTTCACGCCTGTACATATATGAACTTAAGGGTCACTCTCTTAATGACATTGTCTGTCAGCAGCATCACCTGTTCACATTGCCTCCCAGCAGCCACTCAGCCACCCCTCTTTACTCAACTCTCCCATCTTCATAGTTCTCTCCTCCACTTTGAGATCCTGTTCTCCATCGGAATTATTGCATTGCCCACTTGGCCATGAAATAGTGATGTCACCTTGACCTCAAAGTGTTCTGAGGATATACACATCTGTATCTCACACCAATCAGAATGCTCTATGCAAAAAGTATTGTCCTCTCCTGGACCCTGTTATGGGCTTAGCTTTGTGCACATTGAGTTTATGATCTGGAGGAAATATTTAAATCGAGATATCATTAAATGTTGTTACAAGGTTTCAGAAAGAAAGGAAAGAAGGCTACTGTGGCAGGTAGAGAAAATGGGACTTCTGATGAAAAATAAAAGGATGGTAAATGGAATTCAATGCACTAGAGAAGCCCATAGAGAAAGGAAGGGATGTGTTGTTGGGACTGCAAGAACACAGTCAATGTTGTCCTTTGACAGGCACCTTTCCATGGATAGGAGAGTAAATTGCACCACCAAATTGCAATGACTTCAAGGGAAGAGAAGAGAAAGATGTTCAGATAGAGCCCATCACAGTGCCTGAAATACAGCAGGCTCTCGGAAGATGACTGCTTGTTTGTTTGAATTGTCAACTTGACACAACCTAGAGCCACCCGGGTCTCAATGAAGGGTTTTCTAGATTAGGTTGGTTTGTGGATATGTTTGTAGAGAGTTGTCTTAATTGCTGAATGGATATAGAAAGACCTAGCCTGAGAATGGGCGGCACCATTCCTTAGTGTAAGAGTAGAGAAAGTTAGCTGAGTACTGTGTGCTCATTTCTCTCTTCCTGGCCATGGATGTGATATGAGTAGGTGCTTCAAGGCACTGCCTTGACTCCCCTGTTAAAATGGACTACAACCTGGAATTGTAAAACCAAATAAACACTTTTCCCCAAAAGTTGCTCTTTGTCAGGGAAATTTATTGGAATAACAGAAATAAAATTAGGAAATTATGAATGAAGGAAAAACAACAGGGTGGGGATGGAGACCTTGGGAAAACATCCTAGGGACATTCTCATTATCCAGAATCATTCTAAGAGCATAAGAATACAAATAAAAAGTATTTGTACAAATATGCATACAATTAGATGATCAAATATATTAAGGTATCAGAATATATGGAAATGAGACTGTTTCATTCACAATAAAGGCATTATGTTTTCTTGGTGTTCATAGCATTCCAGTTCTGAGTTCCATGTCTGACTAATGAAAGGAATGATGACCCATTTCTGTTATTAATTTACCTTCATCAAATTCCCTAGTGACTAATTCATTCAGTGCATATCGATTGAGGTCTGCTTTACCACATGCCAATCAGAATATCCCTCCATCAGGTAGCAGAGTGGCTAGGATATGTAATTATTAAGAAGACCAGAATGTGTACAATATTATCAGAGTATCTGATGTCCCGAAATGGACCTGCATCATCATCCTCTATAACTAGTCTCACAGTGGCTGTGGACTTGGAGGAGGGACATCTTAGTGACAGAAAACTTGGAACCATGGCTGACTGTTAGCTCCAATTTTTTTCCCACAGAAACTGACCATATGAGTTGACCAGATAGACATTGGTCACTAAGTGTAACAGAAATCTTAAAAGGTCTTATTAACAAAAAACAAACCCAGTGCCAGGTATTGGGGTTAAAGCTGGAAGATCAGAGAATCAAAACAAGCCACAGCTTCCTCACCTTGCTAATTCCTCAGCTGACCCTGTTTCCTCAAACTGGAAGCCTCTGAGTCCTCATCCAAATGGATCTCAGCTGAACTGCTGCTGAAAGCCTAAAAGCTTAACCAGGCCTAGTTCTTGGTCCTCACACTTTATATACCTTTCTGCTTCCTACCATCACTTCCTGGGATTAAATGCCTGGCTGTTTCCAGTGTGGCTTTGAACTCACAGAGATCCAGGTGGGTCTCTGCCTCTGGAATGCTAGGATCAGAGGTGTGTGTCCCACCATCTTCTGGCTTCTAGATCTAGTGGCTGTTCTGTTCTCTGAACCCAGATAAGATTATTAGTGTTCACAATATATTGGGGAACACAATATCACCACAAATAGGCAGTTACTGATCACCGTTGGATATCACTAGAGAAATCAAAAGTCATTCTTGTAGGGATTTCTTTGCAATATAAGTGTAATGTCATATCCAAGATTCAGTGGCAGTGAGGCGGGAGGACAATTGCCACCATCCTCCAGTGTCTGGTAGCAGTAAAGCAAATGAACACACAGTATGTTTTGGGGATTGTGTCACTGGGATAGAGGCAGGTTGTGGTAGTATTGTGTTCCCCCAAAATATTGTGCACTCTAATAAACTTATCTGGGGTCAGAGACAGAACAGCCACAATATTAAACATAGAGGCTAGGCAGTGGTAGCACATGCCTTTAATCCTAGCATTCCAGAGGCAGAATCCATCTGTTCAGGGATACAGCCAAGCATGGTGACTCACTCCTTTAATCCCAGAAAGCGAGCCGTTTAATCCTAGGGAGTGATGGTAGAAAACAGAAAGGTATATAAGGCATGAGGACCAAAAACTAGAAGAATCATTTGGCTGGTTAAGCTTTTAGGCTTTGAGCAGCACAGTTCAGCTGAGATTCATTCTGGATGAGGACTGAGAGGCTTCCAGTCTGAAGAAACAGGATCAGCTGAGGAACTGGCGAGGTGAGGAAGCTGTGGCTTGTTCTGCTTCTCTGATCTTCCAGCAATCACCCCAATAACTGGCCTCGGGTGTGATTTTATTAATAAGACTGTCTAAGATTCCTGCTACATCTGATGCCCAATGTTCGTGGTATGAATTCACAAAAAAGCCTCTTGCCCGTGGCCTTGTGGGCCCCAGCTCAGACCCAAGCTACACTCAGCCAGTTGTGGTAGCACACTGGTTGGATTTACTGAAGGAGGCAGAAGCAGGAGGAGGATCCCAAGTTTGAGGCCAACCTGGGAGGCTTGCTAAGGAGAAGCTAAGGCCGGCTGAGGACTAGCTACAAACAGTGGAGGTGGGACGATGGAGGCAGCCGCTGCTGCTCTGAGTTGCAGGCTGCTTCTCAAAGTGTTGGTGATTGCGGTGATGCTGCTACCTGGGACAAAGGGTTTACTATGGCTTGTTCAGAGAAGAATTGCCAGGACCATCATGTTACAAAAAAGCCTCAGCAAAGGTCAATTTGGAAAATTTGGCGAGACAAATGGTGGGGCACTTTGGAGCCCTAGCTGTTTTCTCTGGCCTCATTCCTCCTTACGTGGCTCCACATACACCCGAATACCCTTCTCCAATCTTATTGTTTGTCCAGTTGCCCAAATCTCATGGGAAGCACACCAACAATGTGCATGTGTGCATACATCCACATATGCATGAGCGTGTATGTTGGACTAAAGGAATATATCGATTCAAGTTTCAGTCCAGAACTATATAATCCAAACTGTGTTTGCCCTCATATTGAAAGTTAATAAGTAAGAATCACCAGAATAATAGCGAAAGTTAAAACAACCATTGGGGTGGGTTTGCTATCCCGTCATGAGGATTGAGAAAGATGAATTCTAAAAGGTAAGTATCTTGCCTGAGGAGTTATTTTCAAAAGCCCAGACGTCAAATTTTGGCCAATTTGATGCCATTTCTTGCATAAACCTAAAGGAATGTTCATCTTACGGGTTCCGTTGGATCCTTCGAGTCCTTGAATTTTGTTTGTTTCCCTTGCTGCCTAGCACCAGGCCTTGTAGAGCCCTTGGTATTTATACAGTGATTTAGAGGAGTTCCAGTAGGTGGTGCTAGAGAGCAGGCACTCTAGCCCGTGGCTGTGGTGAGGCTGTGGACAAGGGGAAGCTGATACCTCGGTGTTAACTGTCCTCCTGTAGGCCAGTCCCACAACTGTCCAAGGCACACATTACTTCTGCAGTTGAGGCTAGAGGTTCAGGAAGATGCACTGACCCTCCCAGTCTCAAGGAGCAAGGCCAGACTGGATAGATCTTGTTGATGGATTCCTTTCTTGTTAGGGATGGGAAGTCGAATAGATAGTTATGATGGATGGTAGAGAGGGGCTGGAATGGGAGAATCAAATAGGGAGGGGGAGGAGAGAGGCAGACAAGGGAGGCATGTGGGAGAGACAGGGGCCACTTGAGGGGTAGTATGGAAACCTATTACAGTAGAAGCTTCCTAAAATATACACATATATACAAGTGATCTAAAGGAAATCTTCAAACAATGGGAGAGATAGAGCCCCAACTGGACATCTCCTGTCACCAAATGAAGCTCCTAGTGCTTGGACTAGGTTATAACTAATTGAGTTGTTGGCTAAAGGGGCTCCATGAAAATATCCAAATAACTGAGGCTCTTGCCAAGACTATAACTTGCTCTCCCCAAACTGACAGCAAGACTCCATTGCTGAGAACAACATCTATACAACCCATTGAACATGGCGAAGTCGAGCTGGGACCTGCATAGAGCATTCATCCCTATGTTCTAGCATCTTTCGTACAGGAAGACTCTACACACGACCAAAAGAGAAGCAGAAACAAACCCAGCCACGAAGGCTTTGATCGCCAATGGTGTTCTGCCAGCAAGATATACTAGTGCAATGGCGGTACTAAGCTTGTGAGAGTAATAACCAATATCTGATGACTGAAGGCCCACTTCATGAGATGGAACCCATACCGAACACCGCTCGGGTGAAAAGAACTTAAGACTAGATAGACCAGGGACCTAGTGTAAAACCAAATACTGATGTTTTAAAGAGAGAGAGAAGAAAGAAAGAAAGGAAGGCAAGAAGATTTTTTAAAGTAGGAATAAAATGACTCCTAATGACATTCTGCTATACTCATAGATAAGTGGTTAGCCATCATCAGAGAAGTTTCCTCCTGCAGTAGATGGAAATAAATACAGACCCACAGCAAGACGTTATGCAGAGGGTGAGATACTTTGAAACATTCAGCCCTGAAAGATTGATGTCATCATCAAATACTTCCTCTTGAGGCTCAGGGAATGCTCCAGAAGATCCAGAAAGAGAGTGTAAGAACCAGAGAGGAGGGAGGACACCAAGGCCTTCCAAATAAGCATGTGCAAAGTCATATGAACTCACAGAGACTGAGGCAGCATGCACAGGGCATGCATAGGTTTATTATAGTATATATAATATATGGGTGATATATATATATATATATATATATATATATATATATATATATATATATAACCATATATTATATGGGTATTATAGCTTCCAGTTTAGTGATCTTATGGGATGTGCTAATGAGGGGGGTGTCCATTTCTTGTACCTTCTCTTGAACTCTTTTCCTTCTGTTTGTTTACTTTGCTCAATTCTGATGTGTTAGTTTTTATTTTATTTTAACATTTTATCATATTAATTATGTTATATCATTATCCCTTAGAAGCCTGTTTGTTTTCTAGTGAGAGACAGAAAGGGGTGGGAGGGGAGGTGGGAAGGAACTGGATTAGAGGAAGGTAAAACCATAACCAGGATATATTATATAAGAAAAAAAATCTATTGTCAACAAATGGGGGGAAGAGTTCCCCTCTTTCATGCCTGCCTTCTTCCTTTCATTTTATTTAGGCAAAGCTTACTTTGTGTTCAGAAGCTGAGATGAATAGGATACCTGACCTCAAAGCACTGCTGGACAGAAGGAGACAGACAATGGATGGACATGTTTGTTCAAGGCAGATCAGTGAAATATGAAAAAAAGGAAAGGTCAAGAGCACAAATGTTTCAGGTGGGAAGGAAGGATAGGTTCTGATCCAGTGTGTCTCTGTGATCCCTCCCTGGACCAGCACTAGTAATCATGCCTGCAGAATATGGCATCCATCACCTAAGGCAGTCTTACAAAGCCTCCCCCACGTACACCATGCCCAGTGCCTTCCTCATGTGAGCTGGAGCAGCTCTGGTCCTCACATAAACAGAGGCAATGGATCTGACTAAACACACCCAGTACACTAATCAAATGTAATGCTCAAGTGAAGTGGTCTGATTGCCTATTTGTGTGCATTTGATATCTCTCTGGATAGAAGAGAGAATTATAGGCCCTCTGAAAAAGTATGAATGTACAAAGCATTGCATTGACCCACCCTTCATGAAGCCCATGGGTTCCACAGACTGAGAGTCACATGGGCAGAAGAGAACAACATTGTCAGATTGTATTTAACTTCCAGGTGGTACAACATTGTTTACTGGTGGTGGAAATTCCCTCCTCCTCCAAAAGAAGCAAGAACAGAGAGAGAAAAAACTGAACCATCCCTACTTGCCTTTTCTCCACGCGTGATGCACTTAGAGTCTTAGCTCTTTTCTTGGGGCAGTGGCTGTCAGCAGCTGTCAGTTAGCGCTGGGCTTGTGTGTGTCAATGATGTGCCCCTATTTTCATATCAAGAGCTGTGCCATCACTGTAGTCATTGGGCATGAGCAAACCACCTCTTCAGTCACAATGTCCCATAAAGTGCTCAAGGACCAGGACACCAACAATGATCTACTCTATACTTCTGTCACCTGAAAGAAAGAACTCACCAAGTACAGAAATGTGGCCAACTCCTGGGAATTCCAAGAGGTTGGTTTTCTGACCTTCTTGTGTAAACTTAGTTGTTACTAGTAGGTGATCTTTTTTTAAAAAATAAAACTATAGCTGAGCATGCTAGAATGTGCCTGTAAACCCAGGAAGACTAAGGGAAGAGAAATGGAGTCCACAGCCAGTAGAAACTGGGTAGTAAGACTGGCTGAAACAAAAAAAAAAAAAAAAACAAAAAACGAATCTAATCCATTAGGCATGGTAGATGGAGCTCTGTGAGTTCAAGGTCAGCCTGGTCTGCATGGTAAGTTTCAGGACAGCCAGAGCTACATCATGAGAACCTGTCCGTGGTGGTTTGAATAGGAATGGCCCCCATAGACTCATGTGTTTAAATTCTTGGTCCACAGGGAGTGGCACTATTAGGAGGTGTGGCTTTGTTGGAGGTGGGCTTTGAGGTTTTAGAAGTCATTCTTTCTGCAGCCTGTGGATCCAGATGTAGAACTCTCAGCTACCTCTCCAACACTATGTCTGCTTGCATGCCACTGTGCTTCCTGCCATGCTGAGACTGTACTAAACCTCTTTACTGTAGGCTAGCTCAATTAAATGTTTTCCTTTATAAGAGTTGCTATGGTCATGGTGTCTCTTCACAGCGATAAAACCTTAACTAAGACACTGTCCTAAAGAGCAAAAAGGAAGAAGACAGAGAACGTATGCAGGCAATTATTTCCCCTAAGTGTACCCTACAAAGAAGTTCTGTAACCTCTTGTCATGGTGCACAGGAGTTTGGGGTGAACAGGAAGATGCTGAAAAAAATTCTGAAAGGAGTTTTTGTTAAACTCAACTTGGCACCTTGAGAGTTGGAGGTGGTTTTGTTTGACCTGGGATTGTAAAGTTATTGCAAGAGTGTGTGCTCTGGACACAAAGGGGTCCAGTGCCAACAGGAAGCTGGTGGAGATAGGGCATGTGCTGCTTTTCTCCCTCGTGATGCCATTGTCTTTGTCTTCTGAGTGCCTCAAATTGCCTGTGCACCAGGTCTGCTAAAAAATAACAGTGGTTGTTCAAGCTTCCTAGTGCTGTTAATGAAATCCGGACACCTCTGGTCTCTGGGCTTCCTTCCAGGTTATGTGATTTGACACATTTCTTGAGCTTGTCTCCTGTGCTCTGGCCATGCTCAGGCATCTGTGCCTGTGGGGTCCTTGGCCGGAAGTGGGATTGCCTCAGCAAGGAGACAGAAGTACCCCGATCTTACTGGGGTATCAAGTCTGTGAAGGCAGAGAAAGTCACAGCTCTGGATGAGCCTGGAGCAGTGTCCACTTAAACTCCATGCCTAAAGATATAACTTAGGACACATTTCTTCCTTTTGGTTTACACCATATTCCATCTCAACCAGGAGAAGCTCTCTTGAGGCTGTTTCTGAAAGACACGTGCATACATCGTCCAGGTAATACCATGCACTTCTCATTCCTTCCAGGTGAGAAGAGAATGATGACTTTGAAGCCCAGGATGCAAGGCAGGTCTGAGGACAGTGGCTTGTGTAAAACATCTGGCTCTTGGTGCTGCACTGGTCTGTGAGACAGCAATGAATCCCTATTCTTTCACCATGAGAAATGGAAAGAAATGATGAAGAAATAGAAATATTTTCTATGGCAACTGCCCGATCTGAACTGTATCTACTTCACAGCATTCCCAGCACCTGGAAAGTGGTAGTGGTAATACATGGGTGGGTGTGTCCATATGTGTCTGTGTTTGTGGTGTGTGTGTGTGTGTGTGTGTGTGTGTAATATATTTTAGCTAACTTAGCTCAAACCTAGACATACCAGGGAAGAGGGATCCCAACTGAGGGATTTCCTCCATCCAGTTGATGTGTTTGCAGAGCACTTTCTTGGTTGTTAATCTGATGTAGGAGTACCCAGCTCACTGTGAATGGTGCCATCCCTGGGCAGGTGGGCCTGAGTGGGTAGTATAAGAAAGGTAGCTGAATGCACCAGTAAGTAACATTCCTTCAAAACCTCTGTTCAGTTCCTGCCTTCAGGTTCCTGCCTTGAGCTCTGTGGTGGATTCCCTCTACTATGCACTCTAACCTGTGAGTTGTAGAAATATTCTCTTTCCCAAGTTGCTTTTAGTCAAGGTGTCTTATCATAGCAACAAAAATGCAACTCATGTGTGTGTGTGTGTGTGTGTGTGTGTGTGTGTGTGTGTGTGTGTGCACCTGAACATCTGTGCATACAGGTGCATATGTCTGTGTGTATGTATGTGTACATGTATGTGTGTGTATGTCCCTCAGCCTGATCTTTTTTGTCATTCTCATGTGCCATACCTAACTGCTTCTTTGTTGCCTCCTTTGTCCGTGAAACTTAAGCTTCATGAGCACAGAGTTCTCCCACTTCATTAACAGCTATCTCTATAAGCCTGAAAACAGGTTCAATGAATGAGTGGAGTGGATGAGAACATAGGAAGAGGTGGCCAGGAAGGCCTGGAGTGAGGCAAGCCAAAGTGGCATGTGCAATGTGGCAGGGATGTAAAACAGAAGCCATCCAGGACACTTCCCAGCATGAACTTCCAGGCTTGCTGGCTGGACAGAGAAGAGTGGGGAAGAAGGAGCAAGAGAATGTTGATGTCCGTCCGTGTCTGGGGAAAGTGAAGACGACAGATCCTGGGGGTTATCAGGTTGTGGTATGTAAAGTCAGAGGCCAGTGCACAGGGAAGAACTGTACAGAGAAGAGAATGAGTGCCCCATGCCCAGAGTCTGCAGCAGTCACACTGTCCAGCATGAGGTGATAAGTGAAGAAAGAAAGGCCGGACGGAGCACAGTGGCTGGGAGGAGTCCAAAGCACGTGGGGGCTTTCTTACTCTGCTGGCTAGCCATGCTGCCCTAGCATCTGGGCCTGAGCCACTTTTAACCCAGAACCTAATCCATCTCCCCGCCTTTCCAGGCTTGTACCCATCAGGAATTCAGTGGAGCAATGGGCCCCCCAATCTCAGCCTTCTGGGGTCCTACCACTGTGTCTTTCTTGAGCTTTCTTCCTAACTCACATATGTTCTCTGGCAAGCTCAGAACATAGTCTACCACAGGCCACCTCCCCAGAGGTGTAAGTTGACATGAGAGTGACCCACCCCTCCAGATCTGGTGGCACCTGGCTGTGTGCCGCCTCTCCCCTGGTCACCACTGATGAGCCTACGGATTTTTTTTTTAATTTTTAAAAATTTATTCCTCTCTCATACATTATATCCCAACCACAGTTTCTCCCCCCCCCCCCCCTCAGCCCCTTCTCTCCACTGTTTCTCTCCCTCCATCCACTCCTCCCCACTTTCCCTCTGGAACAGAGCAGGCCTCCCAGGGATATCAACCAAACAGGGCCTTCATATTAAGGCTGGATGAAGCAATGCAGTAAGAGGAAAAGGGTACTAAAATCAGGCAAAACAGTCAGAAACACCCCCCTACTCCCACTGTTAGGAGATCCATAGGAATACCAAGCTACACAACCATAACATAAATGCAGAGGTCATAGGTCAGACCCATGCAGGCTCCCTGATGGTCGGTTCAGTCTCTGTGAGCCCCTATGAGCCCAGGTTAGTTGATTCTGTGGGTTTTCTTGTCGAGTCCTTGACCCTTCTGGCTCCTACCATCCTTCCTCCCCCTCTTCTGCAGGATTCTTGAGATCTGCCTAGTGATTGGCTGTGGGTCTCTATATCTGATTCCATTGGTTGCAGAGTGAAGCCTCTCTGATGATTATGCTAGGCTCCCATCCACAGTGAAATGATTCCTAATGGTATTATCCTATACTCCTAGACAGGAGCCTCTGGGTCCTAAGGGAGGTACCAAGTGGTGGCTTCTACAATGCTGGGAAATGAAAGATGACGAGGTGAGTGGGCTCTGCCTTAGTTCTGGCCCTGTTGTCCACAAGATTGCAAAGTGCTGGTGAATCCCCAGACCAGGGGAACAACCTCAGCACTGACTCTCCCTGAGCACACACCTTGAGCCACTCATGAGCATTTTCCCTGCCAAGCTCCCAACAGGCTAACTGTGAAGGTTAGAATGCTGCAAGCGTTAATTACCCTATCATTGTCAAGAACCTTCTATCTCCTGATCCCCTCTTCCACCAAGAACTCCAAACCAGGATTCTAGAACTCACCAGAACCACAGGAAAACAGAAGCAAGCACACCCTCCCTAGTCCTCAACAGATATCCTTCCATCCCTGTTGAAATTTGGTCACGATGAGATACAACTTTCCAAGCCCTCTGTGAAGGAGTGATATGGGAAACAGTTTATATTGGTTATTTCTGCAGAATCTCCTGTTCTCTCCTTCAATCACCATAACCTACATCCTATGAAAAGAGGGCAGTGCTCACTGCAGCCTGAATGGGGAGCCTACAAAAGAAGCCTGACAGAAGTCAGTTCTTCAGGGATCGTTTAGCTTCTCATGGACACCTGGTCCCCTGGTGTCATCAGTACCGTTCTCTGATCCCCAGGTGCTCATGGCACCTGTATACTGAGGACACCAGTTCAGTGCACACATCCTTCCTAGAATCTTAGAGCTGCAGACCGATTAGCTGTCAAATTCCTGCAACGGCAATAGATCAAATAGAGAAAGGTTTGAAATGCATGCTCTAAGCCAAGAGGATGGTAGACTTTGGTATCTCAAGCTCAACAAGGGGCCCTTGGCCTGGGGAGATGAAACCTATCATGGGGGAAAGAATAGAGGCTTCTATGTGCATAAATATTGTGAACTGAGTCTCTTCTTTTCATTCTAGAATGCCAGTACACACATTTACCACATTGGTGGCTGCATATCGTTCTCTGAGATGCTTCCATGTGCTGTACTCAGATTACAGCAGCAGGCCCACATAGCAGCCAATATAACAATTCACAAACAAAAGCAGTTCCTAACCAAGGGACAAGAGGGGTGGGTTGACCCACTCAAAGAGTCTGAGACTTTAGCCTGGCCAACCTAGCACACTTTTACCAATGTGCTACTTGCAGAGTTGAGCTAGAGCCTAGAGGACAGCTCTCCAACTCCTATAAGCTCAACCATATGACAGTCCTGGTGATAGCCTGTGGGTGTGCTGCCACAGTTTAAGCAGAGCACACAGTATGCTAGTAAGAAAAGATGGTGGACAGTTCACAATGGTGCAGAATAAACAATGGACACTCAGAGCCTAGGGTTATGTTTTCCCACCTTCTTTTGGTAATATCATCAGAGAAATAATCGGGACTTTCTGTACATGTACTTGAGCTTTGTTTTGATGTACCTTGTAATACATATTGAAGGTATTGTACCAGATGAACATCAGACAGGCATTCTAAGGCATTGATGAAACACATGTGCTCCTGAGGATGGTAGAAAAGCCCAAACTATCTTAGGATCTTAGGAACAGAGGGGGCAGTTTCTGTCTGAAGCTTGTAGCCTCAACCAGAACCACAGAATGTTCAGTGTCCTGGAGCATGCCAAGAATCATCTGTAAAGCTGAAGAGGCATTGATTCACCTTGCATCTCCCTCCAGAAATATGGAAGGCACAGTTGCTGGTGGGTTAGGGGTTTGGGGGAATTGAGGGTCCTTATTAGGGGATGTGCTATATATAGCACACTGCTTTGACTCAGATGAGGTGACACAGCAAACTCCCAGCTTTGATAGGCGAGCAAAGCCACAAAGATATTGTGGTAGGTGTAGGCTTTGATGAGAGGAGCCATGCTTCATGGGGGTGTGGTTCAATGGAACTTTAGCTGTTGGAGGTATAGGCAACAGGGGAAGATGTCATGTGGAGCTGTAAGCAAGCTCCAGGGTGCATTCTTGATAAAGCCTTGACTTTTGTTAAAGACCGTATTATCTATGATAGAGAAGTGCATGCCTTTTAAATCAATTCTCTTAGAGAAATGAGGGTAGTCTATCATCCAGACTGTACTCATTGTCTTACATTTCAAGAAAGTGGTTGAAAAATCATTCAGAGCTAAGTTTAGTCCCTATTTCTCCTGTGAAATCTGAACATCCAGGTGCCAATCCTTTGTTTTAACAGAGAAGGGGAAGCGTGAGCTCTGTGTGTGCATGCGCATGTATGTTCATGTGTATATATGTGTGTTCATGTGTGTGGTCTGTGTCTGTATCTCTTTGTTTGTGTGCATGTGTGTATGTGTTCATGTGTGAGTGTGCATGTGTGTCTGTGTGTGCAGGTGCACATGTTTGTGCAGATGTACGGATGCCAAAGGTCAACCTTCAGTGCTGTCCCTCAGGTACCAGCTACTTTGTTCTTGTTTTGTTTGGGGGTTGGTTTTGGTTTTAGACAGTCTGTAAGTTGTCTGAGTCTCACCAAGTAGGTCAAGATGGCTGGCTAGTGAGCCACGGAGATGTGCCAGACTCTACTTCCTCAGAACTGGTGTTACAAGCACATGCTCAGTGCCCAGCTTTGTTACATGGGTTCTGGGACACAAACTCGCGTCTTCGGTGTTACACAGCAAACTATTAACAAACTGTGCTATCTCCCCAGCCTGAGTTTTGATATTTTTATTTAGGCAAAGCAAGTGTAACTCTTCAGAATTATGTAGATAAATAAGAAAGAGTGGTAAAAGAGATTCATGGCCTTCAAGCCTGCCACATCTCACAAATAGAATTCATAAGAACTCAAATTTGTGCTGTTGAGGTGTCAAAAAAAATGCCAAGCCTTCCCAGGGAGAAGGGCACAATGAGGTTGGTCATATTGCTTCAGAGTATGGCCCAGCCTCTGAACTGCTCCTCACAGCCCAATTGATACATCTGTCCAGTGTGATGATCACTAAGAAACACCCACATGGTCTCAGATCCCAATGAGCTCTTTCCTTGTTCCTGGGTTAACTCCCACTAGGCTAGTCAGCTCTCCAGCACTACAAGACACAACTGAGATCATCGAATTGGACTAGGAGGCTATTTGATATTTCAGAAGTTTCTGTCCATGATCAGTTAGTTGGTCTTGGTGGTCCCAAGCCTGTGGCCAAGCAGCACATCATGGCAAGGAATGAGCTGTGTATCAAAACCACAAGTAGAGAAGAAGAGCAATATTCCAGGGTCCCCCTCCCTTTGAGAGCATCACTCCCATGACCTGACATTATCCCACTAAACCTCATCTTGGAGGTTCTACAACCTCTCACTAATGGCATCTCAGGAACAAGATTTTCAACTAATTACCTTTGGGGATTTAACATCAAAATATATAATAGCACTTGTTTCGTGATTCTTTAATCTGTCTCTATACACCAGGCTGGAGTCATCTGATCTCTGCACTATCTTAGCGGTCAGGTATTTCCCAGGAGTCATATCCTTGTGGTGGTATTGTGTTCCCCAAAATATTGTGCACCCTAATAAACTTATCTGGGGTCAGGTCACAGAACAGCCACTAGATACAGAGGCTAGAAAATGGTGGCACTCACTCCTTTAATCCTAGCATTCCAGAGGCAGAAATCCCTCTGGGTCTCTGTGAGTTCAAGGCCACATTGGAAACAGCCAGGCATGGTGACACATGCCTTTAATCCCAAGAAGTGAGCCTTTAATTCCAGGTAATTATGGCAGAAAGCAGAAAGATATATAAGGCATGAAGACCAGAAACTAGAAGCTTTTAGGATTCTAGCAGCACAGTTCAGCTGAGAGGCATCCAGTCTGAGGAAACAAGATCAGCTGAGGAATTGGTGAGGTGAGGTGGCTGTGGCTTGTTCTGCTTCTCTGATCTTCCAGTGTTCACCCCAATATCTGGCTCCAGGTTTGACTTTATTAATAAGACCATCTAAGATTCATGCTACACATCCTTCTTCACCAACCCTGACAAATCCCTCTAGAATGACAAGTTATACTAATCATTTACCCATGAACCTCAGTGCTGCATGTCCAATGAGGCAAAACGACTTTCCCTGTTTCCTCACTGCAGCTCCATAAACTCAGTCAACATCCTTATACTGCTCCAAGGTGAGGACCTGCCTTTGAGAAACCTATCACCCCATTATTCCACCACACACAACTCTCTAGGTAGTAACTGCCTTTTCTCTCTTGATTATATGTCTAAAACCAACATCTCACAGGATGAAAGTAGCCTGTGAGGGAAAGGAATTGGAATAATGCTGGCCAAAATATAATCATTCAGGCTTAAGGTGTTGTCTGGTGTAGAGATGGCCTGAGGCATGGAGTAGAGATAACACAAGGAGCTGGAACATTCAAAAGATCATTAGATAGTTTGGGCAACACCCTGTGTTCCAGAGGAAAGCCACCAGAAACATCTTTCAGGTC
Source organism: Onychomys torridus (assembly GCF_903995425.1). Taxonomy (NCBI): domain Eukaryota; kingdom Metazoa; phylum Chordata; class Mammalia; order Rodentia; family Cricetidae; genus Onychomys; species Onychomys torridus. The sequence continues at coordinate 33,149,425 of NC_050458.1, read as the reverse complement.
AATTAAACAAAACCTCCTCAAAAATATGTGGGATAGATTGTATAGAGAAAGACATAAGCAAGTGGCAATTGGCTCTGCAGGAATGGCCCAACAATCTCTTACTGAGGTAAGATCAAGACCCTTTCTGACTTTGACTCACTTCCTTGGGATCCTTTGTGATCCCATGTCACAACCCAGAGGTTCCTGCCCAAAGCCAGAACATTACCTGGTTTTGTAAATAAAGGTGTCTTAGAATAGAACCATATTGCTTCCCTTGTGTGTTATTCCTGGTTGCTTTCATATCACAGCACAAGACAGACTACTTGTGACAGAAACCTGATGGCCAGCAAGGCAGAACTGTTCTCTATGTGGCCCTTGATAGTTTTCCAGCATGACTTTAGCTCATTTTTTTTTTCAGAAAGCTGCTTGACTCTACTAGTTCCCAGTGAGAAAATTGAGTTGAGTGTTAGAACTGTGAAGAGGAAGGATTCCCTAGAAAATGATTGATTTTTTTTTCTAAGAGAACCTGAGACGGTGATTGTTCTTGTTCTCTCTCATTTAATTCTCTTTCCCAATTTTTTATTATTAAATCCTGGGCTAACAGTTCATCCTTACCCTGGCAGATGTTTGCACAGATATACCACTGAGCTAAACTCCTATTCTCTGGAGATTAGACATATACACATTGTGCTGATTTTAAAAAATATTTTTTTAAAGAGGGAAAATTTAACTCTCAAAGGAAGAAAAAGCCAATGGGGCTGAGACTAAACCCAGGTAGGAACAAAAAATTGTTTTTCTGGCCCCATGGTTTGAGGGTTCCTTCAAGAAGTGAATTCAGAGAGCCACCACCAGTAACAGGACAGCAATGCTGTGTAGAGGACACTAGGGGCTATGGGTTGAACTGTGTGACCTAACAAGGCATATTTATATCTGTGACACATATCCATGAATGCAAATTTATTTGGAGATAGACACATTGGGAGAACATCCATGTGAAGACAAATCCATATACTACAATTCCTCAGTATTCAGGGAGAGTTGATTCTAGAAAACTCCCATGAAGAACAAAATCTGTGGGTATTCAAGTCCTTTTTACACAATGGCATAGAGTTTGCATATAACCAACAGATACCGCTCCACATACTTTAAACATTTCTAGATTATTAACACTGTATAGTACAATGCAGTTGCTATGAGTAGTGGTACTGTATTGCTTAGAGGATGGTGGCAGGAATGGGTTTGTGCATGCTCAGTTCAGACACAATTCTCTGACATTCCCAATACTCAGTTTGTTGAATTGACCAATGAGGGAACTGTGGTCATGGATAGCCAATGGTATTGATGTTATACAGCTACACACCAGCAAACACAATGGATCACCAGCAGCTGCCAGATGTCAGAAGGATCGACAAAGAAGAGGAAGCATACTCCTATCTACATCTTGACTTCAGACTTAATACCTCCAGAATGGTGGGATAATATATTTGCATTGTTTTAGGTCATTTGTGTGTTACTATATAACAAATCTAGTACAGTATGTACGTGATAAACGTTTGATAAGTAACTAAGTGAGTTAATAAATTAACTAATACAAGCATCAACCTAAAGAGATTCAAAGCCAAGTATGTAGGTAAGAGATTATGGGTAAACCAAGGCAAAGGAAAATCAGTTAAAGAATCTGAGGCCCAAGAGAATGAATCTTCACCATATGGGCATATGGTGAAAAATTGAAGCAAGTGTAAGTATTTTCCATCTGATAGCAAAGCCCATACCAAGTCCTTTACACCTGTGTCTCCCTCAAGCCAGGGTCTACAGCATCCAGGTCTCGCCAACCTCTTCCCTATGTCCCAGTACCAGCTTTCCAAAGAGAATGTAGGCATTTCTCTATGGCTGCTTAAGGAGCTTTTGGTTATTTTCCTAACCACTGCTCCTGTCCAAAGTGTGATATCCATATACACTCCATATTTCATGTTACAATGTATGTATGGCTCTTCATTCACAGGAGGGAGGTGCTTTCCTCCACATGAATAATCCTCCCCAAGCCCCACATGGAGATTCATGGATTAAATTTTAATCCTGGCTTTCTATGTCATGCTGGTCACTCTGCACTGTTGTATTACAGCAAGCTTATTTATGGGATGGGCGAATGCTACCGACCTGAGAGGAATTAGGTCACAGCATACACAGGGCCGCCACAGTGCTAAGGAAAGCAAGCATTTCTGAACAGTTTGATGTCAGTATGGGTGGGAGGGTGAGTGGATTGGGGTAATCTTACCATAGCTTCCAAATAGTTCTGTGAGGAGAACAGGGCCATTTCCATCATTAAGCAAACAACTCTGAGGTCAGATTGCCTTTCCAAGATGACTTGGCCAATGAGAGACACATATAGGATTTAAACCCAAACTCCAGTTTGTGTGACTCCTTGATCATTATGTCCCGGCTTGGCATCCAGAGAGATCGCCCAAATCAAGCTGGGGCTATCACGTTTCTAACTTGAACTGAGTTACACTGGCAATAATGTTCTTGAATCTGGATGGCATAGGCTCCTAGCTATGCCTGTTTCTTCTAAGACCTTTCACTCTGCTCTCCTGGGCATGTCACAGCATCACTGGCTCACTGCCATCTAGGAATATCAGACAGTGCAAAGCATTGATAAAACAAAACAGTGGCAAGAAAGGGGAGAAGTCTATTTCTTTTCTTTTCTGGCATCTTCAGCAGTGGTCCTGTCCCAGCCCTTTTGCTTCAGTATGGATGAAGAGTTATGATCTCACTCCATTGTTGTTGGTTGTTTTTGCTCTTGGGAGGGGCACACTACCCAGCTCCTACATTAATCACACACAGGGGCTTATTCTTAATTATGAATGTCTGGCCTTAGCTTGGCTTGTTTCTTGCCTGCTCTTTTTCACATTAAATTATCCCATCTACCTTTTGCCTCTGGGCTTTTTCCTTTTCTTACTTCTATATATCTTACTTTCTCTCTCACTCTGTGGCTGGTTGTGTAACATGGCTGGGTGGCTGGGTGGCTGGCCCCTGATATCCTCCTCCTCTCCTTGTTCTTGCTCCTCTCCTTCCTCCTCCCAGATTTCTCCTTCTATTTATTATTCTCTCTGCCTGCCAGCCCTGCCTATCCTTCCTCCTGCCTTGCTATTGGCCCTTCAACTCTTTGTTAGACCATCAGGTGTTTTAGACAAGCACAGTAACACAGATTTGCAGAGTTTAAACTAATGCAACATAAACAAAAATAACACACCTTAAAATAATATTCTACAACACCCCATTGTCTCAAATCCTAGTTCCAGGTTCTAGTGCAGAGCCCCCTTCTGAATGTGATGATTACCCATCACATCTCCCATTTATCCTTGGCAATCATAAGCTTCTTGCTGCTGTTAACCCAAATAATATTGTCACCACTGTTTGAATTCTCAACTTTTCTCAGCCTAGAGAAAAGTTCTCTATATTCAATGTGTTATGTTTAGAAAACCTACAATGACTTAGTTTTACGCCACTCGAATCTGGCTGATGAAATCCCAGAGGCTCCATACTCTGTCTAGGGTATTCTTACTTTGTTTCTCAGAACTGTCCTAGTATCCTTCCAGTAAATCCAACTTAACATGTGCACGTGCACGCGTGCACACACACACACACACACACACACACACACACACACACACACACACCTCTTTCATTTTTAAGTTAAATAGAACTGGTTTCAGATTGTTGCTACCAACAGAACCTTGACTGCTTCAGCACATCATGTACACTCTGCAAACGACAAAGTAATTTGCAAGTATACACCTATCCCAGAAGGTGCTCAATGGGTGTTGGAAGAGAATGAAATTGTCCTTATTAGGCCCTGGCTGATATATACAAATGCACACACATGGCAAGAGTGAGTATTCATTTGTTCTCCATTCTCACCATTACAGGTCATTTGCTCGTCTCTATTACAGCCTGCTTTTCCATGCCTCGATGTCTCAGGTGAAGCTGTCAAAGACTGAAGAAATGTTAGACATGCTAAGTTGCTACCTCCTGCTCAGAAGGAAACAACATGCCACTTTCAGAGAGACAAAATGGAGACAAATACTCACATTCATAGTTAAGAAGAACCTTTGGGCCAGATCCAAAAGGGAATGAGAGAATCCACAGGGGCTGTAGAAAGGGAGGAAATTCCTAAAGACTTTCACAGATGGTAGAATATTTGGCTCTGTCTGCCCAGACCATCTTGCAGAGGAAGCTACTATGGGTGTCTAGTGGTGGGGTATAGGAGTGAGTCCGTTTACCTACACAGGGGAGGAGATGAAGAAACACGACCTCCTCTTCAGAGTTTGGAGGCTCACCTTCAATTTAGGGGGCTCAGGACCTAGAGATTCAAGGGGTTTCTATGGCAAAGGGCTAAATGACAGAGGCTCGAGTATCAGAAGCCAGCCCAGCCTCATCTGCCAACAACTGAGAAGTCCACACCACAGTCCCAGCCCCCAACCTAGGGTATGGTGTTATTAAGTGACCAAAATTTGTCATAATGAGATGTGATTAGGATATCCCAGCCTCTTCTTTCAAAGGCTCTTGAGCTGTATTCATCACAGAGCCTTTAGAAGGAATTAATTTGATCAAATTACATTCCTTTCAGCCATGCTGTAAAGGTGAAAGTTATTAAAGGGAAAAGAGAGTGATTGTGGGCTGGGGTGCTTTGCCAATTAAATTGGGTAGGAACAGGGTGCGGGGGGGAGATGTGGAAAATACAGAGCTCTGAAAGATAGCATGATGAAAGTTACCTGGAAATAATGCTAAGAATAGTAGATTGAGATGCCGAGTCCTCTTCCTAGCCTTACTACCCAGCAACTCCTTCTGAGCAGTCTTGCTGGTCAAGACGGCCTCCAACTCTGTATAGTGGAGTTAGAAACATCCTCTGCTTCCTTTCTGCAGTCATGTGCCTCACAGTGATAGAAAGAACACAATCAATGTGCAACTCTGGGGTCCCAGGCAGAGGAGCTCTGAGTCTACACAGGAGGACCAAGGTGAGTTCCCCCAGCTACAGTGGGCACCCATCTAGTGTGAACACCTGCACACCGGCCCAGTCACTAAAAGAAGAAGGCTCTAGGTTAAACCTCTATGAAATGAGTATCTTGAGGGTGACAAGTCCCACTGAGGTTTCCAGTTCTTGCCTCACTCCCATTGATTTGCCATGGACATTGGCCATCCTTAACCAAACAGAGAATCCTTTGCAATGGAACTATCCATATCCTCTGGGGAATGGAAGTGGGATATGTATAAAACACAGCTCCTAGTTCGATAGGAAGTACACTTATACTTGAACATGGCCCAAATCAGCCTGGCACTCAGAAGAAAACCTAAAAGAGCCTGGGATCTGAATAGCTTAGATCGAAAGCCATTTTGTTAGGTCAAGAGATGCAGGAACGTTTATGGAGATCATAATGATTCATACTGCCTTCGCTGCTTGATGTGTTTCATTTCATCTGTTTCTCCAGTTAAAGTTCTGCCTCAATAACAATATTCACAACTTATAGACGAGGAAATCAAACACAAAGAAAATGTGTATAGATTCAATGAAGCAGGCAATTAATTCATAGCAAGGCTGAGATCAGTGCCTGGGGCTACCGACCTGCCTGATTGTGTAAACAGTCGCAGGAAACCATCCATTTCACGTGATGTGCCTCAGTCAGCCATCTTCAGCCACGTGTCTCCTTTCACTTTTTAGACAGCTCTGCTGGGCAGACAGGCAGACACTAAGTCCCCTATCCCACTAACAACATTAACTAGAGTTCAGAGAGGTGATATAACTGGTGTAATGAATGCCACACATCCAAACCTCATGAAGGAACATTCCAAGGTTAAGGCTAACATACCTCCTGCCTTTGGAGAAGCCAGATAATCTTTTCTAGAGGAAGGAAAGGTGACCAACAAGTTCAGAGAACCATCATGCTCACATTCAATAATGTCATCAGTTACGTAACTTACTGTTGTGACCAAATCACCAACCGGAAGGGTTTCATTCTGTTTACAGTTGAAGGGTCAAGTCCATTGTATTGAGGATGTTATGACAGCAGAACTATGAGGCTGATGGTCACACTGTATCCACAGTCAGAAGGCAAAGAGATATGACTGTCCAGCTTTCTGTCTCCCTTGTATTCAGTCTGGAATGCCACGCATACATTGGTGTCACCCACGATGAGAGATGGGCATTCCCATGTCAATTAACCCAATCTAAACACTCACAGATAAACCCAGAGGTTTGTCTCATGGGCAATCAAAATGGTTTCTTTTCTTTGGGCATTATAATGCAGATACCAACACACACAAAAAATGTGACCACTTCCCATCTTACCTTTTTATCCTGGTGAGAGGCAGTGAAAGGTACAGCCATCCTCACCTGAAAGGTGACAGAGCTCTCACTCCCAGGGGTGGGTACCTTCCAAATTCCAAGTTACAGCTACTTTAACTGTCTAGCTGGAACATATTGATGATTTTCTCTTAGTAATCGGCAGCTTCTATGTAAACATCAAAGATGACAAAAAGCTATCAAAACTTACACTGGGACTTCTCATTTATTTTTCCCTTTTAGGCAAAAGTTTCACCCCTCACAGGTTGTCAGTTTCCACAGGCAGGCCATAGTCTCCTTAAAATACTTCTAGTAAATTCCCATCTGTACTGTTCCATAGATGTGTCTATGAAATAGGACATTTTCTACATCTGTCTTAACACCATGACTGCCAGTCCTGAGTGGCTACTGAGCCTTGGACATGGAGCAAATCAGTGGCTGAACTAAACTTTCTATTCTGTTTTAATGAACTTAAATACGATTAATGGTGTTGGACAACACCAATGTAGATAATTACTAAAGAAAATATCAGTCGGGTTATTCCTGCATACACTTGTTTTTGTAAACATATGATCATTTGAGTTGGTTTACCCTTTAGATTAACTGTTGGCCCCAGCATTCTGCACTGCAGGGGATTCACAGTTGTGTAAACACTGCTCATGAAAGTAAACGCAAGAAAGAGGCCACTCGGTTGCTTATTGGAATTACTCTATAAAAGCTCCAAGAGTATTAATAAAATAGTTAAACACTTAGAAATACATACCGGATTGCGAGCCTGTACCGCTTACCTTTCCCAGAGATGCCCGACTTAGAAGTTTGACTATCTTTTTTATAGCAATGATTTTATTTTTATTTATTTTAATTTTTATTCATTTTACATACCAACCATAGTTCCCCCCTCCCATCCCTCCTTCTGCCCCTCCCGCCCCCCCGCTCTGCTCCACCCTCCCCCATGCACTCGTCTAAAAGGGTAAGGCCTCATATTGCTATAAAAATAAATAACTAAGCCATAGCCTGGGGGGAAAAAAGTTTGACTATCAGTTACAGTCCTCATCTATAGAACTGCACTTCACAGACTGGGGGTGTGTTGTTGGACAAGACTCTCAAGCTGACCAAGTTGCCTGTTCCTTGCCAGCAGGTCTCTCAGGCTACTAGTTCTTCACTCCCCCTTGCCTACCTTAGAATTGGGATATCTTGGTGGTAGTGCATGCCTCACTCAAGAAATCCAAATCCCTTATGGCGATGATGAAATCCTCCCATGAATCCTGGCTTCCTGACAGCTTTCTCTGGAGTTGCCACTTTCCTAACTCCAGCAAGAGAACTGCTGAAGCTACTGCTATAGTGACTCAGGCCCTCAAGCTCCGGTCAAGGAGCTGGGTCAGAATGACCACAGCAGAGCCTGGACAGCTGTGTGTTCCCTATGTCACCCAAGTGATCTCTTTGCTGCTAGATCTGAGAAGTGATCGGCCATTCTTGAAGCCTTTGATAAAGTTTCTAGAAGACTTTAGAAGTCTAGAAAGACTTCTAGAAGACTTTCCAAAAGTTCTGTCCTAGCTCCTGAGTCTGTCCTCTGTCCTCTGATCAACATCACAGCCATGCACTGACACCACCCTGCATTTAGTAAAACTGCCTCCGCGATGATCCCTGATGTGTGTGTTTCCTGCCCACAGAGAATGTAATGCTTAGAAAGAAGAAGACCCTTGCATTCAAGAAATGTGGATTATGTGCCTGGTCTGTGCCCAGTGCCATACTACAGTGTGAAGGGACATCGGGGAATAACACCATGAGATACCTCTGCTCACAAAGAGCTTGTGCTACCATTAGGAGAGACTGAAAATAAATGAATCAGCAAATGTAGGTGTTAATCATTTAGAACAGACAGAATCAGGGGACGGACAGTGATGCAGGGGAATTTGAAGGAGGGATTCCACGACCTTCTCTGATGAGTCCCTTTTGAGCAGAGACCTGAAGGAGTTAAGTGTTTCAGCCATGAAGGGATCGGAAAAAGCATCATGGTAAGAAGGACTGACCTGAGGCTGGAGGAAATGGCAGGCGGGGATTTGATCCAGCTATGACTCCTGGTTCAAGGTGTCCTTTGGCCACTTCTCACTGGCTCACTACCTTAGCATCAATGCAAAAACAAAACAACAGAACCCCAACAAACAACACTCACCCCAAATGGAATAAGAGTTTCCTCCAGAGCCAAATTTGAGTTACGATAGTCTAGGAACATACTATGTTGGTCTCCTTAATGTTCCAACATGGAAGTGGTTTTGTGCAGTTTCATAGTAACAGAACAAAGATTGCTATAAATCAAAGCTTATACAAAATTAAATTAGTGGACACATCAGAGAAGAAGATAGAAGAATCTCTCCTATTGGTCTCAAATGCTAATTGATAATGTTCTTAGCTTTGGGGGTTGGTGAAAGTTAGTTGTGTGCTACGTTAAATAGTTTCCAAAAGGTTTTAACTTTTAGTCACAGGATATTAGTTTTGACAAAAAGATGAACAAAGAATGGCTATTTAGAGAGCTGAAACAAGCCCAAGATAAAGTATAATTAGGTGTGGTGGTGTTATGTTCCCCAAAATATTGTGCACCCTAATAAACTTATCTGGGATCAGAAAACAGACAGCCAGTAGATACAGAGGCTAGAAAATGGTGGCACTCCTTTAATCCTAGCATTCCAGAGGCAGAAATCTGTCTGGATCTCTGTGAGTTCAAGGCCACACTGGAAACAGCCAGGCATGGTGACACAGCCTTTAATCCCAGGAAGTGATGGCAGAAAGCAAAAAGGTATTTAAGGCATGAGGACCAGAACTAGAGCCTGGTTAAGCTTTTAGGCTTTTGAGCAGCACAGTTCAGCTGAGATCCATTTGGATGAGGACACAGAAGCTTTCAGTTTGAGGAAACAGGATCAGCTGAGGAATTGGCGAGGTGAGGAAGCTGTGGCTTGTTCTGCTTCTCTGATCTTCCAGCCAAATACCAGGCCTTGAGTTTGTTTTTATTAATAAGACCTCTAAGATTCATGCTACAATTAGGTTCTCAGCCTGCAACACTCCCACCAGCACACTGCTGTGGTCCTTAGCAGTCAACTGGTGTTTACAGACAGCTTCTTTCCTGGAATCCTCATTCGAGTTAGTAATTGCTACTCACTGATCAGTAGCATTTAGTAGATGAAGGTTATCCTTCCTATTCATCTGGGCAAAACGGGGGGGGGGGGGGGGGGGGTTGGCTACCATGGGGGGAAAATCCAGTACGTGGGAAGAAGGGGCTGTTGATCACTGGAAACTGTTCGTTCCTCATTGTGAAGATTATCACTTGCATTTTACAAATGAGGAAACTGAGGCCGAGAGGGACGAGGGACTCAGGCTTGCTCAAGTTTTCCTAGTTAGTATCAGAAAAACAAAACAGTGAAAAAGGAAGAAACAAAGAAAGAAAGGAAGGGAGGGAGGGAGGGAAGAAGAGAGGGAGGGAGGGAGGAAGGAAAGAAGGGTTTTGCATCTGACTTGCTAAGCAGTGTCCCCCATTGGTGCATTCTCTGCTACTGTCTTTTGATGGAGAGTTATAATAATGCAGGGCATCCAGCAGCAGCTGCACCTCCGTAGCTGAATTGGGCTTAAAACCAACAAGAAGCCCCACCCCCAGCAGGTGAGGACTGATGGAGTGCCCTGTAGCAAGTGCCCTCTTCTTATTACTGACTTCCAAAGGAAGAAAGAGACTTTTGCTGAAGCATGTGACAGCTGACACCGAGCATTGCAACTGCAAATTGCAGACTTATTAAATCCATTAGAATAATTATAACTGAGAATTTACTTAAAAGCCCATAATGACTTCTTTAGACAGCCTTTTGCTTGAGCGCCTTCTCCCATCTCTGTCACCCTCCTAGACACAATCCTCCCACAAGACCACTACGGGAGTCTTTATTCTCTTTATCAGCTCCTCTCAAGCCCACAGTCTTGAGGGCAGGATGGCAAAAATCCTACAGCAGAAAGAAAATGAACTTCTCTGTGCTTCCCTGTTTTGCTTCTGCCTCATATTGCATGGTTTGTTTGTTTTTTAAAAACTCATTTGCAGAGAGGAACCTGAAGGAGATGCCTGCCCATCTGATGAACTATCTCTTACTAAGCTAGGTTGTCCAGCTATAATGCCCCATAGAAGACCTTCCCTATGCAGGTGGTCCTTTTTCCCTTCCAGAATACGTACTGCTTCTATGCATAACTTTACTGGGCCCTTTTCCTATAATAATCTAATTCCTCCAATTCTTGTGAGTCTCATTTGGGTGTTCATGTCTTATCGTGGTTTGCCTCTCCCAGTGTTTAATGTTGTCCTGGAGCCACAGATAGAGCCTAAAGAAATAATTGCAGGATAGATGAGTACATGAATGAGTAAGCCCACGTCCACATTACAGCCATGTGCTCTCCATTGACACAGAAACAATGAATTCCAAGGTCTGTTCAGTGGTTTCAGAAAGAGCAGTAGTCAAACCAAGTGAAGCCCCAGCTCTGGAAGGTTTGGTGCAAGAGACATGGAATGACAACTTCTGGCAGTGTGTTTCCTACTGGAAGCAAAACTAAGCCAGTATGGAGGGGGCAAGAGGGAAGAGGACTGTGTCAATGTGGAGGGGATGTGTTCAGAAGTCACTCACACGTTTCCCAGCTGTCCTCTCTAACCCTCCTAAGGTGGAACCCTTATTTGAGTCTCAGCAATAATGTTCCCAGCATAACATTATGGCTCCTGATTCTCTTGAAGCTAAAGGTAGCTAAGGCAAGTGCAGCATTTCAAGGCTGGCTTTTCCTGGAAGACTTTCTGGGAGAATGAGCAGAAGCTAGAACATAGATGTTTCTCATAAGTTTCTTCTTTCTACCTGCCTGTACACATGATGGATATCAGTACAACAAATGGGACCCCAGCAACGTTTCTTGAATTTTAGGGTGAAAACAATCTCTAAATATTAGTAGGAGAAAGATTGATATGCCTAATCTTGGTCACTAATGACCACATTGGGCATGTTTCTTGTACACCTGTGATGCCTTCTCTCAATGTCCTTCTCACAAGTCAATTAGCCTTTGTGATGTTAATTGAGGTGATGGGTGGCTTTCCACTGGTAACAGAAGTCAGGTTCTATGTGATACAAAGGCCCTTTTGAAGAAGTAGCATCTAAGCTGAGATCTATCAGGTAGGAAGTAAAGACCACAGAAACATCAGATAACAACAGATGTGAAGGTAAAAAATGTGTGCTGTGTTCTAGATTCAGAGACAAGGTCAAGATGAACAGGGGTTACACATCAGAAGATCGAGTTGTGGTACAGATCTCAACTCAGAGCCCAGATCTGTTCCTGAGCTGGGGTACTCTAATAAAGGGATGAAAGAAAAAGGTAGAAAACAGGAGGAGGAAAAAATTACTAAAGATATCAATTTTCTTCATTTCTATATCTTTCAATTCCCCAGAGCAAGATATACAAGTAAGGGTATGATAGACAGAAGAGCTGAAAACATTTTTGACTTTGAATGGACGAGTATTCTCTGATTCTCTGACCTCATCTTGTGACCCCAGGTTTCCACATGCTGGACCCAGGCACTTGTTTATCATCTTGTTGAAAGGTCTTTTGGTGTGGCTGAACTTTTAATTTTCATTCATTCTTCCTTTCTACCTGTGGGCAGAGGGTTGACTAGACAGTGTGTAGAGTGATACTAGGACCCAGTTCCATCTCTGACTCTTGCTAGTTATGTGACTGAATGGCTACTTAACCTACCTATGCCTAGGTTTTCTCCTGTGCAAAATGACACTGGTCCTCTTTAAATGAGCTGAAATGAAGGTCAAGTGAGTAATGCACTTGGAGTGTGCTGTGCTTATTTACACAGGGGATTAGAAAGAAACCAAGAGAGTTCCAGAACAAAGGGGGATGGGAGGCACAGTCACAGACATATGGAAGTGGCCCCAAGTAGAAAGATAGGTTTCTGATTTTGTTTTTGCAAATTAATTACCACAAAAGAGTAGCCACAATGTAAGATCAAATAACACTCAGGTAGACTAAGTGGCATGGCTGTTTGACACCAGCTACTCCCAGTTTGAACCCTGTACCATTACAATGATGAGTAAAGGAAGTCATGGTAGTAGGTACAGAGGTCATGCTGACCCTAATAATGCAGATCCCCAAAGCTAATCTAGACTTAGCCATTGGGGAATACCCTACCCATCAGGAAGAGGACCAAAGCTGAGTGAGCCCTGACAGGGCAGCCTCCCTTGCTGTACCAACTGGCTGTGTCATAGTAAGTTAACTGTCTGGGACCTCTTCCATCCTGAAAAGTGGTTCATTTTAGTAGGAATTGGCATGGCTTCTCTCACACACACACACAGAGCCTCATTTGTGTCACTATCCTGGAGCTTCTAGAATGTTCTTTCACTAGCATGAGATCTCAATAACATTGCATAAGTCCAGGAAATCATGAAGTACAGCAAGGGAAGTTTAGAAGAGACCTGAGAACATGATAAAGGATTTGTTATCACAATTTATACATCATATCATCAGAGTTATGGCCCATTATAGGGTCAGAAGTGCTCTCAGAAGTGTGGCATTACAAGTATAGAGGATCTCCTCAGAACTGCCCAGGTTGAAGCCCTTTACCCAGGACTATGTAGGAAGAACATTTGGGCATTAGAATAAGTGCCCTCAATTCGGCCTCCACAATGACACACTTCCTCCATCAAGGTCACACCTACTCCAACAAAGCCACACCTCCTAATAATGCTACTCCCTATGAGCTTATGAGGGCCAATTACATTCAACTACCACCCTTAATATCTCCTAGGAGATCCTAGATCCCATTAAGCTGATTAGCCATCATAAGAATGTGACACAGTCTGTCTAAGTGCACCTGTGCATTTTCCCAAGGAGAACCTGAGGAGGAGCAATGAATCTTCCAGGAAGAAATGAACAACAGACAGGACAAGGGTCTGACTGTGGATTGGCTCTGAAGTGCAGCCTAGGTCATTCATTTCCAGGGCTCAAGGTCTTATCTTCCTCTAAGGACAGACAACCCTCCACGCCCTTTTTCCTGAGCCCAGGAAAGTCACCTATGTGAAAGATAGGCCTTCTCCCTGGGAAAGGCTACATTTAATAACTGGCCTGGGCTAAGAGGCCAGGACTCCATTCCCACTCTCATCCTGGCTGGCTCTTCAGAGGCAAACAGCCCTGCAACTCCCCTGGCCACTGCCAAGGCTGGTGAGTGCACACTATTACAGAGAGCTCCTTCCTCGTACTCTCCATTGCTGGCCCCACTGATGTCACTAAATGCCCTGAATGGTGAACTCCTGATCAGAGTTTAGGCCTAAGGATGCTGACTTCACAGGTCACCACTTAGATCACTCAGTGACTACCCCTAAAAACAGTCTGTCTGCCACCCTTCACAGTTGACTGTGTAAATTTTTGCTGAATAGTGCAAGAGTCATCTTTTTTCATTGGTGCTTATCTAGTTTGTTTGGTTTTTTCCATCCAGCCTCATACTTATACACTGGAAGAACATGAGCTATACTCTATCCTCCTTTGTCAGAAAAAAAAAATCACCACTTAACATACAAGCCTAACCTGATCTCCCTCAGGCTACCTACTAGCTCCTTATCCCCTTCCTCAAGGCCTTGGCACTTGCTGTTCCCCAGTCCCGGGGAGAATTTTTTCTTAGACAGACAGTTGTAACACCTCCAGTTGGACACATCCATTCAGTGTCATTTTGTCAGAGAGGCCTTTCCCAGGCCAGTCCTGTCAGATGTCCCCCACTATCAATTTCCTTGAACCAACTTCATTTTCCCACGGCTCTCCTCATCGCCTGCTACATGTTTTGCTGAGTGTCTGTCTCCTGCCACTGGACCAGCTCTGGAGAAGGAGTTTGTGTTTTCATTGCTACAAAGCCAATCCTACTACAGAACCCAGGACACAGTATGGACATCATGGAGTGACTGAAGGAGCAATCCAGAATCTCCAGGAGGCCATTCATCCAGAATACACACCTCCACCATCAATGAGCCTGCTTATTTCATCTCCCACTGAGGAGAGGCCCTCTTAGAAAGGTGACATGTCTACCAGCTGCCACATAAGCAGGGCCCTTCAGGACCTGGATTTGAATCCAGGCTTCAGGGTGACAGCTGTCATGGTTGGACAGGACTATGGGGCTGGGGAAGACTTGCTTTCTTTCCCTGGGGCCACTCATCTGAAAGCCTTTTGCTTCTCAAAGGTGGTTTGTTTGTGCTTTAAATTACTGAGTTTAAACAGAGTAAAAGATAAAGACATAAACAAGCTTGGCTTTCTTGAGTCCCTCCCTCTCTCTCTCTCTCTCTCTCTCTCTCTCTCTCTCTCTCTCTCTCTCTCTGTGTGTGTGTGTGTGTGTGTGTGTGTGTGTGTGTGTGTGTGTGTGTGTGTGGTGTTGCATACTTGCATGTACATGTGTTTTCTCCCAAGACTTCCCAGATATTGCAAAGCATAAGCATCTGGAACCAGAGTGTCTCTCTAATCATTATATAGAGAATGGCAAAACACTTGGCCTGTTGTGAGACTCAAGCAGCGGTGCTTCCTTTTGGCTTCAAACCCAAAAAGTTGAGAACTCAGTGCCAGGCCTGGTTCATAAAACCCACACACAGAAGCCTAAGGAAGAAATCCCTGGCCTTTCACAAGGTGATTTATTAAGATATGTGGATACTGCAAAGTGTATTCTATTTTGAAACACATGGTTCACGTGACTTAAACATCTTTAAAACAGCTCCCAAATACATGGCTCTTTGCCCTTGCCCCTGACCCCATTCCTGGCATACAGTAAAATTCTGATGAAGACAGGTTCTCCTTCTTTCCCTGCCCATGGGAAGAGAAAGAACCTGTCTGTCAAGCCCTTTGAATGATCTAATTGTACTGTAAATTCAGAGTTTCATGTAAGGGTCACTGTGGTCACTCATCTGAGAAACTTGCATCCTATCGAGAGCTTTAAGGGTAAAATGTGGGTTCTATGACGAAATAAAAAATCAAGGAGAGCCATGATCAAGAATCGCCTGATTTAAATTAAGCTTTTTGTTGGATTTTGATCAGATGATTATATAAAATATAAGTAAGAAAACAAAGAAACAGACTACTAGCCCAGAGATGGCAGTAACGGGATTGACTGTTAGCACAGTCGATGCCTGGATTTGTTACAGCGTTCTCAGGAGGAAGACAGTGTGCTCTGAGCATGGGAACAGGCTCTGCGCAGCAGAGACAGCCCAGGGCCAGAACCTCATCAACAGTACCAACAGCCATCAGTGGAGGATGGAAAGACACTGATGGACTCATTTAGGGTAATTGTCACTAACATTAATACAAATATATTTTCCTAAGACCCATTTTTGTAATGTTATACACAAAAGTCAACTTCCCAAGACCTGGAGACTCAGAGTTAAAGTTAAAGCTACAGAATTTTTTGTTGTTGTTGAGCTGAGGATCGAACCCAGGGCCTTGCGCTTGCTAGGCAAGCACTCTACCACTGAGCTAAATCTCCAACCCTACAGAAATTTTATTACCCAGAAGAGGACCTGATGGCTTCAAGCTAAGAAGGGACTCATTGAATAAGACATACAAAGCACATACAAAAGTGGATTAAAAAACTTAGTCAAAATTAAACTGAAGCACATCAGTTTATCAAAAGGAATTGGAGAAAGTGAAGATAAGCCAAAGCTTGGGGAAAGCATTTGCCGCAGATAAAATTGACAAATACTTTTGAGAATGTGTGGATTGCAAACCAAGAAGAATAAAACAAACAACTCTGTAGAAACATGGGTAATGCAGACTGTACTCAACAGAAGAGAAAAATACAAACCAACAATCAACATGCCAAGAAAAGCTCAACATACCAAGAAAAGCTCAACGTGCCTGTGCACTGAAGCATGCTTTAATGCCCCCAGAGTAATTCCAATACAAATCTGGTGTTTAAATGATACACAGGATATGGGATGGAGAGGGTCCTATATATCCCAGCATGGCCTGGAATTTCTTATGCTTCTGTCCTTGCCTCCAGAATACTGGAATGATGAGCATGCACCACCACACGTGGTTGATTTGCTGCTGGGATAGAACCCAGTGCTTCATGCACACTAGACAAGCAATCTACCAACTGAGCTATATCCTCAGCTTAATGTTGATGACTCTTCTTTACCACTGTGAGGTGAAGTGGCATGTGATAAAAATCACCAAGATGGTAATTTAACTATTTAGAGCTGACTTAGAGATTCATGTTAATACCAACAGTTGTGCTTCTGGACACATAATTTGGAGAATTGGGCATATTCCCCGAGATACATAACAAACATGGCCATGATTAACTATGCCATACATTATTCAGAGCAGCAAATGAGCATGCTAAAACTAAGAAAATAGATGGAATGACAATTACAAAGTTTACAATCAGCAGAGGATCACTTAGGAGGTTGGAAAGAGACATCTGTGAGGACATTAACAGAGAGGATTGATCACAGAGTGGAGAGCTACCTTGAATGTGGATAACACCATTCTACAAACTGGAGACCTTAGACAAGGAAATGTGTAGCAGGAGAAAACCAGAGGACATCGGCATTCTCCTTTCTCTGTTTTCTGGCCACGACGATATGAAGAACACTAACACTGCTCCACCATGCTTTCCCCACCAGAATGGACTAAGCCCTCTAAATAAGGCACAAAATGAGTAATTGCTCTCTTAAATAGTTTGTGTCTGACATTTTGGTCTTTTTTTCTGGTTTTTCAAGGCAGGGTTTCTCTGTATAGATTTGCACCTTTCCTGAATCTCACTCTGTAGACCAGGCTGGCCTCGAACAATGAAACTCTAATACAGAGGTACAAGAGCTTCATTGGGCTTCTATCAATCTTCCTTTTAGATTTATTTTTTTTATTTTGTGTGTATGAGTGTTGTGTCTGCACATACGTATGTGTCCCACATACATGCTATGCCTGGTGCTCACAGAGGACAGAAGAGGATATCAAATCCCCTAGAACTGGAGGTACAGTTATAAGGTACCATATGGGTACTGGGAAGCAAACCTGGGTCCTCTGCACGAGTTGCAAGTGCTCTTAACTGCTGAGCCATCTCTATATCCCTGATTCCTATTGTTCTTATGACGCTGTTTCATGATCACTGAGAACTGCTGTGGTTTAAATGTGAAATCCCACTGGCTCATGAGTTTGAACACTTACTTGCCAGGTGGTGGCACTGTTTTGGAAGATCATAGACCCTTTAGGAGATAGTCTTGCTAGAAGTAGATCATGAGCTGTGGGGAAGACCTCAAGACTTTCCTCTTCACTTTCTTCTTCCTGACTGCCAATTCATATCACTAGCCAACTTTCCGGCTTCAGTCTCCATTCTTCCCCCGCGGTAATGGACTGTACCCCCTGGAATAATAAGCCAAAATAAACCCTTTCTACCTTAACCTTCTTCTTGTCAGATATTGGGTCATAGGAATGAGAAAAGTAAGACAAGGATCATTAATTTTCTATTTTAGTAAAACCTAAAATTTACCATTTTAGCCATTTTTCAGGGGAAATTTTCATGGCATCAGCACATTTGAATTTGAGGACAATCATCAATACCAATCTCCTGAACTTTTTCATCCTTAAAAGTTCCTGAACAGGTGACTGATATGACCAGATTTTCCTGCATGGGAAGCTAAAGCGAGAAAGTAAGCAAAAACTATGAAATGTAAAACTAGAGTGTGTTTGGACAGGGAGATGACTGGTGATTTTGTGGAAGTCCAATATGATCCCTGGAAAGAAGGATGCCATGCTGAACAGAAATGGCCATTGACATGTAAGAAAGGCAATGGACTTACAAATGGCCCATGGGGGAATATGCCGAGGTGGCCACGGTTAATCGGAAAAAAAGAGGGTGAAACACAAAGTAAATTGGCATTTCCAGTTTGAACACACAGTGTAGTTGGTTACAGGAATCAGCTTTAGAAAACTCAGAACAGGTTGGTTGGTTCTTTTCTGTTTTAAAAGCAGACATGATCTGTGATCTTTGCCCACACAGGGCAGGCATGGGGTAACCCTTCTCACATGGTTCATTCTACACCAAGTCTTATCTCCACTGTCCCTTTACAGATGTCAAACCTTATTTGGTGATAATGAATTGTGTAAAGGAAAGGCTGGGTTTCATAATCTTGAGGTATTGCCAGGGGAAAGTGTGAGTGAGATGTAACTCAATTCTAGGGGTGAATATGAAACTTTTCAAGCAAGTGAGAAGACAGCTCGCCTCTAAGGCTGTCCACAGTTCAGTCTGGGATCTGCATCCCCATCCTAATGGCATCTTTTTCTTGTTCACCAGGATCTTCCTCACCCCTGCATGCAGACACCCCTGAGTCCCCACAGCTGGAGGAGTATGTCCAAAACCCCCAAAATGCTCTATACATGTGCTGCACTTTACCGTGGGAGGTCACACATGCACTCAGCTAACACACCACCGAATTCCTGACCCTCCCCTTCAAATTGAGCAACACTGTACAGGTCATGGAAAAAAAATGAAAGGCAGGTGAGAATTGTGGCCTTCTGGAAAATGTCAGAGGTGGGTAGCAAGAACATCAACTAGGAATTGACCTATGGGCTGAAATGAACAGACAACCTGTATTTGTATAACTTACAGACTTAAGAATCACTTTTACGTTGTAAGCGGACCATGGGGCTGGAGTTTGATTGAGGCATGGTATCAAGAGACTCAAGACAGGCAGGAGTAGTGGGAAAGTGCTCAGTTCTCAGTGATGCTTCTGTATCCCACCCTCCTTTCAACACCCTCCATGTAGTCCCCAAGGAAGGAGCCAGAGAGACTATGAGCAGGAGCTGAATGAACTGACATGTCATCAACACAACACTCACAGTACCCAGTCATGAAGGTTCTGTTAAAGAAATTAAGTGCATGTAAATTGCCTGAGCTCTAATTTAGTGCAAATTGAAGAAATACTGTAAGTGATTAGGGCAACAGGGATATATATATCTCAAGCAGGCATATATGCCAGAGATAGCTGGATCAGAACATTTAGTCTGCACTGTGCCCAGGACACGATAAGGACTTAACATATGCTGGCTGGTATTAAGCAAGCATGACCATCATTGTTATCAGTGTCACCTCCACTTCATGAGTAAAAAATTAAGTCATTACCCGAGAGAATGCAGTCACCAAGAGCAGGACATACTTTTCTCTTTGTTTTCAACATCTTTATAAATTAGGTTGTCACCTCAATCTTTCCCTTGTCATTTAAAACCTGGAGTCCATGAGAGCATTTGAGAAGGACTGGGCCACCCTGGCACTTGTCACTTCTCTGTGCCAAGAGCAAAAGCCACCCAAAACTATGCTCCTAAATGAGAGCTGGCACTTGTCTGGTCTCGAGAGACATCACAGCAGTGTCGGCTCTCTTGAGGCGCCTGGCTCTCTGGATGCTATGTGACAGGGAAAAGGATCAGTTATCCAGCTGGGGTCAGAAAAAGCTGAGTCAGACAGAGCAGGGTAATATGAGCAAACCACCAGACTGATTTGCCGTGTTGCAGAGTTTAAGACAGAGAATAAAGCCCTGTACTGTCAGTCCCCGAGGCCTCTGTGATGGGAAGATGGAAGGCAGGAATGGATGGCAGGCAGGGGTGTCCTCAGCTGAACTCTCATCACTCGATCTTCACAGACCTCCCAGCACAGCCAGGTACATGGGAATCTGTTTGTAATGTGTGATCCTCAGCCTCCATGGCTTTGGGAATTGGACTCCTGTGTCTGGTCTTGGTGCCTGACTCAGAGGGGTTCAGAATGTTCCATTGTGGCCAGATGGAGGAAGAGTGTAAATTCAAGAGGTGATCAATGCGATACTAAGAATAATGCCATAGAAATAAATAAGTGGTCAGGTAGCTCCTACCATGGGTGTTGGAGTCAGACCCCCTGGGTTAAATCTAAACCTGCCATTCTCCAGCTATGTCTTAACAGCTCAGTGCCTTGTTTTCCTCACCTGTTGAATTTCCCTTCAACATACAAACATCCACTTCATGAGGCTGTAGAGGAGATGAAAGGGGAAAAAAAAAAACAGGCATCACTTTGGGTCATGTCAAGGACATGGTACCTGCTCAGCCAATGTTGACTCCACTAGCCAATAACTTCCTGGGCCCAGGCTTCATGGATGTGCATCCGGAACAATCACTCCACTCAGTGAAGTATTCTGATGGGCTCTCAAATCATCCTGTGCTCTGTCCTCTCTGCACTGATTACTGTGAATACTGACTTTAGGACAGGTAAGTCCATGTTTTCATCTTTCACTGGGACTCACAGATGGAGCTGGTCCTAGGACTAGAATCTATGGAGTCACTTTCTCCCATGTCCTACCCTGGGAACTTGGCAGACACAAACCTGAGGTCGTCCCTTTAAAGTATATTCTTGGTGCCACCCTGGGTGTTGGCAGAGTCTTTCTCTTGCTCAGCCACAGGGCTCCCTCTCAGAGGGGGACTTCAGCCTGAGGGCCTTCTAAAGTCACACTACTGTCAGACCCACATTCCACGTGACTTCCTTTCCCCACTCCACTGTAAATCAGGCTGTCTTGGTCAGTGCGTCCCTGACTAGAGGCTTCAAGTTGGCCACAGGATAGCAGCATAGCTGGTTTAGGTTTGTAAAACTCACCTACAAAACAAACACACGCCAAATATGTGTATCAACTGCTTTAACAAAACACCTTTATCAAGATATAGTTTATGGTAGGAGCATAGAAGTGGTAGCTTGCCAGCATAATTCTCCTGACGTATGTGTTCTGTTTAGCTAACAGAGCATGAAGATAAGCACAGGCACACACACACACACACACACACACACACACACACACACACACACTGTGTTTGTGTGTTTTAGTGCTCTTGGGTAGTAATTTCCCTCCAAATCCCCAGTGCACAGCATTATCAACCTGCATGGTAATACTGAACCTTGGCCCCCCACAGCTACTTCTAATAAGGTAGAGCATATGTCCTGCAAAGGCTTAGGTTCCATCCTCTCCCTGGGCATATTTCAGAGTGAGTTCATGCACATGGCATCACTGGCCCCCAACACTGACAGCCCTGGCAGCTTCTGAGATATGTAGGCTTTGAGCTTGTGATTTCTGTTTTCAGCTCAGAGCAGGCCTGGCATAACACTAAAAAACATCAGGTCTGTAGCCAAGGGACCCCATAGTCAGCTGTATAACATGAATCAGAGATGCTTGCTGATTCCTTAACTGTGGGATGAGGGTGTCATGACTGGCCACGGTACCTTGCCACCACGCCTGGCAACTACTTTGCAAAAATTATACCAGATGTAGGATTAAGTTTCAAGCACCAATAATCTGGGTAGGGGCCCATGGCTTTGACTGTGTCTGGGAGATATGAGGACAGATGCCCAGTGAGTCAGAATCTTCTGAGGCAGGGGCTCTAGACAGTCTTACATGGGCTTTAGCACAAGCATGCATGTGGATGAATGTAGATTAACTTTGCTCTGACCCTGTCCTACTTGGCAAAAGCAAGAATTTCAGCCTGGAGATGACCCAGTACGCCAGCAACACACAGTGGGGTCTCCCCAAATGCAGCATTGGGAGAGACTTCTCCCTCCGACACTGTGGCCTCAGATTACCAATAGCAGTACACAAAGAACTGAGTGTCAGGAGGCTGGGCAGAGATAGGAAGCCAGAGCTGATAGACATGAGCCTTGTAGGTTCCTTGGGTCATGACCAAGAACATGGGGAGGTATGTGAGTAGCCATGTTAAGAGCTGAGAGCTATGGACTACCTAGGACTCCAAACTATGCATTGTTTATACATATGGACAGGTACAAGTATGTCTATTATTTAGTAGACATAAATATGCATGTGAATACATACACACTGTATATATAAACATATTCACACATGGACAATAGATAATATGTATGTACTAATGTGTTGCATATACATAAAAACATATGTATAGACAGACATACATGTATATATGTATATGCAAGTATAATGCGTGTATCTAATATAGCTTGTGCTTTGGAACGTGATTTATATATACAGTAAAAGAGACAAAACACTCCATGCATCTCTTCCAATTCAGTGAAGCATTGAAGGAGAAGGTCCAAAGTCTTGAAAATAGGCAATAGGTCCCACTATGATGATAGCAAGCTATGGAATTCAAACTGAGCATTTAGAAGCCTTTAGTTTACCCAGTACATGGGGCCTGGGCAGTGAGGTAACACACAGGCATCTACTTATTTTAGCTTTATTTTAATTATTTAATGGTTTTTCTGGAAATGACTCATGTATTTCTCCTCAAAACTCTAAGCTGGACACTAATGGTGCTGATATATGTCATGGAGAGACAGGGTAAAAGAGTGGGCTGCCTTGTCTCTGGAACTATCCAACTTAATGGAAGAGTGTGAGCCTGGATTCAGTTTCACAGTGATGCCATCAAACTCCCAAGTATGTGAGCCCTCATGCTCCAGCTCTCAATCTTGCTCTCTTGTTCTCTGTCTCCCTCCTTTCTCTGCTTTGTGTAAAACAAAATTTCCATGGGCTTCAAACAATGCGTCCACATGCGTTTGTGGTCATTTCTTCAATATCTAGAATACAGCAACAAAGCAGCCCAAACAAGGTTGGGAACTTCAGATTTCTTGTGTACATAACCTCTCCTCTCACAGCCACTTTATCCCCATCCTGGAAACTGTCCTTGGAATCCAAGCAAGATTAGAAAAGGGAGGGGGAGAGGAAGGAACAACTTACTCAATCATCACCAGAAATCCTCAGTACTTCTGGTACTCAGAGGGGTCCAGTGATTCTGAGACGCCTCCTTAACTCGCCTGCAACTCTCCTCTAGTCAGGAGATGC
Organism: Onychomys torridus; assembly: GCF_903995425.1. Classification (NCBI taxonomy): domain Eukaryota; kingdom Metazoa; phylum Chordata; class Mammalia; order Rodentia; family Cricetidae; genus Onychomys; species Onychomys torridus. The sequence continues at coordinate 33,126,256 of NC_050458.1, read as the reverse complement.
AACTCTTGGACTGTTTTCTGGAACCCCCAGGAAGCCACCAAAGCCCTAGGAACTGATTGTTGGCATTTCTGCAGCAGCCTCAGGGGGATTTGTGAGTGCCAGGGCGGCCTTCACCAGCAGCCTTTAATTACTAGTGCCATGGTTACAGTGGCCAGAGCCAAGATGGCATGCCTCTTGTGCTAAGCAACTCCAATGTAAGAACAATAGGCATTTTATAGGCAACAAGAAACAGCTTTGTCAGCTTTACTCATCTAGTGACAGACAACTAGGAATGACCCTCCCTCTTGACCTCCTCAGCCCTAGACAATCTGTTTCCTTCTCTGTCTGCACCACAACCTCCTAAGCCCACCATCTCAGCCAGGCATGAGGGAGTTACCAGGAATGCACAGGACTTCGCTAATGTGGGTCTTTCCCAGGACCAAGTCTTGTAATATCAGAGACTTAGCTTTAAAAATGAAGACTCCTTGGCTCCACAGCCTTAAAAACCATAGAGAAGGGCTGAGAAATGGCTCAGCAGGTAAGAGTGTTTGTAAGAATGAGAACCTAATTTTGAATCCCCAATACCAACATAAAAGGTTACGCATGTATGTGCGTGTAACCTCAGTGATGAAGGAGAGGGACAGTGGATCCAGAGAACTCACAGGACAGTCAGCCTAACCAAAATGGTAAGTTTCCACATCAGTGTGAGACCCTATCTCCAAGGCAGAAAGCAATAGAGGAAGATACCCAGTGACTTGCTTTGCCCTCAACATCCATGTGCACAAGCACACATGTTCACAGGCATGTGCCCAACACACCTACAACATTGTGCATCACACACATACACACCAAACAAATGTGGAGAATATGAATATCAAATCGAGATAAAAGTCCATGTTATCTCTCATTCAATGAAGAACAAGACCACCCAAAATCTATCTGTTCCCTTCTCACCCCTCCCAGTTCACAAACTATTCTCCTCCCCTTGATTAACTTCAACCATCAAATACACCAATCTATCCCAATGAGAATGCTTGAAAGCAATCTTGAGTGTGTACTTCTGCTCTGTAATAAAACTCCCTCTGATTCCTTATTTGTCATGTCTCTGAATATTCTCTCTCTCTCTCTCTCTCTCTCTCTCTCTCTCTCTCTCTCTCTCTCTCTCTGTGTGTGTGTGTGTGTGTGTGTGTGTTGCTGACAAGAACTTAAGGAGAAGTCTATCTGGCCTTTTCCTTTCACCTCAAGAACTCTGAAGCACTCAACAGAAGCAGCAGAGGAGTGTAGCCAGATGCAGAAGGTGGATGGAAAATATAGAACAAAGGTCAGAAGGTGAGTGTGCACATGCACGTGTATGTGTGTGTGTGTGTGTGTGTGTGTGTGTGTGTGTGTGTGTGTGTGTGTTCCCTTTTATGTTTGGAGGGATGATTGAGGGGGATCTTGATGCTATGTTCATTTCTGTTTCATTGTTCTCCTCAAATTCACAGACTTTTCTCTCTTTAGCCCAGTAGCTGTTCAGAAACCTTTACCAGGCATCTTTTATTGCTCATATTGACATAACATAGCTTACTGTACTCCCATTCAAAGCAAAACTAAGACATTTCTTTCTCATTTGATAAATAACTGAAGCCTCCCTGAACATTGTATTCTTGCCTCAAGACATCCAGATGATGTGGTAAGGAAATTCACAGGACTGAATCAATATTTTATAAAATACCTTGTATGTGACAAGCACGTGGACTCAGACCCAGGAACTCATGCTTTGCCTGCCCTGCCAGACTACCTCTGCAATTCTATCTGAGAAGCTAAGTGGGGTCCAAACCATACACTGCGCTAGGAGATAGAACTCTATTAGTCATTTACCAATGCACCCATTTATTTACATATGTTCACTCATTCATTTTATTAGTTGTTCATTAAATGTTTATTGAGTTACTACCAAACGCCAGACACAGAACCTTTTACTAAAAGTCACTGGTGGCCACAGAGATACATCTCTTAGGTTTTATGGAGTTGGTTTTTAGAGGGTAGATACAGATCAGTTAATCCACTAAACAGACACACACACACACACACACACACACACACACACACACACACACACACACACACACACATTGGCCAAAGTCAGGCCAGAGGGGAAAGTTGGGTCTGTTAGAACCTGACTCTAAGGAGTCTGACAGGTCTAGCTGGGCCCATGAGAAACTTCTGGGGAAATTGAGTGGATGAAAATGAGGACATGACTGCTCCAAGGTATGGTTAAGGAGAAGGTTTTTGTTGTAGTTATGAGGAAAAGAACGATTAGAGGCTTCTGGAAGAATCCAGACTAAACATGACCAGCAGAACAGCTGGGTTATGATGGGGTAAGGGAACAGATAAGGAGATCAGGAGAGGAAGAGAAGAGAGGGGGAGCAAGGAGAGAGGACTGAGAGAGGGGAAAGAACCAAGAAAATAAAGACCAAGAGAGTCAAGAGAGCATGTGGCTGAAATGGCAGGTTTTTATAGGAAAGAGAAGCTTGGAGAAGGGGAACAGCACAGGAGCTGAGAGGTTTAGGGTAAGGGCAGGGGTGAGAAGTGCTGAGAGGAGCCAGGACTTGGTAACAACAGACACTTGCTGTGCTGAGAGAGCCAGCGTCCACTTTGATACGTTCATAGGCACCTCAGTTTGCCATCTCTCTTCAGTTTGTTTGGAACCCAACAGTGAGGTAGAGTTGAGTCAAGACCCTGGAAGGGTTGACTATGAAGAGGCCAGAAAAGAGCTTCTGGTCTAGAAGGAAGAGTGCATGCCAAGGGCAGAGCTGAAGAGTGAGAGGGTGGCTCATCCAGGCATCTAAGACATCCCACTTACATGGTTTAGGCCTTCCTACCTCACCCTGGCTAACTCTCCACCTGAATCTGCCTCCATCTCACTCAGAGAACCTCTAGTCCTCAGGCCATGGCTGCAGTGACAGTATTTCAGTCTCTTCTTGGCTCTCACAACCTCCTTTACCAAGGTTCTGCTGAAACTTTGCTCTCCACTGGGATCAATAAAACCCCTTTGTTCCTCCACTTAAAAAGTGCTACAGCTCCCTTCCCAGGGCAGACCCTGTTCTCAGCACTAGGAGAACTACATATGAGTGAGTCAGAGGGATGCTTGCCTTCATGGAGACAGTGAAGTGAGAAATCAAACACTGTCCCATCTGCCTTAGTCCCTCTGTCTACCCACACTGTAGTAGAGTGGTCTACACACAATGAAAATCTGACCATTTCCATCCTCTCCTTAAAACTGCTTGAAGGAAGCTCATTATTCACAGGGAGAAAGTTGGTTATTTTAGTCTGCCATTTAAGATGGCTTGTGATCTGTCCCCCACCTCCCAAGCTCATCTGTCACCTGCCACACCCAGGCTGTATCTCAAGACAGACATGCCATGCTTGCTGTATCTTAAAGAACTACATTATTCAAGAGAACAGTCTCTGGACGATAAAGCCTTGGGCACTATTTTGTATCTGTCTTATCTGTTCTTGCTTTTCATTTAATCATGGGATATGGCATGTGATCCATTAGACACTAGGAAAGTATTAAAAGGGGAATTATAGATTGTGTGGGAAAGACGATATTAAAGGAAGTAATCTTTGCTGAATGCGATCTAGGGTCTTCCTGGTTTTGCAGTTAAGAAGGGGAACTACCTTTTCAACCACCCGAAACCATTGTGGCTGTCTTGGCCTCATACTTATAGCCAAAGAAGCCCAGAGGCAATGTCCCCCAGGAGGACCTTGTCCCTAGCTAGCTCTAATTGCTTTAATAAAAACCCTTATCTTTATCTGCTTTGGGCTAATCTCAGGAAATGCCTGAGGTCATCTTTTCAAGCATTTGTAATGCCTCTTAGGAGCTATAGTCCTAGCTGAATACTAAAGGGACTTTTGAGTTCCCTGTAACAGTGGTAGGACTTCAATTAATTAAATTGGGATTTTATCCTTCAGTTGAGAAACAATTTTAGAGACAATTACAAATTAATTGTTTCAGATATGCATATATATAGTGCTGGCTCATTTCATGTCAACACAGGATAGAATCATTTGGCTGGTGGTGGGGGAACCTCAATTGAGAAAATGCTCCATAAAATCAGGCTATAGGCAAGCCTGGAAGGGATTTTCTTAATTAGTGATTGATGGGGGAGCCCCCAGCTCATTGTGGGTGGTACCATCTGTGGGCAAGTTCTATAAGAAAGCAGGTTGAGTAAGCCATGAGGAGTAAGCCAGTAAGCAGTACCTTCCATGGCCTCTGCATCAATTCCTGCCTCCAGGTTCCTGCCTTGGCTTCCCTCATAGACTGTGACTTGTGATGTGCAGGCCAAATAAACCTTTTCTTGCCCAAGTAACTTTTGGTTATGGTGTTTCATCACAGCAATAGTAACCCTAACTAAGACACACACACACACACACACACACACACACACACACACACACAAACACACACACACATTCTTGTAAAGTTTTAACTCAGTAGTTGCTTGGAGGAAGCAATATGGCCTTAACCAGCTTATTGAGCACAGCTTATTGATACCTAAAATAGGAATCATATCTATTCATGATGCATGGTTTAAGGACGAAAGAAAACCTGTAGTTCACTCCTAGTAGAACAGAGCCAAGGCCAATGGCAATGAAATCATGCTTTCTTCTTCAGCCATGAGCGGGTTCCACACTGACTAAAGCAGCTGCTCCAGAGCACTGGTAACTGCCACTTCTAAGTCCCTTACCCGAGAGAGACATTACTAATCAATCACAGAACTCTTCCCCCTAAGACTAAGGGCAACCTCAAAATTCTTCAAACTTGTCATCTCTGCAACTTACACCATCACTTTTCAGTTTCTATGGAAGGCACACGTTCCCTTGTTGGCTCCTGAGCCTCATGGAACTCAGAAACTGAGTGTCTTTGTGTTAGCTTGAATGTCGACTTGACACAACCTGGAATGATCTGAGAAAACAGGCTCAATTAAGGAATTTCCTCACTCAGATAGGACAAGGTGGCTCAGAATGAGGCAGGCCCTATAAGTATGTGTCATTTCACATGGGATTCGGATGTGTAGCAGAAGCTGAGTGAGGGAATGCCTCACGGTTACACAGGGGTCTTATGACCCAGTATTTCTTGCTCTGCCTCATGGGCCTGCTTCTGCAGCACTCTGTGTTATCAACCATGGGCTCACTTTTAGTTCTCCAAACAGGATAATGATCTGAAACCCTGTTTATTTCCTCATGAGTTCCTAGCCTACATGTTGCAAACACAGAGAAGGGGATGGGTGGAGAGATCAGGAGAGCCAACCAGGGCCCCTGAGCAGGAACCTCCTGTCTGGACACTATTAGAGCTGGGTTGACCCAGATCCTGGGATTACATGCATCAGAGGAGCAATTGTTGTCTGTACTAGGGTGTGTTGGATGGAGGGAAGGAAGGTGGAAGTATGTTTCCTTCTCTGTAGGTGTGGAAGATGTTATCTGTTCCATGGAAGGAGACATTCTCTCTTCCCAGGAATGGGTTAGGTCAGTCTTTGATAGTGACACTTTTATCTCATCTTGTAAATTGCCCTCACTCAACATCTGCTGTCACTGGAGACAGAAGTGGTACATTTCCATTCTATGGTTTGTTCCTCCCTAGTTACTTTACCCACCAGTTAGGATCATGACAGGGTGATGAGAGCCACATCAGAGAAGACAAAGCATTTAGGTTGAAACCACGGCTTTGGAGTTAGGTCTTTGCTGAAATAACAGCCACACCATAGGGCATCTACTTGGTTCTCTGGGGTTTTCTTTCTTTTAAATACAGAGCTGTGACCAAGCCTCTGGCATCCTGTGTGCACTACGTGGAATGACAAATACAACACAGTGCTCATTGTGGTCTCATGAACTGGAACAAACCCTCAATACTTGACATTGAGCTGCAGGATGTGGGGAGCTACTGCCCCAAGCTGTCTTCCAATTTCTCTCTCTGTAAAATAGTGTCCAGATTAATGAGCCATGGAGGCTCTTCCATTACTGTCTCTCTATACTCAGATTCTTTCTATGCTCTCCCGGACAGTATTTTTAGTTAACAGGTCTAAGCAAAGAAATTGTTACAAGCAATTTTATTGATCTTCCAAATTAAAAAACAGAAAAAGTCAACTCAAAGTAATTTAGACAAAGAAATGTAGTAAAGACTTATCTAGCACGTCTGGAAGAAGTGAAGAGTCAGATTTAGATTGCCCATGTCCAGATGTAGGAAGATGCCTAATCATAACCCATACTCCACCACACATGCTACTTGTCTCCTATGATGCTTGGGAACCAAATGGTAGGGCATGACTATCCCAGGAGACTGAGACACCACTCTCATCAGAAAGATCTAACTGCCCAGGCACAGAGCTGCCAACTGTACTTGCTCACTGCTGCTGGTCATCCCTGGCTGAGCCTCATCATAGCAGAAACCTGGATGCAAGTAAGAATGGGCAGAGGGTAGGAGAATTTTAGCTTTGTGTTAGAGTTTTCAAGGTTTACTGGCTAAAGCAAATTAGAAGCAACATGAGACAGTCAATGAGCTCATATTCATATATCCCTGGGCATTGCTGTTACTCATACCTAAAAATGCCACATCCTTGCATAGCTCCAGGGACTTGGCCTGACCGGAGTGGTGAGGGAATTCAGAAAACACAGTGATAGACACACAGAAAAAGTTGGGGTCAGGGAAGCTAGTCTTTCTGATGTGGAGACACTACAGCACCTAGGAAACTCAACATGTTTATCATAGAGTAGTGGTTCTTAACCTTCCTAAAGCTGTGACCCTTTAATCCAATTACTCATGTTGTGATGACCCCTCAATCATAAAATGATTTCATTCCTACTTCATAACTGTAATTCTGCTATTATTGTGAATCATAATGTAAATATTTTTGGAGATAGAAGTTTGTCAAAGGGGTCACAACCTACAGATTGATGACTTCTGTTACAGAGCGTTGAGCAAAGAAGCAGGGTGATTGTATATAGCTGAACAAAAAAGCAAGGTTATTACATATAGATACACAAAGAGACAGGGTTTATGGTACATAACTGGATTGAAGTTTAACTGATCCCAATAGCAGAGGTGTTAGGCTATAAATATTCAGGGGGAGGAAGATATGATAGACATTTTCTTCACACACTATTAACATCTGTGAAACAGAGGAAGGCTTTGCTGTCACTCTTGCTTGCTGGGTAAGAAATGCTTTGCCATTTTCCCATGGGTCTGCCTCCACATGGCCATGCCTATGTTAACAACAAACATTTATTAAGGGCTTCCTATATATTATTGCAACTTCTAGACACCTTTCCAGGCTCAGACCTTCTACCTATTATCCCAATTCATATTCTTTACCACAACACCATTTATAACCATGATGCATGTTATACCAAGGGTAGGCATGAAATGGAATTAAACAAACAGCTTAGTGCCATGAAACATAGCCAGACGCACCCATCTTACACATGGGAGAAAGAGGAGCTCTCTGGAGTTCTTGAGCTTAAGAAACATTTATGACTGAGACAGAGAGACTATTCTTGACAGCATCCAAGCAGAGGTGTGTCTGTCTGCTTCATTGCCCTACTACTTATAAGAATTTTGTATTTCATTCTAAGAGAGCTTCTATGAAGCCATGAGTGCCAAGGATCCTATGCATCATTGGTGTGTTCATGCAGGCTGTTGACAAAAGAAAGCCAATGAAGGAACTATAAGGAAAGTTAATTCAACCTGATGAAGAGTCAGGAAACAGAGCAGGCTGTTCCTAAAAGACCCACTACAATTAGCAAACAAGACAATGTCATTTTAAAATCACCCATGGCAGTTTGACCTTTATTGAAATGGAATGTAAACTCATAGTGTATGTGCTGGTATTCATAAAGGATCTCATAGGAACAGTTGCAAGACAAATTCATTGTCCCTCGAAACATATGAACTATTAATGCCTGTACAGCAGTGAGAATAGGAGGGACGATATGCCAGAACTAATAGAGCTGAAATAAAAGAAAGCCAGAGGAAAATGATTCCTATATTTACCACTTTATTGCTAAACCCAGCCATTTAACCTCAAAGCCCAGAGCTTAAGGAAATGGAAAAATGTTAACAAAGGCAAAAAGGAAAAAAATTAATCCATGTCCCTTAGCTTTCTCAAAGGCATGTATGGGTGCACGTCCCAAGAAGCATCAACCATGTCCTTTGCCTGGGTCAGTCCTGGAGAACGGCAAGCAGGCAGGGTGCTAGCATCTACATGCCTCTAGCACATGTCCACAATGCAGAAGTGTCCCTGAGGTTCCAGTAGCCTCTCCACTCCACATCAAGTGTTTTTCCTGTTGTCATGCTCCAGATCATACATAAATTCCTCATTGGAATATAAATTGCCTCTTGGTAGAGGCTGAAGCCTCTTCACTGTCCCCAAGCTACACCTTAGGCACAGTAGTCCTTACTCATGAATCTGGCCTCTCTCTCCATGTAATGGTACAGGAAACAGAAAGAAGGCACTTGAAAAAGCTCCTTGACATGTGGTTGTTGGAATGCCACAGCTGACTCTCTGGGATGAGATCCAGCCAGTCAATGTTCTTCTGAACAGAGTCTTATACTCTGTCTGCCTCCAACTGCAGACAAAGTTGAGCCTTGGTCTAAATATCACAGTCTCCCACAGACACCCATAGGGGCTGAGGATTTATATCACATGGTAGAGCCTTGAAGACCTCCCACCATAAGATAGAGTGTCAGAGGGTTTTCCCCAAATATGTGTTGAGAGTAAGGCCATCAGAGATATTGAATTCAAGCAGGTCAAGTACAAAAAAAATATTCAGCTCCAGACAGGCCATCACCCCAATATCTTCTAGCTTGAATGACTGGAAACACTATTGGTTTCGGCAGAGCAGAGTGAGGGCCTCAACATGGAAGGGTTAGGTTTTCCTAGCCAGTCCTTACTTCTGAAGTAGGAATACCCTCCAGTTACTTTCCCTGCCTTCCCCAGCCAATATGAAGCTCTGCTGTGGGTACCCCAGCCTTAAGGATAAGTAGATACTAAGATCACTTACAATATAACAACACATTCCACATGGACCCAGCTCCCGGTGCCTTCCTTCCACAGGCATGCATGTCTGCACAAGTAATCCATAGGAACTCTTCATCCCCAACTTTTGGCACTGTTTTGAGAAGTTGTGAAACATTTTTTTAAGACATGGGGCTTAGCTGGCAGACATGGGGCATAGGGCTGGCAGCTTAGTAGTTATAATCACTTGAGCTGTCTTCCTGATTGGTGATGCAACTAGTCAGTTACCTAAACTTCTTCCCACTGGCCCAGCCATGAGCCACTCTAGCTATCAGGCCTTCCTCTCTGTGGTACAATAATTCATAAAGAAAAACACAGAGAAAATCCTCCCTTCAGTCCCTTCATGTCAAGATTGAGTCACAGGGATGAAAGAAGTATACACACACACACACACACACACACACACACACACACATACACACACATACTCACACACACACACACACACACACACACACACACACACACACACACACACATACTCACACACATACTCACACACACATACACACACACACACACATACTCACACACATACACACACACACACACACACACACACATACACACACATACTCACACACACATACACACACACACACAGATACTCACACACATACACACACACACACACACACACACACACACACACACACACAGCAGTATGCTATAACTTTAAGCAATTGACCTTGGGAATCCAATTCAGTACTAATAAAATTTAAAAGGTAGACAATATTAGCAACATCTGCAACTTGGATAAGCCTTTAAAACATGCTAAGTGGAAGAAGCTGCATATGACATATTGTATTGTTCACATCGGATGTTCAAAAAACAGAGACAGGAAGTAAATTGATCTTGATTCAGGGTGGACATAGAAATGTGGAAAGGCTATTAATAAGGATATAATGTTTTTTTCTGATGACAGGAATGGTTTCAAATTAGATTAGTCCCATAATTCTGGGAACATGCTGAAAAAAACATTAAACTGTGTACTTAAATTAGATGACTTTTATAGTATATGAATTGTACTTCAATAATTATTTTAATATAATATTTTATTGAGGATTTATTTTGTATGAGAATTTCATACATATATGCAATGTAGTTTGATCAAATGCATCCTCAACTCCTCCTTCCAAATCTTCCTGGATCCCTCCTGTCACCTTTCCCTCCCAACTTTGTGTCCTTTTCATTTTTTTTTACAATCCACTGAGTCTGATTAGTGTTGCCTACATGCATATGGGTGTGGGACCATCCATTGGAGCATGGATAACCTACCCATGGCCACCCCTGAAGAAAACTGAATCTCCTTCCTCCAGTAGCTATGAATTACCAATAGCTTTTCAGCTAGCTATGAAGACTTGGAAGTCTCCCTTGCTGGTGCTAGCAAGCAGAGTGGCTTGCTCTTATGAAGGTCTTATGCGGGCAGCCACAGCTGCTATAAATTCAAGAGAGTAGTGGTCCTGTTATGTCCAGAAAACATGGTTTAAAAGCAGTACTTCCTAACTGCTTCCCAATTGTTCCACTCTTTCTTCCAAACTTGCTTCCTGAGCCATGGAGGGAAAGGGCATGTGATACAGATGTCCTACTTACGGTTAAACACTCTACAGAGCAACCCATTAAAAAAAAATCACCATTACCTTTCAACTCAGACCCTGGCTTTGGTGAATTTTTCTGACATTTCTCTCTAGAAGGAGGAACAAGGGACAGAGCCAGTCTCTTGACTTCATTTCTAAGTCTCGTCCTAACTTGTATGTGATGTGGTGTCTCATATGTCATGTACTTGGGAAGCATTTCTATACAAGCTCTTCAACACCCCATGTCTGAGAAGGCCTTGGGATCCAGGGGTCCTTAAGGTGGTAACCGACTGGGGGATGTACATAAAGCACTTCTCTGAGTGATAGGCACTACAGTTCCTCCTAGATGTCCAAAAGATGTCTGGGAACAAAGTACAATGGAAAGCAACTTTCCAACAAGTGCTGCCCAGGGCTGTACAGATGAGAGAAGCTGGGAACACAGTGGTGTTTGAGTTGGCTTAGTCACTGAATCTGCCCTTCTGTCCTCTCATCTAGGTAACAGGTGGTATTTACATTTGTTTTAAAAGGAAACTTTCATAAACAGAGGTGGTGAAAGGCTGGAAATGGCAGCTGTAACTACTTGATGTGTGTGTGTGTGTGTGTGTGTGTGTGTGTGTGTGTGTTTGAATAGGCTCAGATGGAATGCAGTGTGCTGTGTGTCCCATCCTGGGTTATAAGGGGTATGATCTGACCTCATTTCCTCTGAGCCAGAACATGAGGACTCACCTTGTAGGTCATGGTGCTGGAAGCATAGAATCATTGTGTGTGTGTGTGTGTGTGTGTGTGTGTGTGTACACTATATACCATAATCAGTGTTATTTTAAATAAGACTTTAACCCTGTTTCTGTAGCAGCATTTATACAATGAAAAAGCCTCAGATGTGACAATAACCATTAGAAACCTCAGACATATAAGAATCCCTTTAAAGGGTAAGAAACTGACTCTTGCTCATTGGGACACTATAGTTCTATCAGAGTCCTATCTATGGAAAGAACCCCAGATAATACTTGATTTGAGCTACCTCTTTTTCTCATGGAGAGTCACAAGGTCAGGGCCACTGAACACAAGTTACAAATTGAGGAACCAAGCCACATAGTGAATGAACAGTGGATGGAGAGGAACTATTCCTGGGAAGTCTCCTTTCTGCTAGCCACTGGGAATCTAGAGATAAAATGGCATGGCTGAAGCCAGGAGTAATGGCACATACCTTTAATCTCAGCACTTGGAAGATAGAAACAGGCAGGTACCTGTGAGTTTGAGGTCAGCCTGGGCTACATAATCAGTTCCAGGACATTCAAGACTATATAGAGAGATTCTGTCTCAAAAAAAAGAGAAAGAAAAGAAAAAGAAAAATGTAATTTAAAAAAATGTCTTGGTTTCTCTCCTCCAAGGACACACAGCCTGGTGATAGAGGCATAGTGATGAACAGACCACTTGTTTTACCTAGGCTTTCTATTGCTGTGAAGAGACACCATGACCAAAGCAACTCTTATAAGGAAACATTTAATTGTGGGGGCTCACTTATGGTTTTAGAGGTTCAGTCCACTACCATCATGGTGGAAAGCATGGCAACATGCAGGCAGACATAGTGCTGTAGGAATCGCTGAATAGCCCTGTGTCTTGCAGGCAACAGGAAATTGACTGAGACAGTGGCTTGTCTCCTGAGTATAGGAAACCTCAAAGCCCACCCCAACAGTGACACATTTCCTCCAACAAGGATATACCCACTCCAATAAGCCAAACTTCCTAATAGTGCCATTCCCTATGAGATTATGGGGGTCAATGACATTCAAACTCCCACGCTATTGTCACTCCATCTGCTCAATTCTGGGACAGGATAAAGCACAGGTGCTTGTCCCTCTAAGGAAAAGATCATACCAGCTTTCACACTGAGTAGGGTGACAAGGTGAGACTTTGAGGGAAGACATCAGTATGTGTTTCGGTAACCATCATTCATGTCCACATAGACGCTGAGTATGCACAGGTATTTGGGAAGTGATCTCAGGAAGTGATAATAAGCCAAAAGACTGTGGACAGGGAAGGAGTCAACACAATAGAGGGGCATCAGTGGACAGACAACAACTGTGCTGAAGACATCTTAGAATTGTCCCCAAAAAATACCAGAGCCCGGGTATTTGTTCATCTGTTATCTTCCCTCCTTGGCTGAAGATTGCCCTAGGATTGCCAAAATGTTGACATTTTGCACCTGTCCTATTAAGTGAGGTTCAAGACAAAAGCCAAAGAACATCCTTGGGCTGAGGACCAAAGCACCAAGACCTGGGTATGAGATGCTATAGCAAGTGCACACTGCTGTTGCAGGGGACTCAGCATGGCCAAGGTGAGAGAACACCATATAGCAACAGCATCTGCTGCAAGATGAAGAAGTACCAGTCAGCAGACCAAGAGCATGCCAGGACTTCCCCAGGGAGGACTACTGTATGCCAAGTCCAAGGACGAGAAAGAGCTGGGGTATGGGAAGCACAGGCCTTTGAATCAATTCCAGACTGACTATGTGATAAAAGTATGTGTTGGGAGATGACAATGGATAGATTCTCTTATAGATGGAGCCAAACAACTATCTGGCATGAGGTTTCTTCTAGATCATTCTTGGGGGGTAGATCTAGATTCTCCTCTAACTGTGTGCTTCTTTCAGTATCTAGGGACCCTCAGCAACCCTAAACTTCCTTGCAGAAGTGACTCTATGCCCTTGGAACACACACACACACACACACACACACACACACACACACTTCTTAGGACTCATAATGGTTGTGACAGTCGGTAAGGCATCTCTTCCTAGAAATTCCTTCTTACTGTCCTCCCCTTCAACCTTGGGAAAGTCTTCTAAAAAGAATTGGGAACCAGCAGTTTCTCACGTATCTTTGGGATAAGCCCATTTTTTAGAAAGTGTCCAAAACATAGATGACTAAGAGTAAGAAACATACTTGGCAGCAGTTCTCACCAGTTACATCTGTTAATTCCATAGCATCAGTGTTCTTGGGGCCTATTCTGTTTACATATGGACACTGTGGCTCGGGGCTGGAAGTCAGGGAAGGCTAGAACTTCTGCACTAAGGCCATGTACAGAACCTATGTCAAGCTGAAGGTAGAGTGATCCAGGTACCAGGAAGATTAGAGTCTAGATCTTTATAAGGCTTCTTCAAAGTCACAAGAATTTGGGTGCATGACTTCACATCTGTGAGTCTCTTCTGAAAAATATCAATCCCCACCTCCTGGTGTTTGACAGAGGAGATATAAGACCATAAGGTAGTGCTCCTCATATAGGCTTGGGAAGCATCCATATCTCCAATACCACGAAGAGTAATTCATACTACCATGACTATCCAAAGGACTTAGGGACAGATAAGCTAACATAGTGCTTTACACATTCAATTTCTTTTTTTTTTTGTCTTTCTTTTTTACTTTCCATGTTTTTCTTCCCTTCTTTTCTTTTTCAAATTTTTGTTGTTGCTTGATAAAGTGTCGAACATAATCCAGAATGGTCTCCAACTCACTATGTAGCTGAAGATGACCTTGAACTTCTGACCCTCTCACTTCCATTCCCTGGTATGTGCCACTGTGCCCAGTTTAATGTGGTGCTGGGGATCAAACTCAGGACTTTGTGCATCTTAAGTAAGCATTCTACCAACTGTTCTCTATCCCTAGCCCCACAAACTCCATCTCCCAATACTTACCCAGTACAGTTGCTCAGTAAATGAGCATAGAATTATGTCATAGGATGTCATAAGAAGTATCCTAGGATTATGATAAATATGGAGAAATAATAACTATTCCAAAATTAGAGGAAGAAATAAAAAGCTAGGCAAGTGTTAACTTGGCTAAGATCCTCCAGCCCAAACTGCCATGGGTTTCTAAGGTTCCAGCAATGGACCACCAACTTAAGACCTATTAAGCTCCCCTGTCCTCTGCTTTCACTAACTCATGCCTACCCCTCACTTCACTTCCCATCTAAAGGCAGGGGCCACCATAGACACCTTCATGGGCATATGTCTTGAGACAGTTCTGCTAAGCATCTCAGCTTAAGCCATATTGACAGACATTGACATTACTTCTTTGGCAATGAATTAGTGGCAAGAACAGTGTGAGGACCTTTCATTCTTACCTGTAACTATGACAGTCTTTGGAAGTTAGGAGCTCTTACATGTGCCTGGAATAGAGCTGTACCCAACCTTAGTGGTTAGGAACTTGGCAGCAGGTCTACAAAGTCAAGAGCTCAACCCAAGTCTGTCTGTCTTTTTCTCTCTGTCTTTGTATCCCTACAGCTGTTAAGAACAAGTGTGTTCTATTGCCAGGTAATGGTTGGAATGGAAGATCATGTTCAGATAAACCAGACTCAGAAAAACACATATCACAGGTTTTCTCTCAAATATAGAAATTGGAACAAAATAATAGTATAATATAAAAGTAAAGGGGGCATTGTCATGGATATGGAAGGGAACAGGGCGAGGCATTCTGAAGAATAGGAAAGCTAATTAAGCAGGCGAACATGACCAAAGTACATTAATGTCACATGAAAACCCATTACTTTGTACAATTAATATGCACTAATAAAAAAGACTCATCCTAGTTCTGCTGGTATTAAGCTCACATAAAATAATAACTGATTTCTACTCTGCCATCTCTCCCTCTTCCTCCCCTGGGTCCCAAAGTGCCTGTAGATATAAGGCATCACAACAGATGGGAGGCAAAGTGTCATTTTGCCAATAGGCAGAGCCTTTGTCACTCATCTGTAACACAGAGTACCCAGTTACTCTACCGATGAGTGGCTTGAAGACCACAGGGCTTCCTGTATGCCCTGAGACTCTAAATGTCAGTCTACCATGTCTGGTTTGTAGAAGAAAGAAATGGAAGGGAGATGCAACCTGGCGAGGTAGCAAATTGCTTATACAGACACAGTAGATCCTGAATCCACCTTGGCATACACCTCAGCGATCGGGGAGGCTGGAAGGGTGAGTGTGGGTGCTTTGCATGCCTTCCTAGAAGGATCTGGGTAGTAGTATGCACAACCCAAAGATTGCACTGTGACAGTCACTTCTCCCTCCCCACAAAGGCAAGAAGGGAGGAGTGAGGAGCTGGTAAGGAGTTCTGCCTATGTGCCCTTTCCCTTCCCTTAAATTTCTGTAAGTGAAAAAAATATAGGCTTGGCATCTAGCTAACAACAAAGCAAGCTCCCTGGGTCAGGTTTTCAAGATGAGTACATTCAATGTGCTGCTGTAAAAGGACTTTTCCTGGGCCTGGCCAGGTACCTGGATGATGACAAAGTTACAGATGAGGTCAGAAACAGGAAGCTTCGGGGAGAATCTGTCCTTCCTATCATCAGCATACCTGGTGAGCCAGTGCTGTGGGATGTACTGTATGCTGTGAATATATGTTGCTATGATTGATTGATGAATAAAATGCTGATTGGCCAGTAGCCAGGCAGGAAGTATAGTGTAGGCAAGACAAGAGAGAGGAGAATGCTGGGTGATAGAAGGCTGAGTGAGGAGATGCTGCCAGTTGCCACAAGGAGAAACATGATGTAAGATACCGGTAAGCCACAAGCCACATGGCAAGGTATAGATTTATAGAAATGGGTTTAATTTAAGATATAAGAACAGATAGCAAGCAGCCTACTGTGGCCATACAGTTTATAAGTAATATAACTTTCTGTGTGTTTACTTGGGGGATGAGAGTGGGAGAGATTTGTCCTGACTGTGAGCCAGGCAGGACCAGATAAACTTCAGGTATAAGCAAGGGGATGCAGTGGCCCTGAACTTCAGCTTCTTCATCTTGTACGAATGCAGAGCCCTTGAGAGTAAAGTTCCCAGTGTAGTGCTCAGAGCATCATCCACTGGCCAGGGAGATCTTCATGCTCATAGAAATAGGTTGCCTACTTCCATGATCAATGATGCTGTAACATTTATCTGGAGCTTTCCATTTTGAAAACCTTCCCAGAGGTGTGGTTAGCTAGTAACCTGGAAAAATTCAACCCACTCAATTGTATTGCCATGATAGTGAGGAGCAACAGTAGGGCATTGGCCAGCTAAGCTCAGTTCCATCTCAGTGATGAGAAAAGCAAACAGAATTCAGCAAGGGGCTTGCTATGCATCCATTATTTACCGGATCTGGCAAGAGAAATGGGCTTGAGCAAAACACCCCATGAGCTATAGAAGTGTCCTCATAGCCAGAAGCCAGCTCTTGCCCAAGTAAAGACCCCAGGGAAGCAAGCTGGATAAGAACAATGTCAGAGAAAATGCAAAATATCTCAGGGATTTGCAGGTCATTGCTGAGGCACGCTGGAGAAGTCCTTGTAATCCAGAAAGCATGGACTCTTAGATACATGCTTTCTGCCATAGGAGATCTGCTTCTTTGTGCTGAACTCAACAGTGGGAAAGAATGTTCATTAAATGTACAAACTGAGAGAACCTCAAGCATCCTTCTCTCCAGAGACTGATTCCTAATGGATAGAATACCACCAACAAACTGAGGCTCAAAAATCCAGTGAGCCTTGATTCCTTTACTGGAGGTGTATTGAGTCCTAAATTCTATCCCTGACCCCATGCCCCAGTTACTTTCTTCAGGGTGAGAACCACTAATCTCATCTGTTGCTTTCCGTGAAAGCCTTCATCAGATAAGTCCATGGAGGGCTGGAGCAGTAACACAATGAGATGTTCACTCATTAATTCCTTCTAGCCATAATTCCCCATGGCAAGTGGTGTCACTAGCTAACACCAGGAACTATGCTGGAGGCACCCAAGTCAGCCATGTTGAAACTTCATCTTCACTCATGAATGGCCTCCAGAGGGGAACTCATTAGCAACCACAGAGCCTATAGGACAGACAGATTAACTAACTGCCTAGGCAAATTAGAAGAAGGGAAATAGGTGATGACCTTTCAGTGAGGTGTGGAAAGTGCTCAGTGCTTAAAGCAC
Source organism: Onychomys torridus (assembly GCF_903995425.1). NCBI lineage: Eukaryota > Metazoa > Chordata > Mammalia > Rodentia > Cricetidae > Onychomys > Onychomys torridus. The sequence continues at coordinate 33,108,713 of NC_050458.1, read as the reverse complement.
ATGGGCCACAAAAGGAATGCTCCACACAATTCTGAAGGCTGTTGAAAGCATGGCAGGTACGTAAAACACTGTAAGCTTATTTGGAATCGAGGGTCTCAGACCATGAAGAATGCATTTGAACAAGCTGAGACATGGAAATAAAAACACATCAGCAGAGAAAGGCTTTGCTTAAAAAAGGAGGCAGGCAACTGATCCTGTTAACAAGAAGTATTCAGGCTAAAAGCATGAACGGAGCCTTCTATTCCTACCACCTTACAGCTGATACTTTCATGTCCCTGTTCCATCTCGTGACATCTCTTGGCATAGACACCTCTGCATCTGATCCATGACCAATCTTGCTGTTCATGGACTAGATCCCAAGTCCTTGGCCTTGGGATCTAGAATGAAAAACAATACAGTTCTCACTTCTCTCCCCTTTCCTCCTCCTCTATTAATAATCTCCCTCTTCCTTATTTTTCTGAACTTTAAATACACTTTATTTGCTCTTTACCTGTGTATTTCTTAAGTAAAGAAAAAGCACTGAGTAGATTGACACATGTACATTACTTGTGACTAACTATGGAGAAACAAGTAAGAGTAGGAGCCACCCCATCCTCAAGTATCACATCCCTATCTGTTTACTAGTACCAGGATACTTTATATGGTAGTGGGAAGACCTGCCCCGAGCCTTGTTCACATTGGAAATCATCCCTGGATGAAGAAATCAAAATGAAAATGTCAGTACATCCTGTTTTGACTATTGCTGATAGGCTATGCTGGCATGTGCTATCCCTTGGTCAGCCCTGGTTATAATTTCTAGCTGTGGGATGTGGGGCTCAGCATGGAGCTGCACAAGGGAAGACAGGTTTATGAGTTTTCCTGCCACTTCTCTGCCTGGTGGTGCAAGTATTTTACTCACCTGGGGATGTAGCCACACTGTGGGCTATCCTCTTTGGGATGAAGCTCAGTGATTCTCCCAAGTTATAGGCAGAAGACTGGATATCACTTATCAGCCCTATAGTGATTTATTTTTACTTAACTCTTTACATGTCATTCTGTCTGGAAAGAAATACATTTTGGAAATGAGAATCTGGGGACTTTGTTTCTTGCTGTATATAACCTCAGCACCTGGCTCAGAGTAAGAGCTTAATAAAAGTGTGTTAAATAAGCCCAAGGATGGGTAAATGGTTCACAGACCCTCAGCTCACTGTCTTACACAGTGTCGTCTCTTTCTATGCACTGAAGTTCACATCTATTACCTAGTTTTTCTCTGTGTGTAAAAGACACTTTGCCAATTGATCAGTGTTTTTAAAACCTATATTAAAGAGGAAAGTGCATGAGATACAAATGGCTTTGAGACAATAGCATTGGAGACAGATTTATATAGACCTGAAATTTTGCTGGATTCCCTGCCAATCGGCTTTGAAAACCTATACACTCTTCTGAGTCCTGGCTGTAGAAGCCCTTCAGAGAGCTGGTATCCTGAAGGCAATTGGGTTCTCTTACAGGACCCAGGCCTAAACATTGTGTCCAACAAGAGCAGGAATGCCAGTTTCTAAGAGAGAGGAATGACCCAGAGGATCATGAAAGTCTAGAGACTCAAGATTGGGTGGTATTTCAACCATTGGATTCCCAGCCAAGCCTTGACCTTGGCATAACTGACCTGCTACATGGGGACTCTCACTTCCTTTGGAGATTCAATATCCTGAGAAGTCCTCTGGTTTCTCTGTCCTGTTAACAAGATTTTTTGTAACTCGGAGGTAGCTGGCTTTTACACTTAGCACTTAGTTGCCAATCACTCTGTCTTTTGTATTTTCATTTTTCTAAGCCTCAGCTGAGCTTAGCAATTGTCACCCCATTCCAATGTCCTTATATTTAATCTTTATCCCATATTGATGAATGTCTGATCTATCATGTCAGCTAACACAGACCTTTCCATCATTATCTTCCCAACTCACCAACCATGGTCCTGTTCCTGAGGACTGTGGTCCTTTGGGCTCCACCTGGAAGGGAGCCCTCATCCAGACACAGCAGTGTTTTTTCCAGCCCCAGAACCTTTACTTGGGCTCTTCTTTCCTGATCGTTTCTGAGAACCAATTGCCTCTTGTTGAGTTCTCCAGGAAGGAGATCCTGGTAGAGATTTCAACGCAGATAATGCATTAAAAAAATAATTTGCTAAAACAAACATGAAGGACACATAGCAAGAGACACAGTGAGATTAAGGTCTGGTTTATGTCCTAAGCAAACCTAAGAGAGTCCCTAAGGATTTGTGGAGCTATGAGGAACATTCTGCAATGCTTTACTGGGAGAATAAGATCCCCTTCTTCCAGAAGCATGGATGCTGAGTCAATTCAAGAGGGGAGTGGTGCAAGCTGAGGCAACATGCTTCTAATCCCTGATAGAGCTGTGGGCACAGTCTCCTCCTTTGTGTGCTCTGATGTCTATGGTGTGCCTGGTTCCCTGCCCACCTCAGTCTAGTAAAGATCCAATGTGGACAGTTCATTCCACTGAGCAAATCGCTTATTTTCTGAGTAATTTAGAAAGGAGCAAAGGTGAGAACAGATAAAGAAAGTCAGACTTTGGCTGCGTCCAGGTTCCTTTTGCATTTGCCAAGCTCTTCCCCACAAGTTGTCCATTGTGGGGTCACTGTTCACGAAGCAAGAGAAGCATAAACTAGACAGTTAAAGGAGTCAAAATAAGAGGCAGAGACCCAAGTTCCTTCCAGACTCTGTTTGAAACTCAGCTAAGTCCCACAAGCTTGACTCTGTAGGAATTGCTGCCTCCTGGATTAGCTTCCATTACAGCACCAAAAAGTCAACAAAATCCACATCCACTGTCTGTTCTCCCTTGTTTGTTCATTGTTTCTCAGTCCATTTTTTTTCTTTTCTATAACAATAGCCTCTTCCTGATATATGTATCATTGACAGAAAATCCTTTCAATTATTGATATAATTAATCAGACCATGTCCTGGTTTTTTCTCTTTGTCTTCATGTCTATTTAGCCTGTTCCTGCAAGAGAGATCATGTGATGGAGTGACAAGCCCAGTCTTTGGTATAAGAGAATTTAGTTTGAAACCCTGCCTTACTACTTAGAAACAATTTAATCTAACATGATACAAACTGAATGAGTTCAACAATATGATAGTGATAACCAGGTCTCTTGTGAGTTTCTACAAGGGAAGGGCCTAATGTTTCTGAAGTGCCCAGAAGGAGTGCAGAGAAGAGTTACTGTTGATGTAATTAGAATTATTATGACCCAAATGGTTTGGGAAATCATAGTATGTCTTACGTTAGTCAATGTCCTTTCAGTCACAAGAGACAAGTCTTTTAAAATATCCTCAATCAGGAGGGGAATGATATTTAGTGGGCAAATAAGTTCAAAGATAAAGGGAACTAAGATCATAGACAAGACTTTGTAATTCAGTTTCTCTACTTTCTTAGCTGATGTCCTTCTGTGTAGCTTCTTCCTCAAGAATTCTCTTCTGAATAATTCCAAGAGAACTCACCAGTCTCCTGAGTCTCAAGAAATGCTTTTTGTCCATCTTAAATCAATTTTTCTGACTGTGGCGACTGAATCTGGATTGGGGCTAAGGGATAGGACCAACCCCAACAGAATGATAGCGTATGACCTAAGAAAGGAGAACTCTTTGTAGCAAAATATGAATGCTTTGTCAGAAGAAAGAGGAAGAAATAGGCAAGACAATGGTGTCCATTCCACTGTCTAGCTGAAGCCCTACTACTTCTCTGTTCTGCTATTACTATTTCCCCCTGGGTAGGGCATCTGATTCTTCTTTGCCTCTCACAGTTCTTTGTGGAACTCTGAATATTCATAGAAATCTATTAGCAGCAAGATCTCCAAGACTCTCCCACACAATCCTATGGTTTGAGGGATTCTTCTTTATAAAACCAGCATTTTTTTCCTGCCAAGGGACAACAGTATGCAGTAACTTAGCTGATTACATGGCTTCATTCATATATAACAGTTTGCTCAAATAGATTCAAGATCCCATCCCTTATGGAAGAGCCACTGGCTGTGAGTAGTTGCTACAAAATGGGGATCATCTTTTTTTAAGGATCTGGCCACTGGTAGGCTCCCCACGCTTCAGTGAATGTCCTCACACCCACACACATATGGACAGTACTAACTGGACTTAGTGGGTTATTGTTTTTTAAGACATGAAATTTTCTGAAAGGGGGATATGTTGATGAAAATGTGAGGGGATTAGGGAGAAGTGGTCAAGTAAATATGATCATATTTCATTGTACAAATGTATGAAATTCTCAGGAATAAAAATCTTATGCATTTCTAGACACATCAAATGAACATCAGTTTCTCTAGCAAGTTCATTGATTTGTCAGAGACAAGAATTCTGACCCATCCATAAACCTTTATTTTTTAGGTATTTCTCTACAAAATCCTGAAAGATTCAAGCCCAGAACAATTTTTGTAGATCAAATTCAACTTCAGAATGAGAAGAAGAGCTTTAAACTATAAAACAATTTTCAAGACTCCAACAGCCAATAACCATTAAAGAATAAATTTGAATGAGGAACCTGAGCTTCTACAACAACACAACTGGGTATAAGAATAGAATGATGGGAAACGGCTGGTTTAGGCAGGCAAAGCTCACCTATCCTGTACCTGGCAATGAGGGTCCTGTCCTTACCACTTGACCCTAATATGACTTTCTTTCCTGCCTCTTCATTGCACAGTAGAGCTCTTGTTATCAGAAAGGACTGACAATCTTGAATATCCATTTATAGCCAAGGGCTCATGGAGTTTTGCCTGGACCTGTCTCATAAATGGCAGGGCAGCGAAACCTGTAAAGACTCCTGGCTTCATCAGCATCCTGTTGCTGTTCTCACACTGTGTACTGGATTTGATAAAAATCCAGAGGATGAGGCCAGCCTCCACATACTAGAAATATTTGGTGCATATTCCTGCAAGAGTCATTGTCTTCATTTGCATGCCCACTGGGAGCTCACCAAGCTTCAGTTGGAGAGTTCCAAAACCATGACCACACAGACAGCAATAGTTAAATTCAGGCCACAAAACAGAACAAAAAGACATGAACGTGGGAAAGGAACCTGTAGAAAGGAGTAGGAGGAATATTTTTTTAAAAAAAGCAGGAGTGAAAGCAATTAGAATATATTACAAACTTGTATACAACTGTCAAAGAAAATGTGAACTCATTGAAAAGATGCAGGTATTGAAGAGGGAAGAAGAAACCTTCTAGAAGTTTCTGAGCTAAAAAGGAAACCACATTATTTTGAACAGTTAATGTGTGTTTTTAAATAAATTTTAAGAGAAAAAAGTGAAATATCACCAAAGTGAACTCTCCCTAGGTTTACCAAACATCACGACATAATCTGGCTAGGTATTCACCACATCCTAACTGCTGTGCACACAAACTGTATTCTCTAAAACCTTTGACTACCAACAGTATGTCTAGCTCTAAAGAGAGGAATTTGGGTATGAATATGTTAGTTACTTTTCTTATTCCTGTGAATAAACACATGGAAAGCAACTGAAGGAAGGAAGGGCTTATACTGGCTCATGTTTTGAGGGGATATGGTACATAATGGTAGGTACGGCAAGGGAGAGCATGAGGTGGATGGTTTCCTTTTCATTCAGTCCGAGACCCCTGCCTGTGGAATGGTACTGCCCATATTCATGCTCAGGGTCTTCCCTCCTGAGTTAAACTTCTCTGGAAACACTCTCAGGAACACACCTAGAACTGTGTTTCCAAGGTGATTCCACAGTGACCCACATGGTCTTCTATGTTTTTTTTCTCTTTAGTCATTTAGTGGCTGGATGGAGAAGACAGGGGGAAAGGATTTCAATGTCCTGGGGACATCTCACTCATCAGTTAAAAGATGTCAATGTTATTAAGTCACCTGGGCTTGAGAGAAAGTCATTCATATAATCACACTGAGCTTTATATTCAGGGGGTAATGTGTCAAGCTACTAACATCTGGGGTTATTTGTTATAATAAGTAACATTAATTACCATGATTAATAGTCACTCAACCTAGAGGTAGGTTTACAAAATGAGCCTCACTCCATTGACAATTCAGTCTACTGACAACAGGAAATATACACAAAGAGAAGAATGGGGTGATATCCAGATCAAGTGATATAAAAGCCCAAGACTCCTATCAATCAGCTAAATTGTATCTTCTATGGATGTTTGGATCATGGATGATGAATCAGAAATCATGAGTTTAAGCAAGTCTTATTCTCTAAACATTCCTTAATTCTGTGCATGACTCTCCACCTCCACAGACACTTTCATGACCTAACTCCTGAGGAAAAGATGGACCTAGGATGTAGTTATAAAGATTCTTCATCTCCACCCATTGATGGGTCTTAATCTCCAGCCTACTTTTATGAGTAACAACATGCCTCTGTGCATAGGGTCACACCAAGTGCCAAGATCTGAGTTAAGTATGACTCAGGCCATGTAAGCAGTTGTAACACAGACATAGACATATGGGACTTATTTATGCAGAGGTTGATGACTGCAAAAACAATACACAGGCTAATGTCATCTCTTCTCATCCCTGTAGTCTGTTGTCATTTTGAACCTAAACACTTTATCCATCCTCAAAATTGTAAGACTCTCAATGAGTTTGGATATTTTCCTGAAACCATGAAACCATCAGTGGTAGCAGGAGACATGGCTTGATATCACAAGCTTCAGCCTAAAGGATTTCCCTGAGGGACTTCTATTCAAAGATGGCTAGGATCTTGGCTTCTGCTGCAGAAAAGAATCTTAGAGTAATTCAGTATAAATCAGAGTTGAGATTTATGAGGATGACAAGTTTGGGGGATGAAGCAATAACTCAGTGGGGAAAGGGCTAAGTTAAGATCTTCAGTACTCACCGCCCCCCCCAAAAAAAAGCCAGGCATGAAGGCACACACTTGCAACCTCCGTGTCAAGAGGCAGAGACTGGAGGATCCTAGAAGCACACTGGCCAGCCAGGTTAACTAATCAGTGCACTCCAGGCTCAGTGAGAGACCCTTTCTCAAAATCAACCAACAGAAGAAAACACCTGACATCAAACTCTGTTGTCCATACACATGTGTGGGTGCACACATCTGTATATACAACACACACACACACATACATACATACATACACACACACACACAGAGAGAGAGAGAGAGAGAGAGAGAGGCATGTGCATACACGCTTGTATATGGCATATGCACAAATTACATAAAAAGAAAGATTACTTAGTGCCCACTGATGGGATGGGTGCAGACTTCTGAAAAGAGTCAGTCATGGTGTCAGTATCTTAACAATAGCTATATATATGATGCTGTGGCTTTTGCTATTACATTGCCCAAAGGATGTCATTTTCAACCAAGTTCAAAGATTAAGTGGTGTTACACATGTACTAGGCCAGACACATGGACAGATACCCTTGTATACATCTTTGATAGTTGGGTTCTGTTCCTACAAATTTAAGTACTAATATTAACTATCAGATAACATCTTATGCTTTTCAAGTCAATATATGCATATATATATATGTATTTGTATATGTGCGATATAGAGTGACTACAAAAGGTTTACAATGGCTACAGAACTTACAGAGGCCTTACAAGATGCAGAGACTTGGAGCTAATACAGACAAAAAGGGAGGCAGTTCCTGCACTGGTGATATTAAAGAGCCCAGATGGAGAGCTGCTGGAGGCAGGCAAGCCTAGGTATAGGGTGTAGCCTGCTCACGGTGACTTGGGGATAATCAAGGCACACATGGGCCCAAAGAGATGGATTGATGGCAATTCACTGCATCAAGCATTGGGGACCACTCTGAGCTAAAGACCCTGGGATGCTCAGAAGTTTTCTGCCTGATGAGTTCTTTGATACATGGATCAAGTGATCAGACAAGAGGTGGATGGGGCTGTGAGTTAGGTGTTCTTTCTATGGAGTCCAGGTGAGGGCACTGTGCCCCGTGTCAGTCTAGTGTTGTGGTTCTCAATTTGTGGGTCATGACCCCTTTTGGAAACTTTTATCTCCAAAAATGTTTACATTATAATTCAGAGCCATAGCAAAATTAAAGTGATTTTATGATTGGGGTCACCACAACATGGAGTCTCAGCTTTGGGAAGGTTGAGAACCACTGGTCTAGTGTATTTGATAATGCTCAGGCCTGGTTTTATTGGTAAAATTTTATGTCCTCTTATGACTTCTGAAGACACTGCACACATATGATGCATATACATACACTCAGATACATCCATTACATAAAATAAAATAAACAACAAAGACAGTTTTCAAAAGAAAATATTCTTTTGTAGCTTTTGTATTCCACAAGTCACAAGTGGATCCATCTGGTCCTGGAAAGGAAAGAACAAAGAAGCTGCCTGAGCCTTAAAAGCCATCCTGAAGAGCAACTTTCATTGAGAGTCCTCTCCAACATATCATCACCCGGCAAGCTCAGTGGGTAAAGCATGAGACTCTTAATCTCAGGGTCATGGGTTCGAGCCCCATGTTGGGCGCCAAATGTAATGTGAATCTTAAAGGGTCTTATTAATAAAAACAAACCCAAAGTCAGGTTTTGGGGTGAATTCTGAAAGATCAGAGAGACAGAACAAGCCACAGCTAACTTCACCTCACCAACTTCTCAGCCGATTCTGTTTCCTCAAACTAAAAGCCTCTGAGTCCTCATCCAGAATGTATCTCAGATGAACTGCTGCTAATAGCCTAAAAGCTTAACCAGGCCTAGTTCCTGGTCCTCACACTTTATATACCTTTCTGCTTCCTACCATCACTTCCTGAGATTAAAGGCATGTGTCACCATGCCTGGCTGTTTCCAGTGTGGCTTTGAACTCGCAGAGATCCAAGTGGATTTCTGCCTCCAGAATGCTAGGATTAAAGGTGTGTGTGCCACCATTTTCTGGCCTCTATGTTTATCTAGTGACTGCTCTGTTCTCTGACCCCAGTTTATTAAGCTACACAATATTTTGAGGAACACAATATCACCACATTTCACTAGGACTCAGTTTTAACTATAGCACACAACACAATTTCATGTTTCATTTAAATCATCAACACGCACACACACACACATACAGGCACATACATCTCACATGAAATTGAGCCTAGGGCCTTACACATGCACAACAAGTGTCCTCTCACTGAGCTATATTCCTGATATACATAGAATTTAGAGGTGGGCAAGATGAGTCCCATTTTACGGATGAGAAAACTGGGGTTTAATGAGAATGAGCTCTGCCCCTGAATTAAGAAAGCATAGAGATGGATCTAAATTCAGTGACAACGTCCTTTCCATAAGAGCCTTCTTTTCTTTTTAAGATATTGTGGGGTAATATAAGACTTAAAAATAGCAAACTCTACCATAATTTGGATAATCAAATCAATGTCCCGATGCCCATACTCTATAGACCCAGTGATGTGTGAAAACTTGTTTAGGAATCCAATATGGGATCCTACTCTCTCAGGCACTCCTCATCACAGAATAAGCTTTCTTCTACTCCAAAAAAAAAAAAAAGCAGTGACACCGGGCAATCGTGCACATGCCTTTAATCCCAGCACTCAGGAGGCAGAGGCAGCTGAGTTTAAGGCCAGCCTGGTTTACAGAGCAAATTGCAGGACATCTGGGTCAACACAGAGAAACTCTGTCTCAAACAAAAACAAAAAAATAAAGGAAGAAAGAAATAAAGATGACTGAAATAAATCATAAACCTAACCACACTTCCTTGTTCCCAGTCCAGTGATGCAGACGCATGGAAACAAGATCCCATCTGCAGGCACAGTAGACAAGAAGTCAGAATCCTCCACACTGGGTAAACTCATGTGACTCTGTGGGGTGAATTCAAGAGGAGCCGTGTCTGTAACAGTTGCATCCACATAGTTGACTGCTTTTCAGGGATGTCCAGGGAGGAGAAAAAAATAATATGGGCAGGCATAACATCATTAGCATCACCCTCATGACCACCAACACAAACAATGATCCAATCCATTGAGCCCCTAATATGTGGCCAGGATCTGGTTAGAAGACCTTTGCTCCTGCTTCTCCATCAAGCTCAGTTCCAATTGCCCTTAGCCTTCCTTCATCTGCAAAGAGCTGTAAAGAGCAGTTTCCTTTCCTGTAACCTGGCAATGCTCACTGCATTACAGTGTTGAGCTGCAAGCAGGGCAGTGGGAAGGCCTGGATCCTATCTTCCAGCACAGTGCCTGAAAGTTTTTCAGCTACAATGACCTTTAGATCAAGGCATGCCAGAGGCAGGTTTGACTGTATTCAGCAACTGGATTTGTTCCCACATCGCCTGACGTCCTAACTTGGGCTCTCTCCAATGACTAGCATTAAGACTTAACCCTCTGCTTCTTGGGCCCAAAGTCATGACTATTTGTACTGGCCACAGCTACTATTTCCCCTAAGATGTGACTCTCCATAAATCTCTCCAGTCACATCCACACTTTGGTAGGTCAAGCAAGTTACTTCAAATGAAGAGGCACAATTCTCTGCATCATCCAAGCCAGTGGAAAGGCTCCTAACCCATTTCCAAAGTGCAGTCCTGGTAGCACAGGGAGTCCAAGTATCTCTAAGAAGAAGAAGTCAAAGTCACAGCAGCAGAGGACTCATCCCAGCTCAGACCTTGTCTCTATCCTTCTTTTGCCTTCTTCTTCCTATGTGCATTCCCAGTATCTGCATAACAATTACTGGATGACTTTATACCTGGCACTATCCAAGTGGATGATGCTGGAGACGGTGAACCTAGATGAGGTAGCTTCAGTAAATCTGCTACTCCTCCTAGTTCATCGCCATGTTCCAAAAGCCACGTGACCACTTCATACTGGGATGACTTCTACATAAATAAAATTTAAAACAAGTAAACGAATGTGTCCGAGGACCAGGAGACACCGGAACCCTTGCATGCTGCTAGGGGAAATACAAAACGGCACAAACAATGAGAACAGGAGGTAGAAATTGATGAGGCCATTTAAAGTAAGAAGATGCCAAGGAGAAACAACCAATTCCTCTCTTGGTTAAAAGTCAAAAACGTTTGTAGGCTGGCCTCTCGGCACCTTCCCGCAGCCGATGCCAGAAGTGTTCGGAGACTCTGATTCCTAAATAATTTCAAGTTTCCTTCTTCAGAGCGGATGATGTAAGAACAGAAATAAAAGCCCACTAAGGGAAAACTCCTTGTTGAGAGAATACAGTCTCTAACCTGGGGTGAGGAGAGACCTAACATTCCAGCTGGGCCACTCAGTCACCTGACCAAGAAACAGCTTCTAGGGAAACAGGTTCACAGAGAGATGTCATCCATGTCTCTCTCTTTTTTTTTTAACCTCCACTGAGCTCATAGTTACAAGCTATTGCTGGGAAAGGAACCAATGGAAGGAGGGAACTGGAGATTAACCAAATGCCCACAGGTGGTGCTGTTGCCCTGAGACCACAGGAAGAACCTGGGAAGGACAAAGTAATCTTGGTGCCATTTTGTCTCACTCAAGCATGGTGTGGGTTGAGGTTACGAGGAGCAGTGACCCTCTGTATTTGTAGGAATTCAAGTTGTTTAAGAAACCAGCTTACTAAAATCTTAGTAACCTTGTAGTTGCTCCCAGCCAGACAGAACAGCAATGACCTGGAGATGACATGGTTCAAGACAACACTGGTGTCCACTAGTAAACCTGGCTGCCTTGGATCTGACCACGCCAAAGCCCCTCTGTTTGCTGTCCTCCGTCCCTCAAACCTGATCCAAAGTCTCTCGGGTTCTCTGAGGGAAATATGTAGAAAGGGAAAGGAGAGAATCTTGAACCCAGAGATTACTCCACTCCTACCACATGGCTATCTGACATAGACATGTGGAAAAACAATTCAGGCAAGAGAGGCATCAAAAATGCACCCAATATTCTGCCATTATCCATGCAGGAAAGCCTGAGAAGGAAGAAATAAAAAGACCCCTTCTTTTTCTTTTCTCAAGGAAGTAGACCATCAGACAAGCAGTTTATAGCCTCAAGACCACACCAAAAGATAAAAGGGACTTATGTAAAGTCCTAGATTTATGGTCACCTTGTTGTTTTCAGAGAAGCTTTGGAAATATCCCCACCAAATATGTGAGTGTAGCTTTGGGGAGTCCTTTCATGGGCACCATATGACACCAGGAAATCAGAGTCCCCAGCTGAGGTTTTAGTCTCATTAATGAAAGAATTTAAGAATGGGATCAAACAGAAGCTCACAGACAATTGTATTGGAGTTTAAAAGAAAAACAGCAGGGCAGGCAAGCTCATATAGCTAAGCAGCTGCCTGAAGAAGGAGAATGGAGAAGAGGAGGAGCAAAAAGCCATACCCTTTGAAGCAGCAATGGAGGTCAGCAACATGGCAGACAAGCAGCCATGTGGTAAACTTATGCTTTTATGAGTAATTCAGAAAAACTGGAAGGCTTAACAAAGAGGCATAGCTACTGTGCTAAAGGGAAGGAAAAATATTTTACCTCATTAAAGGGCTAATTATTCCATCTATCTCTTTAGCAAAGCTAAACCCACCTTCCTAGGTGATCAGGTGATTGGTCAGTCCAATAGAATGTTAGGTCTCTACCCAGGCCAGAGGTTGTGTTCTCTTAACCATCAGGGCCCTTTACTGCCTCTCTCTCTCTAACACACAGCTACTGTGAAAAATGGTATTCCGGTTCCTCCATATGTAAGTGTAGAATGCCACACTTCCATATGATCCAGCAGTTCCACTTCCAAGTGAATTCACAGAAGAATTGGAAACAGGATCTTAAGGGGATATCTATATCCATGTTCAGAGCAGCATTAGTCTCGGTTGCAAAAACATGGAAGTAATATGTGTTCATCAATGTACACGTGGATAGACACACTGGGATACTGCTAATCTTGAAGGAAAAGGAATCTTGAGATGAACCACAGCATGGTTGAACACTGTGGACATTATGTTGAGTGAAACAAGCCAGTCATAAAAGAGACAAGTACCATGAGTTTCTACATGGGTGAAGCCCTGGAGCAGTCATTGTCACTGACAGAGAAGTTGGAAGAGGGGTTACCAGGGACAAGAAGGGGGGCAATGGGGCAGTGTTGCTTATTGGGCATCAGGCTTTGTTTTTATAAGGTAAGAACTGCTCTAGGGATTAAGAGTGGTTTATGTGCCCCTCCCCGGCATGCATCTCAAGGCTTCTCCAGCTTTAGATCTACCCAGGGTCTGAGGCTTCCCAAGCAAGCTCATCTCTTGTATAACTTTGTGTCTGCACCAGCCTGCTTCCTTTGCTCCCCAGGAAGGGTTATCCTGGTGAGCAAAATCTCCATCAAAGCTCCAGATGCAGATTCAGTCTTGAAGTCTCAAGAGTTTACATCCTCAAAATTTGCTCTGCTCTGAAAGGTCTGCCTCAACTTGCTTTAGTATAACACAAATTAACCCAAATGACAAGGAACAGGGTAGGTCCGAAGTGGACCAAACCTGGAACTCAGACATTGAATTCATCTGGACTGAAAGAGGGACAGGGGCAATCCCATCAGCAGATATAAATGAGTAAGGATGGTGGCCTTCTGTAGAGACACATCAGGGACCACAGTGAGGACCAGTCATCCTGGGTTTGTGAATAAGCACAGTCAAGACCTGGGACGGCTGCCCCATTGAGCATTCGCTTCTGCTACAGACCCTTGTTCTCTGGTTTCCTTCAGGAGTAAGCTAATAGTGAAGTCATGTCTCCCAGGACATCAGAGATGGGGCAAACTCACTTCTCCTGGTAAAGACATCATTCACTCTGTTTCTCCCCAGAAACGCAAAGAGACTCCTGAATGAGTGAGGTCAAAGGTACTTGTAGCAGTCTTTCCAGATGGTCAGCCCCCAAATCATGACATGGAGACATAATATTAGTTATGAATGCTCAGCCTTTAGCATATGCTTGTCCCACTAGCTCTTAATCAAACCTGTTTCTCTTCATCTTCATTTTGCCTCAGGGGCTATTACCTTTCTTTCCTTCTGTATGTCCTACATTTCCTGCTTCTTGCATGGCTGGCTGGCTGGTCCCAGCTGATTTTCTCTCTCTCTCTCTAGTTTGTTCTTTCTTTCTCTCTTGAGCCTAGGTTCCTTCTCTTCCTTATTCTCCCTGTCCACCAACCTCATCTATCCCTCTACCCTAGCTATTGGCCATTCAGCCTTTTATTAGACCAATCAGGTGACTTAGGCAAGCAAAGCATCACATCTTTGCATTATGTAACAAATGCAGCATAAACAAATGTAACACCTTTACATAGTTAAAGTAATATTGCACAAGTACTTCCAGGGACAACAGAATGGGAAACAGCTGCCCACCAGGCTGCATTTTAGGTAACCAATACATATAGGCCTCCTTCCACCTCTGCTCAGATATGTGAGTATGCACTCATTGTACTCTGAGACACACATGCATTCATCTAAATTTGTGTGGATCAGACATACTGGCCATACAAAGACATTCCACACACCGTACTACTGAAAATGAACTTCTAGGTACAAGCAAGCCCATGTATTACATCCAGGCAGAGGGCATATTCCTTATTTATTTAAACACAGCATGCAGGTTCTATCCCTTTCCCACACACCTCATTGACTCTCTGGATTGCCTTTCTTTACTTGGAGAAAGGGAAAGTATAAAGAGAAATGTAATGCTTCCCTCTGCTAACACTGGAATCTTAAGAAATTCATTCACAGGAATGAGGGCAATTCTGACATAATAATTTGCATTTTAGATGTTAGTATCTGTACTGGATTTGGTTTAAGTGCCTCCCTGGATAATCTCAGCTTTTTCACTGATGTTTCTGATGAACATTCAGGAAGATTTCTGCAATCAATAAAATTCATGTGATGTGAAGAGGCAATTCTGAATTTCATTAAGGGCAGAATCTAGAGTGTCATCACTATCTTTGAGAATAGACCATTCCCAGAACAATGATCCCCACCAAGCACTTCTTATCTTGACATGCTGGCTATGACAGTCAACCTGTGCCCACATTTTGGCTGGTGGATGTGACCAGAAAACATCTTTACCACTCATGTTCTCTGTCTCTACCAGGCCAGTAACTCTGTCCCTGGAGAGTAGCTCTTTAATGGCTCCAAGTTTAAGATCATCTAGACACACTCTTTCAGGCCAGGCCACCCTGAGTAACCTGGGAAGACTCACTTGTTGATTTGCCCAGAGAATAACTCCCTAGATGCCTCATGTTTACCTTCTCCAAAGACTGCCAGATGTGTCATCTGGTGTCACTAGGAAACACAAGGTTGTTGCCATCCTATGACCTTTGACTAATGGAAAACCAGAGCTGACATGCATGCTTCTCTCCCATTCATCCTAATGTACTATCTCAAGCTTTGTATGGAGTTTCTGGGGAAGTCACCTGGTATGAATTAACAGCCACACCACCATTGGCTTTTTAAAACTGTGTTCCTTCAGTGTTTCCCTTTCCTCTCCCTCTTTTTGCCTGGGATTGTATAAGCAAAGGAGAATTTGCAGTATCTTCTGGCAGAATAGTTCTAGGCAACACAGGTGACTGATGGAATTTTAAAATGACTTGCATTTTCTAAGTGGATGATTTTTTACCTACAAAATAGGGCTAATCAGGTTATTCAGAATTAAGACTAATTCAGTTAACACAGATTAACACCGTCTCCTCCATTAACAAAAATAAATGCAACATTTAGATTATTCTTTCTCAATTTTCAAAATATTTCATTGGAAAATCTCTCATAGGACATTTTTCCCCAAACGTTAGATAGTGGTTTTAAAATAACCAATTACTACTACTCTTGATAAAATTAGAAAAGGAAGACTTTGAGTTAATAGAGAGAGGGAGGGTAGGAGGCAGAAGCAGAACATTCCAGAATCTTTAGAGGAAATCAGAGGAAGTGAAGAACAGGATGGTTTCCTTCCTTTCTAGGACCCACATAGCACTTACAAGATACTGAGAGTTTTCTCCTTCTGGGGTGACTGTGTAACTACTTCCTGAACTGAGGCATTTCCTCCTTCTGGAAGGCTCAGGAAACTAAAGAAACTGGCCATGTCCTGGAAACTGAGGAAGTTGCAAGACAAACAAGGCTTCTCCCCAAAGATATAGAAGCAGTGAACAGTCAGCAAGGGTAGAAAGACTCTTAGGCAGAATGTTTATATGTTGGGCCATAGGGCAGGGAATTTGTTCCATGGATGCAGCTCTCATGAATTGTCACCCATGATGGGATGGCCTTGCAGATACTTCTGTCCCTATTACCCAACACCCATGCTCCTCTCACTAACCCCAGTGAATTCACTGGCTTAGTGAGTGACTTGAGTGGACCAGCATCTTGTTTGCCTGTGCCCTACCTGGGGCACACAGACATTTGTTCAGGTCTCCCCAGGAAAAGTCATGCCACTGGGATCACCATCAAAGCTATCAAGGATAGAGTTAGAGTGAACTTTATACTAAAATTATCTAGCTAAAACATTCTGCTCTGGTGAAGTAGCATTTTCAAATCAATTCTGCTACAGAGAAAAAAATTATAATTATGAAGAGAAATCAAAACCAGAATAAACTTTTTAAATAAACAAGTCATGGGAGAAGCAGAAATGGTGGAAAGCCAAGTTGCTTCAGGGAATTTCCTAACCAAGGATTTTTCTTTACACTATTCTTTTTCTGAAAGTGTGGTGGAATTGGAAGTATAACAATTATTTCAAATCATAAAATAAGAACAACTCAGAGTGCACAGGCAGATACAGGGGCCTTCTTGGGATTCACGGTAAAACATCCAGACACACAAAGCTGAAGACAGACCACCTGTGTCTTGTTCACAAAATAAGAGGTTGATTAAAATAATTGGGCCTATAATTTGGACACTGCTCTGAATATCCGACAGGCGAGATGTCGTTTTATCCTTCGGCACACCTGTAAGAGAGGTACAACCATAAATCCTATTAGAGCGAAGGCAACAGGCACAAAAAGACTGAATAGCTCACCAACCTCATGCAGGCTGGAAGGGGTTGAAATAAGCCTTTAATCGGGGACTCCAGTCTCCAGTCTCAGCCCCCTTATTGACGATGCTAAAGCTTCCCACTGTGCAAATGGGCAGCAGATAATAAGAGTTAGTAATATAGGAATGGAGAGAGACGCTGAAGAGACTCTTTCAGTGAATTAGATAAGATGAATTTTTTAACATAAGAGAGCGAGGATTAAAGAAAATTAAGGGTATTATAGGCATGCAGAACAGTGAGAACCTGCTCTAGAAGGATAAGGGAAACTTTGGAGAAGAGGTAAAACGTGGGATTCTGATTGTTTAGGTTGTATGCCACACAGTGTAAACCTTTATTCATGGTTCCCCTGGAGGTGTTCAGTGCACAGCCTGCTCTGTCTTGAACAATCTGCTCTGCATAGCACAGCATTTCTCCTCAGATGGGTCAGGAGATGTTAGGGTAAATAGGCAAAGAAAGAGGAAATGGTGATTGGGAAGAGGGGAAGCATGACTCCTCAACATTCTCATGGAACTGGACATCATGCTGTGTATGTGAGGAATAACCAAGAGCAATGCTGGAGGAATTAGGCCAAGCTGGAAATCACTAAGGGAGGCCTCTTAGTTACAGTATGCTGGGGACTGTTTAGCAGATGCGTGTGCACAGCATTTTCCCAACTGCTTGTTTAACACTAGTAGCTTAAAGCCAACTGCAGTGGGATTATGTACACCACGGAAAACAGTAAACATTGTAAGCTGATTGGGTTATTTCTCCCGATGGAGTCTGCTGTTGACATTTTCAACACAGTTCCAGCCATTAATAACTCCTTAAACACTTGTGAGCCTGGTGTCAGACCTCTGGACTGAGCCCATGTCAATCCAGCAGACAGTCCTAGCCTCAAGCAGGACTTTGTTGATATCCACCCATGATGTCCTGAGCTGGGAGATATGGATGTCCTTACTTTACACATACTGGCTAATGGATTCTAGATGGCTTTCTACACTGTTGGATAGGGATCTGGGGCTGTTGGTGCAGGTAGCAGATCCATCAGGCTTCTCAGCAGTTAGAGCCCACTCCAGCTATGTGGTCAGTGGTCCTGTGACAGGGATCAGAGCCCTTTCAGCATCACTGACTACAGACCCTCCCTTGGGTAATATCCTCAATGCTAAGCCTAATGCTGGTCTACACGCTTTACATGTAGTAACTCCATTTAACATAGACACAGCATGTGAGCAATGACATGCAACACAGAGAGAGTATGATGACTGACCAAAATGCATCTGGCTTTGACACTCAAGCAGGCAACCTTCCAAATCCATTCTCTTTCCCAAAACAATAAATGGCCAGAAATAGGAAGCAATGCTCATTGCTGTTACCTTCACAGCAGCAATTGTAGACAAAGCTACCAGGTTTCTGTTTGCTGCATGCCATGTGTTGAGCTTTAGGGATATATCATTCATCTCCACATCATCTCAACAACTTCTGTATGCTGTGCATTCCTTAGTGTGGTGCTGTAGTCTCTTTTCTTTGGTAATTAACATATTGAGTCATTCCCAGTAAAATCCTTTCTATCCCTTCAATCCACCTTATTTGGTAGGGCTGACCTCACTCCTGCTTGTAATTGAACTTTCTTGTCAGGACTGCCAGTCCACAAATAATGACACAAAGACTTACTAATGATGAAAGTTCAGCCTATAGCTTAGGCTTGTTTCTAACTAGCTCTTATAACTTTTATTAACCCATTTATATTCATCTACATTCTGCCACATAGCTCACGGTTGTTACCTCTCCTCCTGCACATCCTGTTTGTTCTGTGTCTCCTTCCATCTCTGCCTTTCTTCTTCCCAGAGTCCTCTTTGACCCTGGAAGTCCTACCTAACCTCTTCCTGCCTAGCTATTGGCCATTCAGCACTTTATTAAGCCAATCAGAAGGTGTCATGGCAAAGACACATCTTCACAGTGTAAACAAATATTCTGAAACACCTGCTCTCAGTGAGCATTCAACCAATGTGGGAGGTAATTCACACAGTACCTCTTAGGCCCCAGGGGTTGAATCAGGGCTGAATCTAGGATCCAATTCAAAGCAATGGTGGTGAAGACAAAGACCTGTGCTCACTCTAGAAAGTAAATGTCTCTTCTACCAGTCTTGAATCCAGGATGTGGTGTGGAGTCTAGGAACTATTGTCAGCTTTTTGTGCTATAGAAAATAGTATGGTGGTTCAGTTAAAAACAAATGGTTCTATTCTGAGAATTGTATTGTTGGAAGGAAAAGGGCGTTGGAGCATTGTTTAATATATCCTTATCTTCAATGTTATTTTCCTAACAACAATAACCTTGGTAACCCATCCTTCGATCATCTGAAGTTAGCAGAGAGAAAGGGTTTCAGAATACTCTGAAAAGGCAGAAGAGACCTAGAGGTGTTACATGAGGAGAAGAATACTGCCCACCCACATGAGCATGAGTGAACAAACTTCATAGAGACTGTAATGTGTGCTGATTTTAAGTCTTTGAAAGAAGTTAGCAAGGAAATTTTTAAATTTAAATGGTCTTAGAGACAAAGACTAAAGGGTGTGTATACATACACAAGAGGAGGGCTTTAGTAGACATTGTCTCACATGGCTTTGAGGCAAGGAAGTGCCACAGTAGACCATTTCCAAGCTGCAGGATCAGAAAAGTAGTGATATGGTTCATTCTACATTTAAAAGTCTGGGAACCAGGAGATGTCGAAGGGTGGGAGAAGACGGATGTCTTGGTTCATTTTTCCTCTACTTTTTTACTCTATACTTCAGTGAACTAGATGATGGCCATCCATATTAGTTCAAGACCTTCACAATAGGCATCACAAAGTCCCTCTACAGGAATAACTAGAAAATGGCCTAGTAGATGGCCCACAGAGAAAAGCAGTCATGATCTAACTAGAAGCTGAACCCATAGAATGTGTAGCATGAATTTCCATGTTTGATGGGTCTGGTTTTCTCTCTTGCCAGCAGGCTGTTAGTGACAGCAAAGCAATACTGGAGGGAAGAATTACAAAGAGATAGAGGAATACTGGGTCCTAGCAACTTGTTTTGTTTACATAAGTTGATCTGTTCCTCATTTTGTCTGAATTCTCAAATTTGATTTTCTGTTCCTCTCAATTCTATCCCTTATGATGTTGACTACCCAGATTGGTGTTGTTGGTGCTTGTAACATGTAAAAAGAAACAGAGGTTGTGACAGCTTCCATAAATTGTCTGGGACCACACGCAACACCCATAGTTTGACCACTATCCACCTCTGTTTAGTGTGACTCCATACTTTGTTGGATCCATTCATTCAGGTTCTCTGCTGCCTCAGCAGATGACTCACCAAGTCCATGACCCTTCATCGCAGGTAAATTCCTTCCCTTCTACCAGGCGCCTTACCCAAGTCTTAGTACACCATTCACCCATCCATCCATTCATCCCTCTAGTTATCAATGATTTAATACCTTGTTATGCAATGGGCATCGTGATGAGGGATTTGTATGAAATATATAAGCACACAAGATATAATCCAAGTGCACTTGTCCAACCTCTCCTCCTCCTTCTCTGGGATCAGTCCTTCAGCCAGATGTACTTTGACTTTCTCATGACTCCAAGCACTGTAAGCTACTCAAGTCTCCACATATTTTTCCTTCTATCTCCCTAAAGTTGTTCTTTCTAGTCCCATGTGATTAATTTCTATTCATCCACCAAGGCCTGGATATTTCTCCCATTTCTGAGAGTGAGCCTACATCTTTAAGGACATTATCTGTGCAGCTCTCAGATTATACCTGTTTCCCCCACAAGATCAAGTAACTGCCTATCAGAACTCAGGGCTCCAGGGGAGCTCAATGAAGTCTATTCACTTATGAATTTCAAGCAACTAAGTGCCCACTTAGAAACTAAGTCTGCCTTTCTTTCCTTAAGTCAGGTAAGTCTGCGACTTAATGCTCAGTTAAGAAGGGATAATGCAACATGACTCTAAGGAACTGGTCTTAAATTCTCACTTTGAGTGAACTCAGATACATCCTCCCTGGACTCTGGGGATCTGGCGGATGGTTCCTGGATCCCAGAGCTTTCCATTTTCATACCTTTAGTTCTGAGTCTTATGCTGTCTGACCTCTATGGGCTTTTTTTCCCCCTCTGAGGTCCTTTGGGAGTTTGAGTTCTTCACTTCCGGCATTGATAACCCACCTTTCTTTGGTGAAGTAGGAGTCACAGGATCCTGGGGCCACTACAATAGCCAGATCAGCCCCCACCCCCAAGCATCAGGTTAGTCCCTAAACTCCACAATGGCTCTGATGTTTTACAAGGTTAATTTTTCCTCAGGAAATTAATTCTGCCTTATAATTGAAAGAACACTCCGATTCAGAAACTGAAGGAGCTCCTTCCTTGTGGCTGGGAGTCTACTCTGTAATTTCATAAGGAGGAAGATTCCAAGTCACCTTACCACTCACTAATGGCAGGATCCTGGAAATGTCCTTGTCTCTACTCATCCAGAGATAGATAAGTCATTGGATTGTCCTAGTACCCGCCCCCACCAGGCTCCATGCATCAGGCCGAACACTCTGTGTGTCCCCACAAAGTCCTTTAAATAAAAAAAGCTCCTGTCTTATTTCACTTTCAAATGAAAATGAAGCTTAATAAATTAAAATTTCTTGATATTTGCAGCATTTTAGTCAAATTTAGTTTTACTAATACATAAAATCTTGATATTTTGTTGTGTCTATATACTGTGTAATGTTTAAGTCAGGGTAAATCTATCTATACCCTCAAACATTTATCAGTTCTTCATACTGAAAACCTATAAACTCTTTCTAGCTTTTCAAATCATTTTATTACACTGATACAAGGGTGCACATGTATGTGTGTGCACGAGGACAACATACGAGTTCAAGACAGATAACGACTGTGGGGGTTGATTCTCTCCTTCCCCTATGAGGGACCCAGAAACTCAACTCAGCTTATCAGCCTTGGTAGCAAGCACTTCTCCTCTCTTAGTCATCTCACTGGCCTCTTCTAGCTTTTTGGAACATACACTTTTTGGAATAGCACACCACAACATCTTACTCTTCTTTAACTGTGCTTTAGCAGCCACTCATCCACTCTCTCTTTCCTTCTTTCTTGTCTTAGTCAGGGTTCCTATTGCTGTAAAGAGACACCATGACCATTGCAACTTTTGTAAAGGAAAACATTTAACTGGGGCTGGCTTACAGTTTCAGAAATTTGGTCCATTATCATCATGGGGGGACATGGTGGCATGTAGGCAGACATGGTGCTGGGGAAAGAGCTGAGAGTCCTACCTCTTGATCTACAGGCAGTAGAAGGAGATATTGTCTACTAGGCATAGTTTGAGCATCTAGGAGACCTCAAAGCCCACCCCCACAGTGACACACTTCCTCCAACAAGATACTCCTACACCAACTAGGTCACACACCCTAACAGTTCCATTCCCTATGGATCAAGCATTCAAACACATGAGTCTATGGGGGCCATACTTACTCAAAACATCACACTTCCCTATCATCTCCCCAGCCTCTGGCCATCAAGATTCTTCTCTTAGCTTCTATGAAATCAACTGTTTTTCAAGTCTACATGGGTGGGAGGGTCTTATAATTCTTGTCTTTCTGTGCCTGTCTCATGCCCCTGAAAGTTCATAAATGAGGGGATTTCATTCTTTTGTCATAGGTGACTAGATCATTGACATGTATGTGTGCCACAATGTCTGTATCCATTTATAAGTTAATGGATGTTCATGTTTTGTAGCTATTCAGAATGGCGCTACAGTGAAACTGTGGATACAGAAGCCTCTTGCACATGCTATCTCATGCCCTTCGTTGACATCTGAGATTGTTGAATGTTCTGCTAGTTCTATTTTTAGCTTCTTGAGGACTCTCCATACTGTTTTCTACAATGGCAGTAGCTGTCTCCATCCCCACCCATTAGGCACAGAGCTTCTCTGTCCTCTGGAGTTGACATTGTTTTCACAGGGAACACACCTGTCATGAATTGCAGCACTAGAGTGTGTTGGTTTGAATAAAAATTGTCCTCCATTGTCTCAGGCATTTAAACACCTAGTTGGTGACACTGCTTAGGGAGGCTGAGGATATGCAGCCTTGTGGCAGGAAGTATGTCCCTGAGGGCAGGTATTGAGAGTAAAAAGCTTCCAGTGACTACCAGTTTGTCCTCTCTACTTCACACTGTTGAAGATATTAGCTCTCAGCTTTCTTCTCCTTCTGCATTACCCACCTCCTGCTACTATGCATTCCCTGTCAGTACCGACTTTATCCCTTTGGAACCATAAGCCAAAAATAAATAAGCTGTCTTGGCCATGGTGTTTCATCACAGCAACAGAAAAGTAGCTGATACACACAGCTTACAATGAGGCGTCCCTGACCCACAGTCTAGTTCTCAATCATTTCCCAACAAATAGGCAAGATCTTCTTACCATCTCAACCATTTCATCGATCTGTTGCTGAGAAGATCCAATGTTCTTCCCAGGGCTGCTTTTGGTTATGGGTGCATTGTCACAGCATTCTTTAAAATACCCTTTAAAAAATGCTATCACCCTAACACACCTAACATAACATTGATGTTTTGATGTCTCACTTGTCTCTGCATCTACAGCAGTGATCACAAGACCCATCATGTAGTAATAATGCCACAGTATGCTAGAGATGTCAAAGGGAAAGAAAGGAACTAGCCTATATGAGCCTCTTCCACATGCTAATTCTTCCACTGCACTTATATCTTCAGGCGTTTGTTTTTGTTCAACTCCTATGACCAATTCTGATCATCTGTAGTGCCACAGATGGGAAAAATCCAGAGAGCACCTTCATAGGCAGGTATGGCCAGTGGTGACCAAGCTGTGTGTACCTGCGACCTCTAAGTCCAATGCATAACAATCACGGAACAAAGGAAAACCTTTAAAATCACATGTAGGCAGCATGTAAAACCTAAAGGAAAAGCCACTATCATTGGAACACTCACCCAGACTCTAAGAAACAAGAGAAACCAATAGACTGCAGGGATCTGACTGCAGTCACCATCATTATACGACAAATACTTTAACTACTGATTATCTCTAGCCCCTTGAGCAGCTCTTTCACCTACTTTCAAAAGAACAGAGGTTTTTTACAAAAGTATGAGCAAAAGAGTAGAGACACATATTATTTGATGTTTATCATTGAAATGTAACCACTTAACAAACCGTGTAAGTATATTTATACTAGTGTTTTACTGTAAGGAAAAAAATGTAGTTTTTATGTAAAAGGTTTGACTTTTTATGATTGTTTTTTCCCCTGATGTCATTTTATTCTTACCAGGCTTCTTTCTCTCCTTTCTAATTACACCTTGGAGATATTTGTTCACAAACATTAAAAAAAAAAAAAAAACCCACAAATTCCCACAATGATCTTTACATCTCTGAATAATCTAATGAGTGAGCTCCCTTTGTAATGGTGAACATTATGTCTAGAAGATAAATTTACTGTACTAGGCTTGTAAAACTAGGTGTTTTTAGCTTGTGTAAGCCATGAGGAAGTTGCTCCTACCTTGAATATACCCTGTCAGCTGGCCCAAGATGATCTACTTCCTGGTGCAATTGGGTGTAGTAAGCTTTTCCCGTTGAAACCACCAGCCCCCAAACAACAACACAGAGACTTATTATTAATTATGAAAGCTTGGCGTTAGTTTAGGCTTTTTTCTAACCAGCTCTTATATCTTAATTTAACCTGTTTCTATTAATCTGTGTTCCATCATATGACTCAATTTCCTTTCCTCTGTCCCGTGTGTCTGACTTGTTCTGCCTCCTGTTGGCATTTTCTGAGCACCCAAATTCATCCTTTTCACTTCTTTTCTCTCTCTGCTGGAAATCCTGCCTATCCTCTCCTGACTAGCTATTAGCCATTCAGAACTTTATTATACCAATCACAACAATACATCTTCACACAGTGTAGAAATATCCCATTTTATTTTTTTATTTTTTTTTATTTAAATAAAAAGGAAAAATTTTAATTCTAACGTAGCAAAACTATCTACAATAAGAACAACTATCAGATAAGAATTATATTCACAATGTTTAGTCCATTTGTATTTGGCAATTTCAGAGAAAGTACTGTAATATCTGTCTTTGTGAGTCTAAAGTTTTATACCTAAACCATTTTTCTATCACAACTTGCATTACCATCCTAAAAAATATATTTTTAGACCTTAAAACATGTTTTAGATAAACAACTTAAGCTTTTATTTTTTTACTTTTTTGCAGAGCAAACAACTTCCAAATCTATAGAAATGGCAAAGACACCTGGCTGCCTGGACAGTCACTCAAGGTTCCCCTACAACGTTGGGGCATTTATCTTCAGCCTACAGGCCCAGAATATCTGACAGTTTTCTGTGAATCAGGAATTTTGAAGGACTGTCCTACCTCGTCTTGGCAAAGTTTGGCCATCACTTTCTTTTGTGTCCTTCTCGTCCAATTTAGACAGCACATCGTCACCAGTCAAGGCAAGAGCAATTTCTTGCTTAATGGCTAATTTTGCCACATTGAAAGCAAACTCCATATGGAGGTTCTTCAATACCCATCATCCTCTTTTGAAGTAAATTGGTGCTGCCAGGAGCAGACATGTCTCACTGTCATGAAAAACCTTATGTTATTAAAACATCTTAAATGCCATATTCTGTAGGTCTCTGAAGTGTTTGAAGACCACTTGTCTATCTAAAATTTATGTGTTTGACCTTGAAAACATAACTAACATGACTATATATCTGAATGTTATAGAAGACTACTAACCTGTATTTCTTAATTACCTTAAATAGTTTATAATAATAGTTTTCAAGGACTAGAAACTTACATTACATTGTTAAATGAACTGCAAAGGTACAATACCTTAAGCACTAGTGGAAACATATACAGTATAACAAAAATAGACTTAAATTTATATCAATATACAAAAATCCATACCAATGTAAAATATTTAAGATTAGTAGTTGCTTTTTTAGTTTACAAGTAGTTTCAATAATCTACTCTTTTATCCTCTCATTCTATACCCCTCTTTTTCTTTTCAGAATGAGATTCTTGAATCTAATCTCCTTTGTTCAGCTTCCTTTCTCACTATGACCAACAACAACTTGCAACCAACCTCCCTAAATGATGATAAACATCCATAATCCATCAAGTGACCAAAAACCACCCAACCCACCTCTTGGGAATGTAGGTGTCATGTATTCTGGACTACTTCCTGTTGTCTGGGGTGATGGGAGCAACATTCTGACCCACAAGCAGAGAGAGAAAGTGAAAGACTGATCCTGGTATCGTCCTTTGAAACCTAAAGTCCATCCCTATTGACATATTTCCTCCAACAAGGCCATGCCTACTCCAATAAGGCCACACCTCCAAATACTTCTCAGATACTGCCACTCACTGATGACTAATCATTCAAAGATATGAGCCTACAGGGGCCATTCTTACTCAACCCACCTCACAAGTGATGAGTGCAATGGTTTCTCCACCTAGTCCCTTTCCTGACTCTATTCTTTTTTAATCCTTATTTTCTCTGGAGAGTATTTCAATGTCCTCTCTCACCAGCCTTGAACTAACATTTATCCTCCTCCTTGAACTGGGGATACCAACCCTGTGTATGCTCAGCTAGGCCATCTCCATCTCCGTTCAGGGTGATAGTCATGGAAGTGAGGCAGTAAAGAGTACTAAGATGTCAGTCTGTGGTTCCAGTCTGAAAGACTGGTACATTATATGTCTAACGGTTTTGACTGGGCCAAGGAATGACACTGGACCAAGCTGTAGGCATTCAGTAGCACTGTATTCCTGAATACTCCTCTCATCTCACTGACTTAGAGGATCAGTCATTCTTTGCTAAAACATATTTTCCAGCAAACCTTTGGAATTTGGAAGAAGAGACTCCAAACTCTGGATGTTGCATCTCCAGACTCATCCACACTGCTTCTTCTCCCCCAGCTCTCCCATTCTGGTCCTCTTTCAGTTTCTCATGCCTATATATTTGCTGCCTGCTGGCCTGAGGACTAGGGGCTCCATCTGCAGGGGAGCTAGAGTCCTTGGTTATCATTTGGCTCCCTCCCTGTTCTCAGATAAATTTTACTCTCATTCCCACAGTGAGAAGAGCTCCATTGATTGACCAGCATCTCCTCTCCGTGCTATTTCTGCTTGTTAATGTGTGTTCTGCACTATGGAGTACATGTCAACTCAAAATGTATAAAATTATATGGAGGAATGGGGCAGGAGTTCTTTTCTATCCATCCTAGATTTCCCAGAAGCAACTTGTCTCCTTTCTCATGCACTCTTTCCCAATGGTGGCCTATGTAGGTAACTGTTCTTTGATTTTTTTTTTTAATGGCACAAAAGGCTGCTAAATGTTCCACCCTACAAGTGGCTTTTTTAACTTAGCAAAACACCCTTGATATCATTTCATATCTCTAACTATTTGTCTATTAATTGATTGGCCACCTTAGTTGACCTGTAACCAATGTGTTTGCAAACTGCCTTACCTTGTTTAATCATTATAGAGGACCATTCTTCAGGATTTGACACTGACAGATGGAAATCTGCATTCGTTCCATTATGTGCCCCATCCCCTGATACAGCAAACAGCCTTGAATACAGTTGATTTATGTGTGTGCTACTACATTTTGGAATAAAGTATCTAGGCATCAAACTTCTGGATCAAAATGAATGTGTCAAGTTTGAACAGGAGCTGCTGGAATACTCTCCACAGGAGGTACCCATGGATGGACCTCTTCAAGCCTTGTCTTGCTCCAATCTTCCCCGAGAAGTTATCGCTGTACTGGATTGCTGTCTTGGTGGTTTCTCCTCCAAACCCAGCAAGCTAGTTTGGAATCAATGAATAAACCAAAGCACACAATGAGAAAAGCTTTAGTGTCCAAATGACATTTAACACACAACAGTGTGGCCTTGGGTAAATGACTGAACCACTCTGAGCTCTGATTCTGCATCTGGCCGAAAGAGATGCTGATAACCCCTACTTTGAAGACTGACTCTCAGGACCAGATGGAATCATAGTTTTGTCAAGAGCCATGCAGTGTAGATAGCTCCAAGCCATGTGCAGTTACTGAGATGGCAGCTAAAGCAAAGCCTTGGCCAGTTAGAGGTAAATGCTAAATCAACACATATTTAACCTCAGAGATGGTATGTGTTGAACTCCATAAACTTCCAATTAAAGCCTCAGAGACCACAAAGACAATTTGGCAGGGTTTCTACCAGTGAATGCTTACTAGAGAGAAGGTCCATTTGCCAGCAAATACTCCCCAAAGAGAAGCAGATGTCTGGGCCCCAGGCTTAAGGCCTATTGAAGAAATCAAGCATAATCCATCTTCCCCCTACACACCACTGACCAGGACTAATTTTTTCATAGAATTTTTACAGGTATTTAAAGCAACTGCTGATGGAGAAATGAATCTTGGCAGGAAGGATGTGTCCCAGGAAGGGTCAGGCGAAAAGCCTTTCCCCAGGTTATTTCCAAAAGCAAAAAATATCTCCAGGGAGCCAGAATAAAAGGGTTTAATAGGTCTTACGAGAACCAGCTGTAATTAAGAGCTGCTGACCACCACATGCAATGTCGGATGGAAGCTACACACTGAGAATTTGAGTGTCTTATTGGGAAGAAGGGCTGGCTAGCCTCCAGAAATCTCCAGGCATAAGGCCACCCTGCTGTCCCTGTTTTACATTGTGATTGGCCACTGAACTGCTGGCCAAATTGATATGTCTTTCCAGACCCTCGCCTGATAGAACAATTGCTTGCACTGCCCTGCAGACTACTGGGTCAGGAGCTGGTAATTGACAGAGAACTCATTATGAGAACACAAACCCCTAGAGAAGCTAGGAAGCTTTACAGCCCCAGCAGCAGCCCTGGGGTCAAATCACCAGAAACATACAGGCCCAGAGGAATGTGTCCCTGATGTAGAGGAAAGTGAAGTTTTAGAAACAGTCCAGCCCTAAGCCTGAGAACTCACTGTTGAAACTTAGCTCTGTATACTCCTCAGGGGACTTTGAGAGTGCTGCTGAGTTTTTTTCATTTGCCTCAGTTTTACCATCTGCAAAATGGAGGTGAGAATAAACACTACTTGAGGAGTGGATTAGTCACTTTTCTCATTGCTAAGACAAAATACCAGAGAAAGTAATTTACAGAAAGGGGGTTTATTTTGGCTCACCATTTGAAGGGTGCAGTCCATCATGGCGGGGAAGACAATGGGAACATGAGGCAGCTGGTCACATAGTATTTGCTGTCGGGAAACAGGAAGATAAATGGTGCTCAGACAACTCTCTCCTTCCTATTCAGTCCAGAACCTCAGTTTATAGGATGGCATCGCAAGGTTTCAAGTGGGTCTTCCCACCCCAATTAACCCAGGCAAGAAATTCCCTCACAGACATGCCCAGAGGTTTGTCTCCTTGTCAACCGTAGATCCTGTCAATGCTGATGTTCAATAGTAGCTATCAAAAGGAATAAAATACACAGATAATATATACAATACTGAAAATCACCATAATGGTAATGAGCCCATTTCCATTTCTAGGTACCAGGAACCATGCTAAGACTGTTAAAAGCTTGTGAATTAACTTGTGGATTAATTAAGTTCATTACTCAATTTACACAAGGCAGCCTACCCTGTCCTCCCTCTGCAGATGAGGAGACCGAGGAATAGAGATTCTCCAATGCCATCCCCCCCATTACAAACATACATAGCTAGAAGCTGGAAAAATGTGAGCTAGGGACTGAGTGTTCTGTCTCCAGAGTTCACCCTTGTGAGCACACAACAGGTTGAAATGGTCTAGAAAGCAGTAAAAGGAGAAAGGCTCTGGGCATACCTGGCAGGAAGGTGGAGCTACACAAAGGGGTTCCTTCTTTCTCCCACAAGCTCCTGTACGCAGCTGTGGCAAACTTTAATTCAAGACACATTTTAATGTCCAGGGCAAGTGTGTATCAGCCCACAGACAGAGAGGTACAAGCGCTTCCACATTCCCCTGTCAAAATTTTAGAAGCTCAGTAATCCTAAGGTTCCCAAGCCCTAGAGGGAGTTGAGAACTTTCCAATGACTGATCAACCTCATCCTTAAAATAGTCATGATGCATCTTTAGTTCTTTAGAAACATTATGGCCATTCCCAATAACAGAAAGAACAAATTAATCTGATTGGTTGGACGGAAGGGCTTCCATTGTGTATCAGTTGACAATGATGGAACTTCCAAGGAAGCCCCTAATCTCTAAATTCTGACTGGTGAAAATTATCTTGTAACTTGACAACGAATGTTTGTGAATTTTATACTTATAAGCCCCACTTTTGGCCCTGCTAGGGGTTGTCAGGAGAAACAAGGCTCCTGAGTCCTTGTCCTGCAGCCCTGATCAATCAGTGACCCGCTTACATAGTGATTTAATAAGATCTTTGGAACCCATAAGTGTTGCCTCTCTCCTTCCTCATGATGCATAATGGGCTAGGTAGAACAGTCACCAATAGAAGGAAATATAGTCCTGGGAAGGGACTAAGGAAGGGCAGGGGAGAGGACTGACTAGAAGAAGCCTTGATCCTCTCTCCCCACTTCTCTACAGGCTTGAGCTTTATCCATTTCTGAGGACCAGATCCCACCAGTATTTGTTTTGTAAATAAAGTTTTATTGGACACTGCCATGTTCACTCATCTTGTGTAATCTCTGTCACCTCTTGCACTGCAAGGTCTGAGTAAAATAAGACTATAAGTGGGCAATGTTTACTATCTGGCATTTGATAGAGTATTTTTTTTCATGTGGCCACCTTGAGAACCCCAACAACTGCTGCTTAGGGTTCCCATGTTACTTCAGCCCTTGGAGTATTTAATCTTTGCTTGCAGCACTCTGAGCTAGCCATGGACTTTCCAGTAAGTCCACCCTTTTAGCTTAATTAAGCAAACTAGAGTCTGTTTGTGTTGCAAACAATCCAGATAGCTTTAAAACGGCCCCACACGTGTATGTCACCACAGCTGCCCTAGAGAAGCCCCACAGTTTCCCAGCACAGGACTCTAATGAGGGACAGAAAGTATGCCCCTCTGCTCCTTCCTTGAGGCCTGAATTCCCACAGGAAAACTACACAAACAGCTTCACAGCAACACATCATGCACCAAATATTTTCAGTCATCTCCAAGCCCAGAACCAACTGGAATTCCTGACACTCCCCAAGTATGCTCTCTCTCTCTCTCTCTCTCTCTCTCTCTCTCTCTCTCTCTCTCTCTCGTGTGTGTGTGTGTGTGTGTGTGTGTGTGTGTGTGTGTGTGTGTGTCCTCTGTCACAGTACCAGCCTGTGTGCAGCAACAGGGTCAGAAGTGAGTTGAGGCTTCCAAGGCACTGGAATGCATTTATCTCCTTGAAGACTCCCTTTAAAGAGTAAGTTGCAATTTCCTGGCATTCCTCATACATCCCAGGCTCAGTCCTGAGAGTTTCTGGTAGACCAGGTCTTCCATTCAGGGAGGTTAAACAGATCCTGGGGAGAGAGCTCTCACAGAGAACAATGGGACCTATTTCAGAGACAGTAGTGTTCACAGGTGGGGGTAACCCTTGGAGCTGGCAGCAGGGGCCTCGGGAAAGCGAGAGCCCTTTGGCAATACCCATGGGAAGCTGAGGTGTCCATAGGTCACACAGAGTGCAGCCCTGGGCCTCAGGGCCCACCTGCCACCTCGTTCATCCTCCCAGGGGCTTTTGGTGTAATCCAGGCTCAGCACAGTTTGGAGTAGCATGGAGGTGGTAGTCACCACAGTGGGTTAGAGACAGGACTGGAACACTTGGACAGTGAGAGAAGAAATGGCAGAAGAATGGGGGTAGGGGTATTCCAGGGTGTGGGAGGCAGAGCTGCTGGGATGTGCCAGTGAAATGTCCCCTCTAGGCTTAGGTGTGCGGACACGCTGTCCTCAGCTGGGGGTGCTGTTCAAAAGGTTGCATGGTCTTTAGGAGATGGAGCCTTGCTTGAGAAGGCCACTCAGGACAAGCCTTAGTTTGTTTTGTTTTGTTTGGTTTGGTTTGGTTTGGTTTGGTTTGGTTTGGTTTGGTTTTTCGAGACAGGGTTTCTCTGTGTAGCTTTGCGCCTTTCCTGGATCTTGCTCTGTAGTCCAGGTTGGCCTCAAACTCACAAAGACCTGCCTGCCTCTGCCTCCTGAGTGCTGGGATTAAAGGTGTGCGCCACCACCGCTGGCAAGCCTTAGTATTTTATACCCAGGTCCCACTTCCTGTTCACTCTCTATTTCCTGACTTGCCATGTCTCTCTGACCGTGATGGGATGGTTACCTTCAACTCAAAGCCAAAATAAATGCTGTCTTCTTTGAGTGGCCTCTTGTCAGGAACTTGGTCACGGTGACAAGACAAGCAGCTAAGATACACTCAAGTGACAACCGCTACCAACACCTGTGTGAGGCCAGGTTTTTTGCTTGTGGCTGACAGGGTCACAAGAGCTTTGCATGTGTCAGCTGTTGGACTCTCAAAGCTGAGTTCTACTGTTCCTTCAGGATCACGTGTCAGAACTGGCAGAGCTCACAGTAAGTGGCTGTCAGTACCAGAGAGCATCCACTATCTCATGTAATTCTCACAGACAGCCATGGAGGTATGGCCTCCTCAGTGTAAAGGGAGAAAGATGACTAGAGAGGTTATGCAACCGCCTTGAGGTATCAGAGCTAATAAGCAGCCCAGCCCAAATTCAGACCAAAAGTGTTCAAGGTCACAACTCTGCTTTAGAAAATGTGGCTCTTCAATCTCAAGATGCTGACAAAATAGTTGGAAAAAAATATATGTGTGAACCACGGACTGAGAGAAAATGAGATTTTAAGAAACTTACCCTTAAGATTCCAGAGAGTTAAACCGAGTCTATTGTTCACATCTCTCAGCTTGTGGTCCACCCAGCTGATGGCTGTGAACCTTGCAACCAGGAACTTCCCAGAGCAGCCTCCTCTGGCTGCAGGTGGGGGCTCTCCAGAACTCACACCTGTGTCCTCTAACTCACCTATGATGGCTGCTGCTAGCCTAGGCTTTCAGAAGCGTGAAGAAAGACTGCACAGCTCCAAGTAGACCTACAGGGAAGAACCCCAGCCCTCAGGATGACATCATCTCCCTTCACTGGCCAAGGACAGTGTCTAGAACCCATATGTCAACACTTGGAGGCCTTTTGGGTAGAGCAGAATTTAAGATGCTGTCAAAATGATTTGTGAGTAGATGGATGGATAAACAGTGAAGAACACCATGAGTAAGTGTGCCAAGTCCCCAGCCCCTGAGTAGAAGTGTTTTCTCCTACATCTAAGATATATAGGGTAGAAGCATCAAGAATGGTGTAACTTGCAGTTCTATAGACCTCAAAGAAGTCTCTTACAATGAGGGTTTGTTCAGACACACTTTTATATCTGGTACTTTAAGAAAATGCATGTTTGAGGGTGTGGTAGTTTGAATGTAATTGGCCCCCATAGGCTCGTAGGGAATGACACTATTAGGAGGTGTGGCTTTGTTGGAGTAGATATGGCCTTGGGTGTGTCCTCCAAAGTGTGTCACTGTGAGAGTGGGCTTTGAGGTTTCCTATACTCAAGATACCACCCAGTGTCACAGTCCATTTCCTGTTGCCTTCTGATCAAGATGTAGCCTGCACCATGTCTGCCTGCAGGCCGCCATACTCCCCTCCATGATGATAATGGACTGAACCTCTGAACTCTAAGTGAGCCACCCCAATTAAATGCTTTCATTTATAAGAGTTGCCATGATCATGGTGTCTCTTCACAGCAATAGAAACCCTGAGATAGGGGGCAAACTCAGGAATGAGGTAGTGACCCCAGCAGACTGTTCTCACAGGTCTTATAATCAGGTGGATATGTAGGATCTCGGGGTTGTTTTGATGTAACCAGTCCATCAACACTCAAGTACTTAAAACTTGCTACAATATAAGCCAGACACCAAGAGCACCAAGAAGGAAGAGGTGGCCCCTCCTTTGTTAAAGTGTACCAAAATGGAGAAGGAAGCTGACAATTTTAATAGAGCGCTTCAAAGGGGAAAATTATAGGATGCCACAGGAACCTGAAGGAGGGAGCCTGGAAGCAGACAGTCACAGGAGGTTTGAGACACATTGTCGGGGACTGAGTTAGAACATCTGGAGATGAACAATATATTTAAATGCATGAAGACTCACAGAAAGACAGGATCCATGCACCCATCCATGCATCTACCCACCCACCACCCAAGCCCCGTTACCCACTTAATCATCCAGGAAGAAAAGATTCAGTTCCCCAACCCAAGGATGTTCACAAGGCAGTCCAGCCCTGTTTGACCCCTTGTCTGTCCATGTGGTCCATTTACCACTCCCACTATTGGCATTCTTGTGTGTGTGATTCCCACCCCCACTCCACACAGCTGTCACAATGAGCTGTCAGGGCACCCTTGGGGGAGATAACTCACAGAGCCCTGCTACTCAGTGTCAATCTTATCCTGAGGCCATCTCCTTGCCATCTTGCTCTATCTGCCTTTCCACTCCGGACCTGCCTTGCTTTGCCCTCTGCCTGAGGACAGTTCATCACCTTGCCCTGACAGGTAGGCACAGCATCCAGGAATCTGGCTGGGGGCTTTCCTTTGTTCATATATCTGCAATGCCAGTATTCCCCAAGGCCTCTTCACTTGCACTCCCTCCCTGCTCAAAGTAAGCGTGGTCCTGGCAGGGGTCCCTGGTCCCTGGGTCTCGCTCTACTCCCTACCATCTAGACATAAATGGGAGGGTTCTGAGCTGTGTGTTTACTTGCGCACTTTTCAATTTTAAATTTGGTGAAGCATCGAGAAGGGAACATTGGCCATTTTAGCACTGCTCCTGTGCTGCTTAGTGACAGGGTCTCAGTCTCCTTGGCTGGCCCCCACCTAGCCAGGTAGCTGAGGATGACCTTGAATTTCTGATCCTCCAACTATCTGTCTTCTGAGTGCTGGGACTGCAAGCATGAATCACCATTCCATTTCTGTGGTGCTGGGGATTGAACCCAGGGCTTTCTGGCTACGAGGCAAGTACTCTACCAACCGAGACATCCCCAACACCCACTTCATCCAATGTCACATACTCAGTTCAGCAGTATCAACACTGCCCAGGTGTCTGTAGAACTTTTCATCTTCGCTAGACCTCAGGATCCCTGTAAGCAATAACTCCCCACCCCCAAGTCCCTGGTAATGATCCTTCTCCATGACACTTTTAAAAATAAATAGCATACCTAGGACACTTAGACAAACTCATTCTCACTTTCCTTTAACCAAGCCTGTCTTGTGTCTCTCTAGACATGTGGACAAATTATTTGCATGTCTGATAATCTCATGTCTTTGTTTATTTTACTACTTCAGAATTTACAGAGAAGATCGACGCATGTTTTATCACTTCATGTTTATCTCAAGTGACTTCAAAGAGGAAAGTTTCAGCAGAGGATCCATTATGCAAAATGCCTGGGTCCAGAGATAGTTTTGGATTTTGAACTTAGAAGTGTCTGGCTATACATGCAGAGATAACTTGGAGAAGAGACCCAAGTCCAAACACGGGACTTTTTTATGTATCATGTGCACCTTATCTTCATAGGCTGTGGGTAACTATGATTATAGTATGTATGCATAGTATTTTAGTATGCCTGCATTTTTTACCATGACTAGTCCCCTGAGGTAAAGAATTACCACTTGTATCATCTGGTGCTCAGAAAGTTTCAAGTTTGGAGTCTTGAATAAAGAATGCTCATTTAAAATTTTTGCCCCATTTGGCCTCAAGATCCTAGGATTAAAAGTGTCTACCCTGAAGCCAATAGACTCGTCTCCCCACAGGCTACCTTTTCTCACTACACCCAGGCATATGTGAGCTTCTGGACTTGGGTTCCTGGATCTGAGGAGGAGGAGGAAGAAATGGGAAAGAGAAAGCAGGGTGGTGATTGGAATGAACTCTGGGCAGCCTTGGAACACTCAAGGGGGTTGCAGAAATAATATCCATTTGCTACTGGATGCACCAGACAGAATCCTAATCACCTCTGAGATATCAGCTGCAGTGTAGACTCCAAGTTGAGGAGGTAGGATGTAGAGAGTGGAAAGAAGGAATCAAGGGGCCTTTCCATGAGCAGAGAGCTGGAAGAAGAAAGAGAAGTCACAAGCCCAGGCCACCTGCTCTAGGGTCAACAATCCCAACTGTTGGACTGTTCTGCACATTGCTAAGATTGGGATCAAGAAGGGGAGAGAAAGAAGGGGAGCAGGAGGAAGAGAAAGATATGGCATGATACTAGTGGATCCCAAGATCTGTCCATGCTCAGTCAAGCACCATTAGAAGCAGATTTTTCCATTGATAGTGTGAGGACTCTCCACTCTCCAACAGGCTACTGCTATGGCTGAGATCATGACCCACCTAGATAGCTGTTGATCCCTAGGTAATAAGAGACCTATTTGGGTCACTATCCTTGTGTCCTAACTAATCCCATTAAACCAAGAGAAGGGAAGTGATTGGATGTCATAGCTTGAGGATCACAACCTTTTAGGAGGCATCAAGATTTGTGGTCCTGCAATCACTTACAGTCACTCATTAACATGTATTTAGTGAATGTCTGTCATGTCTTAGGACCTGTGCTAATTGCTAAAACAAAGTGTTGAGGAAAAAAAAGAGAACAAAAATAAGGTAAGTGTCCACGGATAGTTAACCACCCAGCTCTCAGCATGATCCAGCCACAGCAAAATGAAATCACACGGGTCTTTTTAAATTTAATTTTCTAGAAACCACATTTAAAAGGAAATAGGGAATCAACTTTAATAATGGCTTTGAATTGATATGGCTAATACATTGTCATTTCAATAGGCAATTAACTGCACAAACTGTCCCTCAAATATTTTGCATCCCAAGCCTTGAAATTTCTATTGGTTTGATACACAGGGTACATTGAAGTTTGTGCTAATATTCAGGCACTCAATAGCTTCCTGTGCCTTGTGGTTACTTTGTCTAAATGGAAGTCTAAATGGAAGATGGAGCCTGGTAATAGTGATGTTGCTAACTGCATTGTCTTATAACAGAAAGGATAAAGAAAGCAGCCTGGTATTGATGGATCAGCACTTCCTTGGGAATCTATAGATACAGGCTGTTTCTCTAACAAGCTAGGTGAATCCACAGAAATTGATTTACTTCCTTATGTCGTGATGATCCTGAATGTCAAATAGATAAGATTTGCCAGATCTGCTACCAGCAAAAGTAAAAAGCTACCAGGAATTTACCTATTCTATTTAAGACCTAAAGTCATAAAAGAGTGTGTGTCTGTACATATTCATGTGTGTTTGTGTGTGTGTCTGTGTGTGTATGTCTGTGTATGTTTATCTGTGTGTCTAGGTGTATGTGTCTGTGTATCTGTGACTGTGTGTGTGTGTGTGTATCCATGTGTGTGTGTCTGTGCATTGGTGACAAAAATATAAATGAAAATTGGAAGGCTGATTTTTTTTTAGTATGTGGGAGGAAAAGCCAATATTGATTTCCATTTTGAAAATATCATCAAATGACCTCCAGGTAGAGTAAAACATTAATCATGAGAAATTAAAAAATAACAGTATTACTATACTGGATTTCTCTGTGACCAAATCTCTGTAACAAGAAGAAATTTCAAAATTGGAAAGCTTCAGGAAGAAATCTCAAATGAAAAGACCAAGAACAATGATTAAAATGCCTCCCTATCTAAATAAACACTCAACTCTAATTAAAAAACAACAGCAAAGAATCTAGGAAAGTTATTACAACCATGCCCACCATGATTAAAATTCTTCACGCTCTGATAAGAAGAAAAGCTCATTGAGACCACAAGATAGAAATGAACCAAGTAGGTAACATTTTTCAAAAATGTTCAGACTTACCCAAATCCTTAATACACACCAATATTCAAAAATCAGAATTTATGCTGATAGCAGAAGGCTGCCAGGACCTGTACAATCCAGGAGGAGTGTGAACACAGGGAGGGAACTCACTCCTGTGAATCACTATCAGTTAAACTCAGCCTTCTCTGGTAATGCAGGCAGGCACACTGTGTCATCCTGGGTGTACCATGCAAACACATGAGATCTTTGATACATCATGGCTGGAAAGCTGTGGCTGGCAAGGCAGCTGTTGCCTGATGTGCCATCATTAATCTCTCTGCTTGCTCAACTCAACCAACATAACTCTTTATTGCATTCCTTTCATGTTGAGTACAGGAGTCTAGGTTGAAGGAAACAAATATCTCCCTTAAAAGGCTCTGAGGCTAACAAAAGAAACAGACCATGGGAGCACAGTTGTGATAGACATCTGCCCAATGAAGACATGGCAGGGGGGGAGGGGGGCCGATAAGAAACATCTCTACACATTCCTCAATGTGCACATGCCTCTAATGATGCATAAATCTTTGCATTAGGACTTCCATGTCCTCATAAAACACGTGTTGGAAATTTAATCCCCAGTAGAAGAGTGTTGTGACCTGGGACCTTTCTTAACTTGATCTTTGTGCTGTGCCTGTTCTCTTCTACTGTCACTGAGCTAGATGGTAAAAAGGCCCTGACATGGCACCATAGATATGTGCCATTGATAGGAAAAAGGATGCATGGTCAAAATAAACCAAAGATGATAGGGTAAACCCTCTGACACATAAAGCTATGACTCCCAAGTCTATCATGCAGCCACTTGCTGCAGCGTCTTACAGCTATGACAAATAATATTTACACACAAGAAACACACCAAGTTACTTAGCTCACATCTAAGTAGAGACAGATCACAAACATTTCGTTCAAGTAAAAGTTTTATATGTATATATGCAACATCTCTGAACACATGGAACACAAGAGAGGGAGTTGTTACTTAGTAGATGCATTCCTGTTAACATTATGGGTGATTAATAGTGCCCTTTTCCTTATCTATTCCAACTGTTCTCATAAACTCGTATGACGTCTATAATGACAGTTATTCCCCAAAACAAACAAATGGACTCATTGAGTCTGCAAAAAGGATATAAGGTAAAAATCATCACAGCTACCATTTCTCAGTACTGTGTCCTACCTGCAGGTCTAAGGACACCAGGTAGACTGCCTTCTGCCTCATAGTATCTCCAGGAGATGGGGGTAGTTACATTGTGTCAGAGCTGAACTTTAGGAGCCTCAGGACCTTAAGTAAGTCACTGCATTAGTTACTTTCCCCCTTGCTATGATAAGAATCCCGACAAGAGCAAAATTCCAGAAAGGGGAGGTTTAGTCTGGCTCACAGTTGCAGGGCACAGTCCATCAAAGTGGGGACATCAAGATGGCAGGGGCTGGAGGCAGCTGAGCACATTGCATCCACAGTCAGGAAGCAAAGAGAGGTGAATGGATTCTAGTGTTTTGCTTGCTCGCTCTCTCTCTCTCTCTCTCTCTCTCTCTCTCTCTCTCTCTCTGATTCTGTATAGGATCCCACCCAGGGAATGACATCACCCACTTTGAAGGTATGTCCTCACATCTCATAATGTAACCCTGTAGACCCTCACAAGGCAGGCTGAAGGGCTTCTTTCTTAGGAAGTTCTAAATCCTGTGACACTGACAATCCACATTAACCATCACAATCACCCAAAGCCACATTGCTGGAGACTAAGGCTAGGAGGTATTCTCAGCCTCAACTGTCATGAAGATCACTTCTCTCGGTAGCTCATTAAAACGTTCCTCCCTCTAGGTGCTAGCCCTGAAGAAGTCCCCCAGGGAGCTTCAGGCTGTGCTGACTCTGTCACCCTCAGCTGAGATGCTCTGATGTAACAGCTTATTGGGCTAATAGAAATGATTATACAACTGCCTTGTTCTTATAGATCCCCACCCCCCATGGAAACTGCAATGTGCTAGTCCAGGCCCTGCTGTAGATACAGCATATATTCTCTTCCGTTTCTTGCACAGCACTACCAAGGAGACAAGATCTAGTGCCTGAATTGACAAATGAGGAAGGTGAGCCACAGAGAGCCCTGTTTACTACCGTGCAGAAGACTCCTCTGAATGTCATGCTCAGCCAGAGCCTTAGATAGTGACGTCATTTGCAAAGAGAGTATTTGCTGAAGTGAGGCATACATATGTAAGCCGGGAAAGACCAAGGACTGACAGCAACCTCCACAAGTTTGAAAGACCTCTCCTCTTGGCTCTTCCCAGTGAGCCCAGCTCAGATCATTGTTTTAAGCCACCAAGTTCATTGTCATTTGTTACATACAGAAGCCACAAAATGCCAACACATGCATGTTGCCCAAACTCATGCATCGCAGGAGGAAGCGAGCTCTGAGGAGTACCGGGTCATCTGGCTCTAGGGTCCCCCCTTCAAACCACAGGCAGCTGTTGAGAAAATTAAAAGGGTTAATTTGAGTGGAGCACTTGACCCTGCTCATACACATGGTAAATGCTGAACAAATGCTTCCTATTAGTAGCCTCTAATGATGTGGAAAATTCCCACTGTCTAATTTTAAGGGGAAAAAAACATGATTTAAAATTGAATATGGGTGGTGATTTCAAGATGCATATGACATAGAAAAGCGGAGAATAAGCCAAAGATGGCTGCCCATACCTCATACAGCTACTAAGACTTTTTCCCCTTCTTCCTATTTTACCATTAAAAGTCTCGTTATTGTTTCTTTTTATTGAATATGTACTACCTTTCTACATTTAATTAGCATTTTAAACTCTTAAACAATAAAGCAATAAATAACCAGTCTTGCCACACAGCAAAGAAACCAAGAAGCCATTCGTAACCATTCCCATGACCACCCAGTCAGTCTCAGGCCATGGTTTGTCTCTGTAATCAGAGAAGCATACACAGAGAAGTGATCCATTTGTTGAATAGTGTGCAGTAGGAGCTGCCCACGCTCTGTCCACTGCCCAGTCTAACTGTTGCAGCAGATCCAGAGAATTCTCACTCCCTGGGTTCCCCAGGGATGGTGCCCTGGAACAGGATGTCAGATTCCTAAGGAGGAGGAAAGCAGTTCCAAAGCAGCCCACTAAGGAGCTGCTGACACAGTGTTCACTGGGGAAATCAAAGACACTGGCTGACTGTCACTGGCACTATCCTCCAGCTCACATGTGGGTGTGGAGCCGCTATTATATATGTCCCACAGGGAATCACAATAGTGACACATTGATTCCAATCTCTGGGCTGCTGACATCCACTTCTGAGTCGACATCCTTGTTGTGGAAGTTAGCAAACTCTAAGTGATTATATAAGACAAACTTTATTTTTCTTTATTAAGAAATTTTCTACTCACTCCAATGCTATCCACAGACCCCCCTCCTCCCTCCTCCCTCCTCCCATCCCCCAGCCCTCTTTCCCAAGCCACCCACATCCCCACATCCCTCAAATCGAGGTCTCCCATGGGGAGTCAGCAGAGCCCAGCACACTGAGCCTAGGCAGGTCCAAGCTCCTCCCCACTGCACCAAGGCTGTGCAAGGTGTCACACCACAGGCACCAGATTCCAGAAGCCTGCCCATAGAGCAAGGACAGATTCTGATCTCCCTGCCTGGGTGCCCCCAAACGGTTCAAGCCAAACAACCATCTTCCATATCCAGAGGGCCTAGTCCAGTCCCATGGGGGCTCCACAGCCACCAGTCCATAGTTCATGGGCTTCCATTGGTGTGGCCAGATATAAGACAAACTTAATTTGAAAAATTGAAAGAGAGATATGTTGTAACTTAAAGAGAGTTTTCCCCAAAGTTCGTGTCCATCTGAAATTCTAGAAGATAACCTTATTTAGATATACAACGTTTGTGGTATAATTAAGGTAATACTTAGAATGAGGTTATACTGGATGTGGGTGGACCCTAATGAAAGTACCATTCAAAGAGATTAAAAAAAAAACAAAAAACAAAAAAAAAAAAAAAAAACAAGAGTGCTATGAAAAGACCACAAGACATGGGCATGTCTCTAGTGATGCAGTCATGACCTCAGGGGTCTCCAGAGCCACTAAAACACAAAAATCTCCCCTGCCCCAAGAGCTTGCAGAGGGTGCCCAGCTCTGTTGCTACCTTGACGCCAACTTTTGACCTCCAGAACAACCATAAGAGGACACATTCTATTGTTTTAA
Organism: Onychomys torridus; assembly: GCF_903995425.1. Lineage (NCBI taxonomy): Eukaryota > Metazoa > Chordata > Mammalia > Rodentia > Cricetidae > Onychomys > Onychomys torridus. The sequence continues at coordinate 33,066,727 of NC_050458.1, read as the reverse complement.
GCTCCCAGGTTTGTGCTGGCTGTTATTACAGCCTCGGGAAACTTATAGAAATGAGCATACAGGCTAACCAAGATAAGAGGGAGTAGTGCTATCTAATAGAGGGAGCTGAGGATGAGGCATCCTAGTGAGAAGGATTACAATAAAGTTGTTGGGGAGAAAGCCATGCCAGGAAAGGAGCATCCCTTGAGGGAATTAGGCACCACAAAGGCTCTGGAACAGTTGGAGTGAATGAGAAATAATTAGAGAGCTACACAGTGTCACCTAGCTAAGGAGGAGAGACACTGAATGGTGAGGACTCCCTGTACCTTGGGAAGCTGGGCAGCTGTGAAGATTCTGAGAAGGTGAGCACTCAGAGATACCTTGGCTTTTCAAAAAAGAGGGCCACTCTGACCCCTTAGAAGAAAGCAAAAAAAGAATAAGAGTGGTTTGGACCTCGCTGACATGAAAGAAGAGGTGAGAAAGCATGGCATTCTGGATAGATGCCCACAGCAGATATGACAAGGGTTGTCAATGGATTAGGGCTGAGTTTTGAGACCAATATGCAAGTCACTACTGAACAACTGATGTTGCCATTTTCCCAAATGGATGACTGCAGAGAGAGCAGGCTTTGAGGGAGAGATCTCCTGCTTCCCACTTACCTCAAAGCTGTGCAAAGCAATAAAGGCAGGTATTATTTACCTGCCCTTAGAAAACTTGGTGGAGACTCCAGACTTCACTTTGTCTTTTCTTGTGGCTCTAGGCATTGACCATCCCTGTGGCCTGGATAACCCACCTCAGGGGCTATTTAGATAATCATCAAGAAAAAAAAATCACTTGCTAAAGAGTCTATTGAGTTTCTATTTTATCCCTATGAAGAAAGGTTTAGCTCAAACAGGAACCATGAACAAGTATTGACAAGGTTGTGCATGAACTGGAATCTCAAAACACCCATAGTGGGAATCAAAGATGACATGGTCATTATGGAAAGCAATATGAGAGTTCCTCAAAATGCTAACACAAATCACTATGTGATCCTGCAATTGTGCTTCTGGTATATACAAATAAAAGGAATGCAATGGCTAGAGCATATGCTTGTGAACCTGCATCCATGGCAGGATTATTCACAATAGCCAAAAGGTGGATCCAGCCCATGTGTCCATCAACATCTGGATGAAAAAACAACATGATTGCATATCAATAGAATGCAGTGTTCTTCAGCTTTGCAAGGAAGGAAGTTCTGAGACATGCTGTAACACCAATGTACCCTGAGGACATTACACTATGAGAAATAATATGTGTTGATGGTGATCTTGACTGACAGCCTGACAGGATTTCGCAGCACCCAGGTACTGCAATGCAGTTTCCTCCTCACATCTTGGAGGGAAACTTCCAAAGACAGAGGCTGTGAAAGGAAGTGAAACAACAGGAGATTTTGGAACAGGATGTTTCTGGGGAAGTGAAACACTCTATCCTGCAGGGAAGCACCAATTAAGACAGCAAGGAAACAACTCAAAATAGGACCCTCCTTCACCAAGAGTGCATATTGCTGCCTGGGGCACCAGCCTCCAGGGGCACACAGCTCAAAGGGAAGCCACCGAGTCCAGCACACTATGACTTTTTTATCTGAGATGGGTAGGGAAAAAGACGTTCACCTTCTCTCTTGATGAGAGGATTTATTCTCTATTCTTCTGTGTTCTTTCTACTGTATACTTTCTTTTCTACAGCTTTTATACCCCAACAAAGTTTTTCAAGCAATATAGGAATTACAATGTGGTAACATTCTGTGTTTTCAAGTGAATGATCACAATGAATACAAAACAAACAGTGAAAAAAAACAACATGTTTTCCACATCCCTTACATGATTAAACATTTTACGTATTATAGGTAAAAAACAAATTATCCCAAGAACCCACATACATTCATACCCAAGCAACTTGTTATAGATTAACTGTGTAGGCAAGCAAGGTATTCTCAGCTAGGTCTTTTACTGGCAGGCTGCAGTTTTGCAGATACAAAGAAAGAGCCAATTACTTTATTACTTATCTTGAAACATAGTATTATAAGGAATCATAAACCCTATTTTTTTGTATATGAAAAAGAATCAGTCAGCTCTACTTTAAATCTTTAGGGTACATCCTCATTCATCAATAGTTTTTCATATGGAGAGATTGAGGGTTGATATGGGTATAAGGAATCACCTTTGGTCATCAACCAGTCCCAGCAAGAAAGGCACATCAGCTAGTAATAATTGGGCTGCTTTGTTCTTGTTCCCTGACCTCGATGAGTTTCCCATTCTACTATGTGCCTTTCTAAAACTTTAGATTGTCTTCTTGGATTTTTCACTTCAAAGGTATTTGACAAAAACATCTTAGTCTAACTTTAAGTTATTTTCAAAGCTTTTTTTCAGCCATGATGCACCCCAAAAAACCTGTGAATGCATCTCCCAACATTCAGGTTAAAAGAATTTAAGCTATCTGGTCTAACTGGGACTCAATTGTTTTTCATAGTCATTAACCTAAGCCACAGTCTGTCTGTATGGCTCCTCAATAGAAACTCATGTGTTGTAGCAGTGTAACACTTCCTTGTTTATATTTTTAATCATCAAAACTCTATTTAAACTAACATTATGATTATCATTTAGACAGTACAGCTTAGGAAGACATCATCTTCATAATAATCCACAGGTAAAAATGCCCAGTAGAATGGGATGTTTCCACGAGATTAGCACACTACATTACAGTCAGAGGGGATCTCCCCACACCCATTCACACCATGCCAGATACCAGAGAAAGACAGCAGCAACGAACATGTAAAGGCACAGCAGAAGCAAAAGACATTCCGGGGTCTGAGGTCTCAGGGCCTTGTCTATCTAAGATTCACTCATCAGGGAGTTGCCTCTTGGTGGGCTGACACCTTGAACTTCAATTGACACCCACTGTTCCTCTGACATGGCCACTAGCAAGTATATAAACAGTAAAACGCACTCCTCTGAGACCAACCCATTAACCCAATAGAAGCAGAGACCAGCCCCGACAACTGAGTCACCAGGAAATAACACTCTCCAATCTGTTGAGCTGCCTCCTGACTGCGCAATATGCTCCATGATTCTAGTCTTGAACTGTCACCCGTGCTGGGGTGGGCTCCGGCGGTGTGGCTGCCTTTGAGTTATTTCTGCTCCTTCACCCATATACCTGTAAGTAACCCCAATAAAAGTCATTGGTTCACCACGTTGGACTTTGGTGCCATCTGTCCTTAGGTTTGTCGTCACATGTCAGTTCTATAGAGATTTTTCATGTCTCTCTAAGAACACTATCACACAACACTAGCAGACAAACGTCTGGGCATGTTTGTGAGGATGTTTCCAGAGATGTTTACCCGAGGTGGGGGAAGAGCTTCTGTGAATGTGGGCAGCTCAGTGCTCGCTCGGGCTGGGGCTCAGACCAAACGCAAAGCAGAGAACGTGACTAGCAGCATTCACCTCTCTCTGCATCCTGGCTGTGGGAACAATGACTAGCTGCCCTGTGTTCCCGCCACCACAGCAGAACCACTCGTTTCCCAACACCTTTCCTATCATGATGGACTCTAAAAACACAAATCAAGTCAAAAAGTAAACCTTCTTTTCCTCATTTTGTCATGTCTTCAGTCGTAACAATAAAGTAATTAATACACTGTTGTGCAATTAATTCTACTCATAGTATGTGCCATTAGATCTGTAAACAAAGGCAGGATGGAGGTTCCAAGGGCTGTGGTGAGGGGAGAATAGGGTGCTAACATTGTAACCACAGAGCTTTCTTGGGAGCTTATGAAATGTTCTGGAGATGGTTTCATAGGGTAAATGCACCTAACGCTAGTGAACTGTGCACATAAAATGGCTAACATAGCAAATTTTACATTGTGTATGTTTTTACCACAATAAAAGAGTGTTTGACAATGGCATCCTGAGGATATATCCTGGACAATATCGGCATTAACATGACATGTATATTACACAAACTTGCATCTCTCAAAGTCTGAACACAGTTCTGTCATCTGTAGAATGGACAGTTTTGGCAAAAGCTCCCATTAGCATCATATGCCATGTTCTGGGCTGGGAAAGTAATGTGCTAATTAAACCAACCTTCCAAACAGCCATAGGAGACAAGAGCAAGGACTGTATCAGCAACACATATGAGGACCTGAGGTAATAAATTATAGAAGGCTACCATCAGGAAAAAAAAATGTGACTTAAAGAGTATTTTAGTCTGCTTGGGATGTTCTAGCAAAATGCTGTAGAGTGAGTGGTTTATAAAAAAACAGAAATTTGTATCTTATAGTTCTAGGGACTGAAAAGTCTATAAGCCAGATCCCACCAGATTCAGTGTCTGGCTCATAGGTCTTTTCACCGTGGCTTCATGTGGTTGAAGAGATAAAGGATTTCGTGGTGTCCTCTTTTGTGAGAGTGCTAATCCCATCTCTGAGGGCTCCGACTTCATGACAGAATCATCCCCAAATGCTACCACCTGAGAGGCTAGGGTGGCAATATATAAAATGTAGGGAAATCCACTCAATAAGACCACAGGGGGACCATGTGCTAGAGGAACTTGGTGTTATCTTTTCATAGACCCTTAAAGGGGAAAGAGACTTTACACAAACACTCAGCGAGTTAATCTCAGAACAGGAGCCTGACCTCATCCTATCCCCTCGGCCAGTCTTCTTTGCTGACCATACACACTCTTCCTGATCCAGGATAGGATGGGACAGGGAGGGAGGGACACTCAGCTCCCCATACTTGTCAAATGCTAAACAGTCTCAGAGCACAGAGGCAGATGCTCTTCATGGGAAGCCTTTGCTTGACCTTTGTGAAATTGGAAAGAGGTTAACACCCTGTATTTGTCAAGACTCAGTGAGTTGCTCATGAAGCTTCTCCAACCATCGTACAATTCAAAAAAGGCACAAATCTAGGGGTTGGGTTCTGTCTCTGGGCCAAGATGTCTCCACTTGTAGAACTAGGGACCCTGCTAAGGTAAATTTGGAAAGAAAATTATAAAACCTTCTATCACTGTAACATTATAAACAGCATCTAAAAATGCTGTCATCTGCTTATGTAAGTCCAAGGGATGGCTTGTCTGAAGAAGCCATGTCCAGTAGGAATGCAATGGAATGGGTTTCTCCTGTTATTTAAAAATTTCTAGATGCTACAGTAGAAGGGGTAAAAGAAATGGCAAAATTATTTTTAAGAAGGATATTTCATTTTACTCAATAGAGTCAACATAAGAACACTTCAACATGTAGTCAATGGAACAACATTGCTGTGATGCCTCATTTTTTATAATACTGTCCTTGTATTTTATAGCTAAAGCACACCTCAGCTTGAACTAACCACAGTCACGTGCCCCTTATGCTTGGGGCCATCACCTAAGAATGTGTTTCTGCAGGACTGAATGACTTTGTCAATTCTTCTTTGTCAAAATCCTGGAGTTAAAAGTTAAGACATCTAATTTATGGAAAATGTATGTTATGTATCCTGATTTCCCTTCCCCTGCAACCAAACCCCTCCACCAAACCCAAGGTACTCTTTAACAAGAAAGTTAGACTTTGTTTTAAAATGGCATGGGGTGGGGGGTTGTTTTGTCTTGTTTTGTTTTGACACAGGGTTTCTCTGTGTTTCACTAGCTATGCTGTAAATCACTCTGTAGATCAGACTGACCGCCAACTCAGGGATCCACCTGCCTCTGCCTTCCAAGTGCTGGGATTAAAAGAGTGAGGCAACCACATCTGCCGATTTTTGTTTTAAAATTTAAGTGCATGTGTTGATTCACATGCTTTATTGGTAGTTTCCCTCTTGAAATAAAAATTGAGGGACATGGATCATTGTGATGAATAGACGGATTGATGGATAAGTGGGGGTGAGTAGAGAGAAACTGTGGAATAAGTGATAGAGGGATAGACAATGATAATGATAGAGATAGATAGATAGATGGATAGATGGATGGATGGATGGATGGATGGATGGATGGATGGATGGATGGAAGGATGGATGGATGGATAGATAGATAGATAGATAGATAGATAGATAGATAGATAGATAGATAGATAGATAGATGAAAATAGAAAGAGAAGGAGATAGAAGAGAGACCTGCTTTGGGAGGCATTTGATGCCCAGCAGAAACAAAACACCATCTTCAGTGTCCAAGGGAAGCTCCTGTGTTAGGCAGACACAGAGTTCCTCCTTTTTGCAACACCCCAAGGGATAGAACCAGGTTAAAGGAGGCACGTGGCTTTCTTTATGAAGGAACAACAGAAGTACCAGAAAATCAAGGTGGGCAAAGAAAGCTGGCAAGACCCTGACACACTTCCCATGGGTCATTGTTCACAGTACACTAGCAGATGTTGAGACAGTGGATGGTGACTCCTTCAAGCTCTTTATGTCTCCAATACCTCCAGGAGCCATGGGAGGAGGCACACACTTCTCAGACTAATGTACTAAAGGCCCAGGACCCTTCAGCCCAACCAGCAGACCCCAGAGGGCTAAAGGATGGCACTGCCAGACTCATGGCTATTGTCATCTTGGAACAGTATACACAGATCCTGGGTCCAAAGATAGTACCTTGGCTTTGTGAGCAACTATGATTTGAAGATGGGCCACAGAGTTCATTTTTCCTCATGAATAGGATGATTAACACCCTGACTTGTGGAATCTCGATGAGGAATAACTAAGGCTGCTTCTAAGTACATAAGGTGAAGGTTCCAGGAAGTACCCTAGGAATGTTCATCATACCAACACCTATTTTAAGTCAGAACCACAGGGACCTTGTTCAAGCCTAATGTTGGAGGTGCCTAGACTGGGCCAACTTGATGAGATCAAGATGCCTTTCTCTGTACTTCTAACTTTATCATCCAACTCAACATTTGATGAATGGAATCTGGAGTGCAGAGTCAAGTCCAGAGTGCTCTAAAATCCTTATATACACTCTCCCGTTCAATCCCCATAGAACCTCTACAAGTAGAGGATATTGCTGTGTTTCTAAATAGGTAAACTGAGGCAAGGGTAATAGCTGCTTCGTAGTTATCTTCCTCAAGATGAAGACAAAAGGAGCTTCATTAAGGTCTCTGTCTGCTTCTATACCAAACTTCCACAGTCTGGGTGACTTACAAGAACGTGCATTTATTTCTCACAATTCTAAATGGTGGGCAATCAAAAGCACAGCATGTATTCTGCTCTGTTCCTAAGATGTATCCTAGAATTCTGTGACCTTCAGAGTGGAGGAGGGCTACGTCTTCACACAGGTGGAAGGTTGAACTCCATCTGTCAAACTTTTTCATAAGGCCATCTGAATCCATTCACAATGTCCTGGCCTTCGTGACTTAGTGCCCTCCCCAGAGCCACACTTTCCAATGCTGACATGTTGTGAATTCAGTCTCAACATGAATTTTGGAAGGGAAGCAAGATTCAAACAGTAAAAATTTGTCTTCACTATTCCAGTGCATTTGAGTTTGGAGCTACAGAACAGCACCCCTAGGTGTCATTTGTGAGCATGTACATCACATCAACCTTGGAACAAGCTACGTTTTACAGATGAAAATAGAAGCCTTGGAGAAGGAACGTGCCAGATTCACACTAAGGCGACATTACCTTTGTTCCCCAAAGACTGTATGAGAGGGGATTGGAGGCTGCTGGCATTCCTGGCCCAGCTCACAAAGCTAGTTCTCTATCTGTACTTGCTCCTGGAAATGCCCTTTCACAACTCCAGACGTCTTCCTCCAGGCCTAAACCATAGCCACTCTGAGACCTAGGGAGAATCAGTGCCCATTAGATAAGGTAAGTCCTCTCCCGTTTGTCTTCGGTAAGGTTTCTATTGCTGCAATATGTCATCTTACAGTCCAGCACTGGGAAAGGTCAGGGCAAGAACTCAAGCAGGGCAGAAACCTGGAGGCAAGAACTGGTACACAGGAAATGGTGGGGCACTGCTTACTGGCTTGCTACTTGTAGCTTGCTCAGCTTATTTTCTTATTCATGCTAGGATCACCTGCTCATGAGTGGCACCATCCACAATGGGCTAGGCCCTCCTATATCAATTATCAATTAGGAAAATGCACTGCAGGCTCGCCCACAGGTCAATTGGCTGGGAACATTTTCTCAGCTGAGGTCCCCTCTTCCCAAATGGTAAATAGTTTATGTTAGGTTGACATAAAACTAGCAAGCATATCACTGAAAATCACAAGCTTCTGTAGAATTGTGGAACTAAGCCTTGGAGTTTCCTTAAAAGAGACTATCCAGTCCTCCTGAGAGATGGTACTGCTCAGGAATGGGGCTGGACAGGATAGCGATACTGACAACTTTGCCAAGGCCTCCCAGAGAAGGGGTCCCAGGATTCATTCTCTGCTATACAGATTGAGAAGCAAAAATATGCATGGTAAAGGTAATATCTACAAGACAGACTACCACTACCTGCTTGAGACACGAACATAGGAAGTACAAAAACCATAATTGACTTAAATTCTTGGGATGTACAAGTTTAGGGACAGACACAGTTACATAGTGAGACCCTCTTTCAAAAAACAAAAACAAAAAAAAAAACGGAAACCCAAAACCAATATCCTAATGTGCTTGCGTTTTATTCTGATTAGCAAATAGGAATCAAATTCTAGATGAATTAACACTGTGCAGATTTACACTGATTGCTGATGTAGCTTAGAATTGACCCACCTCAAAACCCCGAGCCTCAAAGCCCTAGATGCTCACTCTAAGTATGTGCATCATGTTGGGACTGGGGAAAGGCTTCCAACATGACTGACAGATACAAAGCAGAAACAACTTAGATATAGCAGAGCCATGAGCCCTGAGTCACCTAGCTCTGGACCCTGGACAAGCCTGAGTCTCAGTCACTTCTAACGATTAGTATTTCAGCACACCCTAAAATTCAGCATAGGAGCCCCTCATCTGTGAGTTTCCCCTGTCCTTTTGCACCATGGTTCAGGGTATCCTGTCTAACTGATTATCTTACCCCAAAGAGTCTTCTACCTCATGCCCTTTACCACGTCTTGAGCTCCTTCCACAGTGATCACTCACCAAGCTATACATGAGGCATGTATGGATATTAAAAGTAATAGTAACAGCAGGGAGCGTGGACAGGATGGACAAGCCACAGGAGATGGTCTCAACCCAGCTGGGGCCATAATTCAATGTGAATTTGAAAGCATCCTGCCCTGTCCCCTGTCCTGAGTTTCAGTTCTCTCATATTCTACAAGACTGGGTTCTGTCTTGAGCATCATTTGGTCCTGCAGCCTCCTACTGCACCAGCCTAGGAAGCTGACTTTATCAGCAGAGGATCCTGGGAGCTCCAGCTCTCTACACACCTTGCTGGCTAGCTTTATTCACTCAATCTGAAGTGGGTTTCATGGCTGGCTGCTCTGCCAGGTGAACCCTGTTTTCATTGCATTTCACAAATGAGAGCAGAGAGACTCTGAAAGAACAAACTGATTGCTCAAGCACACTGCACTGCTTGGGAGCTGAGTTGGGGCTATATCAGCTAGGGCTACATCTGGGGATGTGCGCAATATGAAAGCCAGGCTGATTCTACACCATCCTTCAATTCCTCTGGGCAGTGGGTAAAGAAAGCTCTTCCAAAAGCTGTCAGGCACCTCCCTAAGAATGCTCGAGGCATGGGTTACAGGTTCTGGGCTCTAGAGTCAGAAGGACCTCAATCAAACCTAAACCTGAGGAATAACATAAAGTTCTGAGTATGACATTCAAAGACTGAATAATGGCATTCAATTCTGAGTATTCCACTCACTCTGGCTAGTGAACAGCATTTCTAAATGCTCACTGCACCTGTCACGTGGCTCCACAAATGATCTTCACTTACAATGTCAAGCATCACGAAGCAGCTGAGATCATACCTCACTTGAAGGTTGGTGTTGGCCTGACATAGTTGCCAGGGTGTCAGTATCAACTGCAGATTGCAAAAATTCCTGAAACTCTAACCATCAGATTTTATGAGCACACTGCAATTGATACTGATACCCTGAGAATTAGCAAACACTGGAATTTGCTTCTTTATTTAACAGGCATTTTTGTTGTTGTTGTTGTTGTTGTGGCTGTTTTTCTTTTTTCTTTTTCTTTTCTTTCTTTTTTTCTTTCTTTTTTTTTCCGAGACAGAGTTTCTCTGTGTAGTTTTGGTGCCTGTCCTGGATCTCACTCTGTAGATGAGGCTGGCCTAGAAATCACAGAGATCCACCTGGCATTGCCTTCCAAGTGCTAGAATTAAAGGCATGTGCCATCACCGCCTGGCCATGGCTGTTTTTCTTAACAAATGCAATACCCAGTATTAGTGAAAATTTCATCTGTGTCCCAACTTTGTACCTTCTGGGTCTTTTGATGATCTCTGTGGCAGACAAGTCTCATTCAACCTGCACTCAGCCTGTACCCTAGAATCTCCTGGGATCTATTCCCCCAACTGACAACCAAGAGAATAATTGTCTCTGGTCCCCTGGCATTCCCTGCTCCTGGCCAGCCCTTCCCACATACTATTGCATGGCCATGGGAGACTCAGGAAGTTTCCTGGCCTACTTTGGCCAGACATGTTACCTGGGCACTCCCATTTTCTGTTGCCACCTGCGATGTACCCAACGGGGCTGCCACCCATTTCCTCTCTCCACTCAGACTTCTGCACTTGGGGATGGATCCGTACTCAGTTTCGTAAGGACTCAGCTGAAAGAACTCTGCACTCACTTCTTCTCAGAGTGGCTCTGGTTGCAGACTCCCCTTCAGAGAGCTGGCAGGCAGGATGAGAAGCCTGCATGTCTAGCACCCGCCTTTTCCCAATTCAAGGTCTTCTTCCCCACTTCAGCTTTTACCACCTGGAGGATGTTTTAGAGCAATGCTTGCTATCACAGTAAAGATCCTACTGAGACCACAGCTGTTTGGACCCGGTATGTAAGATGAGACTTGACACATCTGTACTGGTTCTTTCTGCGGCTCAGTGTCAACTCTAAAATGGCAATGCTCTGAGAGGGAGGTCACGTGGCCAAGGATACGAAACTTCGAAATGATGGAGAAAGGAACATAATGCCAGTCTGCTGTAGTTCAAGTTCACAGCACAGTCATCAATGCTGTCTCTAACAGGCAGCTCTATAAGCAACCGTTGAGTGTGTAGTATGTTCTGGACACCATCAAGGATACAGAGATGTTTCTGTTCTCATGATGGTGACAGCCACAGTTCCCTTGTCAACAATAGCCTCACCTCTCAGGGGAGATGAGACGGACGAGTCTATTTGAAAAAGATCTGCCATCAGCCTATTCCCTGCTGATAGCATGATGTCTTATTGCCCCTCCATACCTTTTTGATGGAATTCTTTGTCACTAGAACAGAGACCCTTTCTGAACAGTACCAGAAGGCTTCTGGGCAAAACCCCAAAAGAATGTGAGACAGTGTCCCCAGGATTGAAGATGGATAGAGCCTACATTTGGCTTGCCAGTGAAGACATTTTCCCAAGTCAAATGTTGTTCACCTAGCAGCCCCCCGCTGATGAAAATTTTCTGACCATATCCATTGACTCTTTGAAGCATTTTTTTCTTTCATGCTGTTTTAGAACTTCTGTAACTATTATCTTAATAGTGTATATTTATTCCTATAATATCAGTGGTTTTGTAGTATTTGGAGGATTTTGTGGGTGGTTTTTGTTTGTTTTCTTTTCTTTCAGACAGTTCACAAAATAACTATGCAGCAAGGTTAAATCAACATCATTGTGTCTTTGTTCTTAATAGTATTTGTGTATGAAGATTCTTTATAGAAGGATCATCCAAAACAAAAATTGTCTCAGAGCCGGGGACTCTTGCACCAAGCCATGTAGACTCTCTATACTCATTTGTTTGCAATAACCAATTATTCACATGCATTAGTGTGGAATTCATTAATGTGAATAATCAACTGTATTGATCCATTTCCTCAAATGTTATTTCCTTAGAGGGTGACACATCCCATCTGTATTTGTGCTGAGCTAGGAATCAATAATGCTGGTGATGTCCAAGAACTCCTAGCACTACACAGGGCAGGAAGGGAACCCATGCTGCATTTTTATAAACTATCTTGGGACATAATCATATTGTGGCCACCATCTGCCAGCATTTACTTCATTTCTGCTGTTACTATTTAACTAAGGAAGGAAATAAATACCTCTGTATGCACAGCACATTGCAACATGTTTGTAAAAGGAACACTGGGACAATGTGCGGAATGTGGGTCGATTTTACCAGTGTTCAATTGTACATTTTTTAGCAAGACATCTTCTTCCCTGAGCTCCTACAGATCCATAATGTTATGAATATTATTAGTCTTTGACTCTGTCCAAATCCAGGCTGATGCCCTCCTGACAGCCTTTATCACATCCTCATCCTTTCACAGAATACCATTTACATAGGGGACCTACTACTTAAAGCAGAAAGCTGACCATAGTGGTGGAAACAAGCAGAATTTGTCTATGTGCCAATACAAGTATCTCAGTGGTAAGAAGCAGAGGACCACAGTGAATGCTTAGAGATGCCAGGAGGGCGCTAGGCTTCATCTCTCCCAAGTTCTGACATCCCACTAGAAGGGCTTTCTTTGTTCTACTTACCTCATGGCCACAAGGTGTCTGCTGTGTATGCACTATGTGCAGAATATCAGCATTACAGACAGAAATGAAGGAACAGAGCAAAAAAGACACATGGTTTTCTTAAGACTTTGCTCTTTCATTCACAAATAGATGCAGTTTAGACCACTTAGAAGCAGTAGCCACTGAAATCCAACAGTGGGTACTTACCCAGTTTTGACTGCAAGAAACACTGTGAAATAAAACATTTGGCTGTGCAGCTTCTGCAAGAGAAGGCAAAGGATGATGAGGTTGGAATGGGTGGAATGTGAACCTGAGCCTTGCATATATGTTCAGGAAGTAGGTTGATGGGCTGCAATAGCAGAGATCCTGGGCTGGAAAGCATTGAGGAGTTAGATTTATCTCCTTTCCCCCATCTGAGGTAAAGGGGGGCAAGGGTAAACAAGTGATTCAAACACAAAGCACTAAGTGAAGGTGGGAAATGGAGAGTGAAGTTAAGTGTAGACAAGTGAGGAAAATCAAGTGAGGCTGAAAATGGACTGGCCAAACTCACACTTACTAACTGAATCAGGAGATACTACCTGTCTTGCTTGTTCAGGCTACTATAACACAGAAGCCATAGACAGGTAATTACATTAAAAAATAAAGACAGTAATTGGTTTCTTGTGAAGCTAGAGGTTAGGAAGTCCAAAATCAAGCAATTAGGTATCTCATTGGTCTACACTCCTGGTTTATTGTTGCCCACCCTCCTTCTATAGTCTGTTATAAGGGTATGAATTCCATTCACGAAGACTCCATCTTCACAGTCTAATCACTCTTTAAACCCCCAACTTCAGAATATTGTCCCATTGTGAATTTAATTCGAACATACATGTTGGGGCAAAACAAACGTTCACTTAATAACACTGTGTAAAGTGAGGACATGACCACTCCAAGGTATGGTTGAGGAGAAAGTTTTCATTATAGATTTGAGGAAGAGGCATCTGGAACAGTCCAGAGAAGCAGGAGAAAGTAGAAGACTCAACATGACCAGTACACTGAACTGGGCGGAGAAAGGAGAGAGAGAGGGGAGAGCAAGGAAGAGAAGAGAGAAAAAGCTAAGAGAAGAGAAGGCCAAGAGAGAGGGGTTTAAAGAGAGAGGACCAAGAGAGAGAGCCAAGAATTTGCATGGCAAAAAAGTGGGAGATATAGATAGATAGATAGATAGATAGATAGATAGATAGATAGACAGACAGATAGATGAAGTTGAGTGAAGGAAAGTGTGGGGTAGAATCCAGTGGGAGGTGGAAAAGATGGAACATCTTACCCTGTAGGCCCAGCAGTACTGAGAAACCAAAGGTATCCAGGGTGGGTATCACAACACTAAGCATAACAATCTATAAAGAACTGCTAAAAAATATAGAAAATGCATATGAAATTACAGTTGAACTTGCCTCTGTGCTAATATAGTTAGTTAGTTTTTCCTTGGTATCTACTAGGTCTAAAAATTGTCCTGTCATGTCAAGCTGTGGGGATGTTCAAGTTCTTTACATAAAACAGCACAGTATTTTCATATAACCTACCTACAACAACTGGTCTATTGTAAATCATTTCTAGATTATTTATAATACCTAAGTCAATGTAAGTGTGCTGTAAGTAGTTGTGCTTTCATGTTTAGGGAATAATTATGAGACAAAAATATACACATATTCAGGTCAGATTGATTTATTTTGAAGACTTTTGATGTATGCTTGAAAGGCCTTCAAAGTGTCCCTGATAAATCTCAGTATGGCTGCATCGCCTTTTTAGAGGTTTTCAGAATGACCATGGACCTCCAGTGATAGGAAAAAACTACCTGGTAGTGAGTAATGCCACTGATATAATAAATCAGATCAGGCAGAATTAGTAAATTCAGGTTTAATCTGAGCAGAGCATTCCTGGGTGGTCCCCGGGGAAGAAGTGAAGCCAGATGGGAAAACCACATGGGGAAGTCATTGGCCGACCTGAAATACCCTCTAGGGGTGGAGCCGCTGCATGAAGGGCTGTCTGGGAGGTAGGATTTGGAGAGGGCAGCCCCAGGAGAGATCCCCAACAGTCAGCATTGAGGATTGGAAAGAGGATGGATGGTAGGCAGAGAACAGGACCTCTAAAGGGCTCAGAGTATCTCTCCTTTGTAAAGAACAAGTCTAGACTGCTCCAGGCCCTGGATTTTTTTTTCCCCTCAGTATCAAATCAAATCAAATAAGGATTAAACTAAATGTGCAGCAGTGTTTATTGAATGAATTAGTCAAGTGCTGAGGGAATTGAGTTCACTTACATAATCCCATCTCACCTTCTGCACTGCTCCTGGGATGCATCCAACACAAAGCAAACTGTTCTTACAGACTGGAAAATTGTGTCCAGCGTATTGGGGTGGCTAAGCCCCAATTTTTCTGAGTCCTTTCTAGTGTCTTGCTAACCTAGTCAAAATTAGTAAAATAAATTAGCGTATGAGTGAAAGGTTTCCGTACCCCGACATTGGACGTCTCCGCGTGTACAATAAATCAAGTCAGGCTTAATTAAAAGTCCAGGTTTAATGAACAAAGCACCCACAAGTGATTCTCAGGGGAAGAAAGAAAGAGAGAAATAACATGGCAGGTGTAGGGACACGTCTTAAATACCCTGTAGGTGTGGTCTTGAGCTTCTCCGGAGAAGGAGCGGACCCTTGGTGGGCTTTCTGAGGGGCGAGGTCTGGGATGGGAGGAGTGGGCTAGAGCAGGGGATTCCCATGAATGAGGTGTTCAGCACAGAGAAGGGTGGAGCTCTGGGTAAGTGTGATGAGCATGAACTCACTTCTGGCTTGATGTTTTATTAGTATACCTTAGAAGTGCTGGTTCGGGCCCTCTGGCGAAGCTTCCCATGGAGAAAGTTGGCGTTGAAGCACCCTCAGCTCCCCTTGCACGGGTGAAGGTAGGAATCCTCCTCAAAATGTTACTTCAGATTTAACTTTAAAATCAAAAGTGCTCCACAGCAGGCAGTTCCAAGTCCTCCAGTGAAACTGAAGGCAAACGGGAGTCCACCATCACCAACGAAATTGACCCTGCACGTGACCAAGAATTTCTCTAAGTAATGCCCGTTTCCTAAGAATGTGAGTGGCACATGCTCACTGCAGCATATTTTGGAAGCCATATAAAAATATGTAAAAGAAAATAAATTTCACATATTTTCTTGGTCCCAGAAAATAAAAGCATTATTAAGATTTCATTTGATTCTCTTAATGTTTATTTTATCTCTCTCTTATGCATATGTCAATACTTTTTAATTTTCTCTTCCTCAAACTCTTTTATGAGTGAGTCAAACTTTTACTACCTCATATAAATATTTACCACCTCTCCCAATGTTATTTATTATTCAGTCTTATAAGACATGGAGTGTGTCTGGGAAGCATGCCCTGTTATACTGACATGGAGAACTCTGCAATTTCAGATGAAATATTTTGTGTGTGTGCAGGGGCTGTTATTACTTCATAGGACGTTAAACCTTAAAATATAAAATTTTAAAGACTTCTCCCCTTATTTAATAAGAGATTCTGGAAGGTAGACAATGCAGAACACAAGTGCTCTGTGTCAGTGTGAATACAAGCTGGGAGACCGAGTACTGCTTGTACTAACTTTTCATTTTGAAAATACAGTGCACGGGGGAGTCAGAACAAGAAATGGATGGAGAAACGAGTCTGCTTTACAAGGTGAGTAAACGAGGTCCTGAGAGGGTGCACATGCAGCTTATTCCTCCCACCTACCTCTGCCTACCAGGATTTCAGGTTTGCACATCTGTCTGGGGCATCAGCCAGCCAGAGAGCTCTGAGGCAAGAACTACATCTTCACCACCACAAGATTCCCAGGGGTACTGAAGAACCAAACACAGAAAAGATGCTTAAGAGATAGTGTCCAAACTTCAGTCAGGTGGTGGCGGGTTCCATGAGGTAGCTGAGGACCTCTGACCACTAGAATGGGTTCTTGTGAACTGCAGGGAATGAATGATTTAGAATGAATGAAAATAAATGGAAGGAAGGGAGGAAGAGCGGGAAGGAAGGAAGGAGGGAGGGAGGAGGGAGGGAGGGAGGGAAGGAAGCAGGGAGAAAAGAAGGACAGGAGAAGGAGGGGCACGGGGAATGAAGAGGAGCAAAGATTAGAACAAGTCTGTGTTCACCCTTGCAGATGGTTGTAGAGCATTTCACCTGCCTAGTACCCCTGATCTTCAGTAGGAGCAGGTTTCAGTCCCACTAAGTGTGGCAGTGGGACGCCTCACAACTGTGAAGAGGCATCCCTTATGAGCCACTGCCTGGCTGGGCCAACCAGCCCTGCCTCTACAGGCTGTTAGATTAGGAAGTCTGCCCTCTAGACAAGCAGTCCAGCACCCATAGTTATCTATGGTGGAATCCAGCCATCTTTCCCACCCTGACTCCACGTCACCCAGTTATCATCAGAATACACCAGGAATTGCTTTAGCCCATTGTTTTGCTCATCTCCCTCCCCCTACGCCAGTGATTCCAACAACATCCTACTAATGTGCACTCCTTCTGAAAAATGCTCCTGGGAGATGATGGGAGAACATGCTGGAGCAGTTACCTCTAGATGGCAAAAACTAAGCAGCCAGGCCACAGTATAGGTACTAGCATCAGTCTACTCTGTGTTGGACCCAGTGCCATGTGGTTCTGTCATCTTGAACTCTCATGCCTCAGTTTGAGGAGGTGAGAAATGCCACCCCTGAAATAGAAATGAGTAGTTTACATTGCTTAGTGTAGAGAAGCTCCAGCAGAATGTTGCTGTGTACATCAACCACACTCCATGTGTTAGGGTCCTGGAGAAGTCCCAGAAAAGAAACAAGAGCGTTTATTTATCTTGAGAAAGTACCAGCATGCTGGGGCCGGACATCCCACATAAAGGCAGTAATGGTGACACACACACACCCCACACCCCCCGCAAGAAAAGCTTGTAGGCTCTTTTATACAGAACTAAAGGAATTCTAAAAAGAGTGTGATTGTTCTACCTAGGATTGACTTACAAAAGGGGAGATTATATTAGTACATTTCCATTGGTTAGGGCTAGCAGGGGTGGACTAAGGCTATATATAGCTCATTGCCTTGAAGTACTGGGGGTGGGGTGTGTGGAGGGGTGGTGGGGGAGGGTGTTGGGCCAGGCCCAGTACAAACAATTCTCCTCATCCTTACTGTCAGGGGTGTTGGTGATGGATTGCCCTTTGTTTGTGAACTGAGGCCTAGCTCTTAACTGAGATGTTAGGGACCTGTCATGATGCTTGCCTGGCCCCCTCTCACATGCCAGCCCTGTGCCCAGAAGTAGTTGACCAGCACAATCTGACTCCATGTTTGTTTGTTTTGTTTTGTTTTGTTTTATCGGGTATGTTTTTGTTTGTTTTAAAGAGAGAGAACTTAAAAGTTGGGTGGGTAGGAGGTGGAGGGAGTCTGGGAGGAGATGAGGAAGTGGAAAGCATACAATCACAATGTAGTGTGTGGGAAAAATTAAAGAAAAAGAAAAAAGGAAAGAAATACTGGCTGTACTAAAGGTGCTGGCAGCATTAAGCGGCAGAACTTACCTGAGGTCACTTTCTTCCCTCTCTCACAGCTTTGTTTCCAATGCCACACCCCTAGGGCCACTTCCCTAATCCTCTCTTCTGCTTGAATTCCTAGGCAGTTTTTCCTCTTCACTTTAGCTCCTACTGTCTCAGAGCTGCCTCTATTGCCCTCAGCCAAAGAGCACTTCACACTTACCTCCAAGGGACCTGGTCAACTACAGCAGATTACACAAGATTTACATATCTGCTTCTTCACTTGAGTGGGAACTCTGAGGATACAAAAAGTTTCCCCTATCATTTGTTTGACCATCCTCACTTTCAAAATGTTGCCTGGCAGGTGACTATCTCGCAGTTGGATGGGACCTGCATAAGTCACTTTATTGAGTGTCAAGTGTTTTCAGTCTGCTTCCAGGGCTTTGCTGGTGCAGTGCTGTCCCTATAATGAGGGAAAGAGGACATGTGTTCTAACACTCTGTGATGGCTGTTCTTGGTTGTCAAATTGACTACATCTGGAATAAACTACATTCCAAAAATGGAGGGCACACCTGTGAGAGATTTTCTGCTTGTTTTAAAGTGAGTGAATCCACTTCTAGTCCAGACATTTGAGGTAGAAAGATACACATCTTTGATCTCTGGATCCTGACACAGGAAGACACAAGCCTTCAATTCAAATCTTGAGGCAAGAAGACACACCTTTAATATGGGCCACACCTTCTGCTGGAAGTTTACATAAGGACATAGAGGAAGGGAGCTTTTTTCTCTTTGCCTGCCTGCCCTTGCTTTGCTAGCACATCCATTCCTTCACTGGCATTGGATTCTGCTTCCTTAGGATTCCAGTTTATACAGAAGACCAGGTGAAACATCCAACTACTAGATGCTTGGACTTTCTACTCACAGCTAGCCATTGTTGGATCAGCTGAACTGCAGCCTGTAAATCATTCCAACAAATCTAATATCTATATATATATAGAGAGAGAGAGAGACTTATTCTATAAGTTCTGTGACTCTAGAGAACCATAATACACACTCCCAGTGGATATCTGAAACAAAAGATGTTTATTTATAAGCACTGTGGTACTGACAGGAGAATTCATAAGCAGATGACTAGTGAATGATTAACAGGTAGGTAGCATATGCAGCCATGGTTACATTGAACAATTAAATCACTCTTATCCCAGATAGTGTGGAGTCGTATACCACAAAATTTTATTACATTACTCAGAATGGGGCATAATTGAAAACATGATTTATTTTTCTGAAAATTTCCATTAAATATGTTTTCTCTTAAAATCATTATATATTATTAATCACAATTCTATAGGACAAGGATTTTATTAGGGCTAGATGAGCAACATATACTCCAGCATGGACTACAGTCACCGTGTGAAATCTGTGACATGATCTGGCCTGGCTACAGAATCAGTTATTTCTTTGTTTATATGTCTAATGACTTAATGTGGACAACTGAAAGAAAAAGTCCATTTGGGACAATTAAGGGAACTCTTTGTGGGCATCCCTTCAGCATGGATGTCTGCCATGGTTGCTCACATGTACAGATCGTTCAGAGAAGCAAGTGCTTCAGGTCAAAGAGCAAGGAGCTTCTGATCACTGATGACCTAGCTATACAAGTCCACAGTGTTGCTCCTGGTGCATTTCATTGGTCAAGAACATTGACAGGCCAAACAAAAGAGGTGTAGGTCTCCAGCAGATCTGTCCCGGTCGATTGAGGGTAGCTCAGCTATCCACCAAAGACGGTTACAGAGTGAGTGGCAGAAAAAAAAAAATACATATGAATACACACTCCAGTGAGACTCATCTGCTCTTCATTTTCTCCAACATCCAGTTTCTGTCATTCTCAGTCAAAGACTCCGGGAACTTTCAGAGCAGCCTTGATAAGACGTGAGATGGCAACAAGGACGGTATTTCAGTACTCAGAAACTTCTAATTGGTGATAACACGGCAGATTCGGAATTGACGCTTCATTACAACAGTGCCCACCCTTCTGAAAAAATAAGACAGGAAGTTCTTTCATACTTCAAAAACACCCCATGTCAGTGCACCGATGACTTCAGGCTTCCCAGGTATTCCCTCAAAGCTTCCATTTCATAGTTTTGAACCAGCAACTGTGACCACTGAGAGAGGGGCCACCATGGAGATGGGGCTACATGGACAAGATGGCCATGTCGGAGTGAGCCAGTACCTAGACACTGAGTGACAGCGCAAGCAAGTCCATCCAGAGCCCATACTCCACCACCTTCTCTCCCAGGCCACTATGGCTTGCTCTTGTCACACAGCGCAGGTACCAGAGAGCCGAGGACAGTGTCTGTACTGTAGAGCCAGTCTCGGATCTCCATAACCATCCCCTCCTGCAGAGACCACAGCGCAGGAAAGGCTCTTCACCTCCTCTGCCCCCTGGCACTCACTGATGCATCCCTCGATGTCCCCCTGCCACAGCATGGTATGCCTCTCTTCTTGGGAACCATGAGGAACCAACCTTCTTTCTAATAGCAATCACTCTTTTCTCTGTGGCCTCACCACTCCTCACTAACAACAAAGACAATTAAAAAAAAAAAAAACAACCCATACATCTCCCAACATCAGGCATTACTGAGTTTCCTCAACTATAAAATGGGATAATAACAGGACCTATTCCATCATGATGATCACAAACATTTAATGAGCTCATCAACCTAAGTGGTTAGGGCTCCAAACATGCTTGTTCTTAGCATCACAGTTTGCATTATGGTGAGCGAATAAGACACAACAAGCCATTGGGGGAAGAATGGCCAGTGCTATGCCTCTCAGAATGCAAGCAGTAGCGATTACTAGGGAGGAAAGCCAAGGTCAGCCCTCCTTCCCTTAAATTGTTTCTGTCAGGCGCCTTGATGGCAGCAACAAGAAACCAAGTCCAGAGAGAGGGTGTGAAACTTCTTGGTCATATTTCAGTAACACGAATGTTCTAGAAACTCTACAATCCTCCATGTGTCACACACTGGCGCGGGAATGGTATAATGTATCACAACCAGATGCTGTGGGCTTTTCACCACTGAAGAAGCTTCCTGGGAACTCTGCATAATGGGCCTAGGGAGAAGGTGCTGAGGGGGACATCAGCCCTTTTCTGAATCTGGTATGAAGCCCTCCATCACATCCTGCAATGGTGTAGTCCTAAAGATGCTCTGACACAGAGGACCCAGCATCCTGGCGGTTAGGCCAAACAAGGAGGATGCATGCAGGAAAGTGTGTGGAAATTAAAATCCTTCATCATCAAATAGGAGCTACTTGCGGAATCTGGGGCCATGAACTGGGGCTTCCTGGAGCATGGGTAGTCTCCCTGGTGTCCCTGAGCTATACAGAAGTAGGAGTAAGAAAGTGGATGCTGCTGGACTTTCAGAACACTGAAGTGTGTGCTGCCTCCCTCAGACTTCAGGAAAGGCTGTGAACACATGCCATGCCTTGGTCTTTCCAGGGCAGAGGTGTGAGCAGGTGAAAATGCAGAACGCTGCACACCAGGATGAAGTATGGAAGCTGCCCACTGTCACCCTGAGGATAAGATTCAACTTGGTGCAGTCGGCCAGTGCTTCACCTACCACACAAGTACACCAAGGAAGGGTCTGATGAAACTGCAGTTCTGACCCTGGTGAGGGGTTCTAAACAGCAGCTAGGTGATGCAGATGCTCAGCAGACCACATATCACGGAATCATATGTGGTCTTATTACCCTCTCCCTGAGTAGCCCTGGGCTTGATGGTAGCACACCCGCACAGCCACCCTTCCTGTCACCGTCACAGTACAGCTGCTGATGGCACAGGGACAGGCACAGGATCTCCGAAACTCTCCGTGTGTTGCAGACCTACTATTACCTTCTATGGTATGAATGACGCTTTGAGAATGAGAGGCCCAGGCACCCAGACAAGAAGTAATACGGCCCCTAGCTCCACAGCAACTGGAGACATGGGACATTCCTGTTGAAACCTCTCTTAAATCACGTACAGCAGACAGTTTTGGCATCGCGTGTCAGACCTTCGTGGCTCAGGTCTAACTTCACTCACAGGTTTAGTGAACAGTCAAGGCAGCACCTGAAGAGCATGCACTTTTATTTTCTACTTCCTGTTTTCTGTCCAGAGGTGGGAATGGGACGTGTGTTTGTTTAAAGGAGAGTGAGCAGATGGCACCCTGGGATGACTCTCAGTCAGTATACAAGTCATCAGCCTTCTGCTCTCAGAGGGGTGATTGCAAAAGCACCTTCCACATGGCCCAGGTGCCTGATGACCTCAAGACCCTGTGATGTCCATCTGCCTTCCTCTATCCCACAGCCTCCCGATACTTCATCCCCTTCACTGCCTCATGTATCTGACCTCCCCCGCCACCCCTGCTTCCTGAGGCTGTCCCCTAAACAACCTGTTGGTGCCCAAGTTCTCCTCTCAGACAATTCAACTGGACAATCCAAACTTTGATGGAGCTCAGAGAAAAGAAAGGGAGATTTTAGAGAAAAGAGAAAGTATAGCATGGACACACCAGATGTCTGGGCTCTGTCAAGTATAATTATGTATGTCAACTTTCTTTACTCTCAAAGAGTTTGTGGGTTAAATTGAAAATTCCCAGGTGGGACCAACTGTTTTACAGGGGGAAGAAATTAGTTTCTGCTTCAGAGTCGAAAAGTTCTCCTTTGGCACTCTATCCCATGACCTTTTCTCCACCCTATTTCAACGAGCTCACTCCTACCTGCCTAATCCAACCATCCTTCTACGTGGTAACGAGATTGTTGTTTCCTGCAAGAATCAGAAAGTGGTAGAAGGTAAGGAGCGACATTGCTCTCACTGCTCTCCGGACCAAGGACAGGGATCATGTTTAGCTAGGTCAGAATGAACATCACTCAGTTGGCTCTCATCCTTGACTTTTCCCCCTTTGAAAACAGAGTTGGATTATTGACTGAATGTTTAGGCAATGTATTAAAATTGTGCTGATTTTTAAAATGCGTCTTCTGGAGGCACATGTGATCTTTTCCTTTGTTTACATTTTGGGGTGTTTGCACAAAGCCAGGGGTGAAGGTGGTGAGGTAAGGTCATGAGGGGACAGCTTGAGCAGTTCTCATGGCCACCGCTCCAGGGCTTGGATGGTCTGAGGGAAGCAGTCCAGTGCAGTCTTCCACACCACTGCTCTTGTTAGCTGACAAGCAGTGTACAGTGCTGACTGGAAAGAAAACAATGGAAACAAGATGTGTGTGTGTGTGTGTGGCAGGGACTCCTCCAGCTTATTTTTATATTCATTCTCCTCCTCCTTTTTCATGCAACTCCTTGGTTGTCAAAATGAAACTTAACACAAACTTTGTTGCTTGTGGGATGCCAACTGGAACAGCCACTATAAAAATTGGTGTGGAGAATCCTCAAAAAGCTAAAGGTAGAGCATCCATATGACCCAGCTGTATACTCCTTGGTATGTGCCCAGAGACTCAACACCCAACTCCACAGATGCTTGCTTAGTTACCATGTTCATTGACATTCTGTTGACGCACTGTCATTCCATATAAGATTGACAGCCTCAGTGAAGAATCCCTTGCTACCCCCACAGAAAGGGTTTTTTATGATCTCTAAAACACAGTGGCTGAACGTGACAGTCCTGGGGGCCAAACATCTCCATGGTTTGGATGTGGTTTGTCACTCTGAGGTTCATGAGCTTGAAGATGTCTCTCTTGTGTGACTATGCTGAGATGCTCAAGGCTCTAAGAGCTCACCTAAGGGAAGGAGACAGTGTCTTGGAGGCTATACTCTTATTGTACTGATCACTACTGTCTCAGGATTGAACTAAAAGTGGACAGTGGTCTATGACACAAAGCTGGTCCCTCCTTTTCTCCCTCACCCCAGCTTCCCTGTTCACACACACTCCCATTCTGCACATGGCCAGTGCCTCTCTACCTCCTAGCATATTGGAACACAGCCAAGACTCCCTTTCCTTGTTCAGCGCCCACCTCCCCCACGCCCCGTCACCAGAATGGCGATCTATACAAACCTCTTTTCTTTACATAGTGCCCAGTATTGAGTATTCTTTAGAATGACACAAAGGTAACTAAGACAGTTATGATCCAGAGAAGACGCCTGGTTTTCAGGTCAGGTCTATACTATGAATCTATATGACCTTGAGCATGACACATAGACCACTGCAAGATACTTGTCCCATCTATAAGAGAGGCTGAAGGGGCTATATCAGGCACATCTCTGTGTCTCCATTCATTCTGAGACAGCCTCTTCATTTTTCTAACATCTTCAAAACCAATTTGGACCTACCAATAACTTCTAGAAGCTAAGGTTTGCTAAAATGCCATATTAAAGAAACAATCCAAGCTGAGGACTCTTGGAAGAAGCAGAGTCCTTGGCCAGAGACTTCCATGTGATTAACAGGTGATTTTGTGCCTCATGGGTGTTGTATATCTTACCTTGGAAGATTTTCATAAGATTTATTGGGGAAAGAAAAAAATGATTTAAAAACAATAAACATGCCGCAAAGCTCATGGAGGAAGTGTAGGCTAGTGTAGGAATCATGAAGATTGGGGTATAGTCAGAATTAGGACCAAGATAAGAGTTAGAAATTAATCTAGGCATAGGTTAAGTGCCAGTCTTAATGACCAAGGATACAAAAAGTGACACTGGCTCTCAGGTCATGCAAGGATAGTCATGTGAAAGCCTCCTTAAAAAGGGCCCCAGTGGCTGACCTCAGTCTCATCCCAACCCTGGTGGAGGTTACTCTGGACTTTACCCATTATGATCTTCAAGCAGCTCAGTGCCTCCTTACTGGCCTCAGTCCTTTGATCTCTAGAAAGATGATGCAGGAGTGGAGATAATTCTAGAGGACCATTATTTAGAATTATTTTTGCTGTTACAATGATACCATCTGACTAGGCTATGAGACAGGAAGGCCTGGGAGGACCCTGACCAGGTTCAGCTTATAGGTTCATAATCAGGAACACAGATGGGCTTGTGATGGCTATTCTTGGTTGTCAACTTGACTGTATCCAGACTGAACTACAATCCAGAGATGGAGAGCACACCTGTAATGCAGATCTTGAGGCTGGAAGACAACATACCTTCAATACAGACCTTGAGGCTGGAAGACATAGGCCTTTGGTCTGGACTTTGAGGCAGAATGAGCCACACTCTTTGTTAACAGCCTATATAAGGACAATGGAGGAAGGAAGGGTTCATTCTTCACCTGCTTGCCCTCACCTTGTCAGCACATCCATTCCTTCACTGGCATTGAAGAGAGAGAGAGAGAGAGAGAGAGAGAGAGAGAGAGAGAGAGAGAGAGAGAGATCGATCCATTCCATAAGCTCTATGATTCTAGAGGAGCTTGCTGAGTGGCTTCAGTGATAATGAATAGTATTTTGGTTTCTACTGGAACCTAGCTGACTTTGGAACCATAGGGTTAAGAATCAAGCAGCATTTCTCTTTGACATTAATATACTATCTACTTGAAGATGAATCAGTATAATTGCTAAGTGTGCTCTTACATTTCCCCTGTTTTGGTCAAATCTACCAGAGAGATTTGACGAAATGCCTAAATGATACTGAGGTAGTCTTAACCAGCATAATTCCTAAGACATCTGCATTTGGTTTTTATCATTGTGTAGCCACTTGCCCAACTCTGAAAGATGTAAGATGTACTATCTCATAATTTCCATTAGTTGAGAATCAGGAAATGGCTTAGCTTATGGTTCTGGTATAAGATATCTCTTCAGATTGTCCTCAAGATGTGATACAGGGCTGTAGTCACCAGTATTCTCAAGCCCTGGCTGGAAACATCCTGTTTCTAAGCTCACACTCATGTGGCTGTTGTCAGGATCAGTTCGTCACCAGTTAGAACATCATTCGCTGCCTGAACATCTTGATGCATGGTCAGCTAAAGTTACTCTCTCCTGACACCTCAGCTGATTTAACGAGGCAAGACAGAGGGAAGCAGGGCAGTGGTGGTACACACCTTTAATCCCAGCACTCAGGAGGCAGAGGCAGGCAGATATGTGTGAGTTCGAGGCCATTTGGACTACAGAGTGAGTTCCAGGAAAGGCTCCAAAGCTACACAGAGAAACCCTGTCTCAAAAAAGAGGGAGATTGCATTGAAGTTGGAAGCCGCAGTCAGTCTACAGTCTAGCTTCATGTGTTCCTACCTAATCACTCTTCCCATATCCTGTGTCTACCAAAAGCTAAACCCGGCCTAGTGAAGAAGAGAGATATTAACCTCTATCCCCTGAGAGAGCAGAATTTGTGGCTACATTTTTTTATGACAGTCTCTTAACTCAAGCAGGTAACCCTTAACCAATGATATTTATATATACACCTTGCCTTTCCCATTCTAGATAAAGGCATCTTTGTCCACCACACCATGTATGATACTTCTTCATCTTACACCAACACTTTATGCTGAACCTCTACCATGCCTCACACTATATTATAGAACTTAAAGTCTTCACTCATCTGCCTGCCTACTCAAATGATGCTGGTCCAGGCAAACACCATCTATTGTTAAAATATGTCACACAGTTCTTGGCTAGTCTTTCCACAGTCCTATGCCTCCACTGTGCCTGACTCCTTCTAATGCAGCCAGAGGAGTCTTTCACAAATGTGAGTCATGTGACATCACTACTATTGCTTTTCCTAGCATACTCCAAAGGGATTCTAGAACAATGAGTCAAACTTAGAACTGTGTCAAGAAGAACCTGTGTGAGAGTTATGCTCCCCTAACTCAATGCCAGATACTACTCCTTCCTAACCCTGATGCTTTGATCTTCCATAAGCTCCTTCATGCAGCCCCTTCCACTAGATTCCCTCTTTCTAAAATACTCTATACATCATTTGTCACCACCTTGCCACTTTTAATTCTCAACCTAGTACTTAGGATTCCAAACAGAGTTCCTCAACCTCAGCACCACGTGATATTTAGAGCCAGAGATTTCTTAGTCAAAGAATAGTAAGATAGTGGCATCCCTGGACTCCACCCATTAGATGCTGGTAATCCCACAGACTAGAGGACAAAGATGACTAACTCAAATTATCAAATCAAAGCAAACTATATTATGCATATACCAGAGAGCTGGCTGGCGGCAGTCTCCCCTAAGGCAGGGTTTAGGAGATCAGCTCTGAACACGGAGAACATGAGGCTTTTTCTAGCTCAAAAAATTGGGGATTTCCAACAGGGAACTTGGAGAGCAAAATACAGGAGCAGTCAGCAGTTTTGAGATTATCTGGCAAAACATGGTGTGGTTTTAGGAGGGTGTAGGTCAAGGCACTGTCAAGTTGCAGCCCAAGTCAAATTCCAGGAAGGTTCAAAGTATGGTCGCATCAAAGTCTGAGAACCAGAATCTTAAGTTCTAAAGTAAAGAAAAGCTTAACTTAGCTACCGAGTCAAAATGTCTCCCTGGAACAAAACGAAGTTGGGCTGCTTCTTCATGCCATCTCTCTAATTGCTACACCCAAAATATCTCCAGATGTCACTAAGAGTCTCCTGGGAAAGTGAAGTAACTCCACTGAAAGCTGATGCTTTAGAGCAGTGGTTCTCAGCCTGTGGGTCGTGACCCCTTTGGGGGTTGAATGAATCTTTCACCTGGATCACCTAAGACCACAGGAAAACACAGTTATTTATATTATGATTCATAACAGTCGCAAAGTTACACTTATGAAGTAGTCACAAAAATAATTTCATGGTTGGGGAACACTACAACATGTAGAACTGTATTAAAGGGTTGCAGCATTAGGAAAGCTGATAGCCACTGCTTTAGAGGGATCCAACTAACCAAAGTTTGCAGATCCAGCATCCTTCCTTCTAAGTACCTGTCATAATTTTAATCATACCTGTATCCCAAATAAGATCTCTACCACCTTCAACAAGTAAGGCTCTAAGACAGTGGTTCCCAACCTTCCTATTGCTGTGACCCTTTAATCCAGTTCCTCATGTTGTAGTGACTCCCAGAAATAAAATAACCTTGTTGCTACTTCACAGTTAGAAAGTACTTTGCTACTCTTATAAATCAATGTAAATATCTGATATGCAGGAGATCAGATATGTGACCCCTGTGAAAGTGTTGTTTAATCTCCAAAGGGGTTGCAGTCCACTGGTTGAGAACCACTGCTCTAAGAGTTTGGGTACCACCCATGTTTGTGTTTGAGTATAATCAGACCTCCAGTGTCCAACACCATGATGAGCACCTAGACTGTTTACCTACTGAGAATGTTCATAATGTCTTCCTCATGTACATCCACACCAGCTATTTCAAGAGAGAGGGAGAGAGAGAAGGAAGAGAGATGAGGGGACAGGGAAAGAAGGGGGATTACTTCAGGTAGGAAGGTGGACTGAAAGTTGCTTACAGGAGACCTAGGAAAAGAAAATCAAAATAACAACATATAGGCTCTATTCTAAAGAAAATAAGTACTTCAGAAATGTATACTCACAGGATTTGAAATTGGTGTGGTAATTGGGTAAGACACAAGGAAAAAGTCAAGATAACTATAGCTTGAACTACATCACCCTTAGCCTTGAGGTGGGGGGGTGGGGGCAGAAACAGACCACTGGCCAGCCAGCCTGATCTAATCAGGAAGCTCCAGGCCAATGAGAGAAACACTGTTTCAAAAACCAAAGTGAACAGCTCGTGAGAAACAACTGAAACTGTTGTCTAGCTCCCATACACACCAGCGCGTGCACACACACACACACACACACACACACACACACACACACACACACACACACAAACACCAAAAGCTATAATGGAAAGCATTTCAACTCAGTTACAAAGGCAAGCACAGAATAACATCAGATCTTACATCAGCTGTTCTAAAAGCCAGGAACAAATAAAATAATATATTTAAAGATCTGAAACTAAGTAATTGCCAACCCAAACTGCTATATTCAACAAAGCTGTCCTTTTCAATTGGTTATAAAATGAGTATATTTCAAGACAAAAGCACAAACTAAGACAATTCATTAAAAAATAATTGTTTCAGAAGATACTTGAAGAAATACAGTATACAGCAGAAGAAGAAAGGAAATCTCAACCACAGGAGTATAGGAAAGAATACATATAATAGAGAAATGGATTAATACAGGACATCTGGGAAGTAATCCACTATGTGCAACACCATAACAAGAATCTTAAAAGATCTTACTAATAAAAATAAATAAATCTGAAGCAAGCTATTGGGTGCCAAATGTCACAGAATCTTAAAAAGTCTTATTACTAAAATAAAAAATAAAAATAAAGTTAAAAAAACTGGAGCCAAATATTGGGGTGAAAGCTGAAAGATCAGAGAAACAGAACAAGCCAGCCTCATTCTTACCTCTACAAAATCCTCAGTCTGAAGAGTGTGAGTTACTGTTCCTCATTCCTTATATACCTTTCTGTGCCCTGCCATATTACTTACTGGGATTTAAGGTGTGTGTCCTTCCCAAGCAAAGACATGAGATCTCAAGTGCTGGGATTAAAGGTGTGTGCCACCATGACTGGCTCTGTTCTCAGTTTGGCTTTGAACTCACAGAGATCCACATGGATCTCTGCCTCCCAAATGCTAGGATTAAAGGCATGTGCTGCCATTGTCTGACCTCTATGTTTAATATAGTAGCTGGCTTTGTCCTCCAATCCCCAGGCAAGTTTATTATATATCATCACAGAACCCAGTAAACCAGCAAAGTCCTAGTACTAATAAAGGAGAAAGAAAGAGCATGTAACCTAAAAATATAAATAAATCAAAGGAATTAGTAAGCATCTCTCAATAATTACTGCAAATGTAAATGGCCTCAACTTACCAACAATTATATTGGATTTAAAATCAAGATTTAAATCTCTTCATCTGCAAGTCTGTAAAGATACACACAGCCTGATTCAAAGTTTGGAAGTCAATCAATCAAGTGAATGGAAGCCCCAAACAAGCTAGCAGAGCCATTTTGACATCTGAAAAAGAAGACTTCAAATGAAAATTAGTCATAAGATATAAATAATCTACTGCACATTAATAAGGGGAAAAATTTATCAAGAAGATCAACAAGTTAAATACATATGTGCCAAATGTTGGGGCTTCCAGCCTTATCAAAACAAATGGATATAAAGGGTCTGAGAGGTCCTGATACAATATTGTGATTGCTTCAATATACCATTCTCATTTTCAGAAGACCATGTAACCTGAAACCTCAGAGTTAAACTAAACCATAGATCAAATGAACCTAAGCAATATCTACAGATTATTGTACCCAGTAGAAACAGAATACAGTCCGTGAATCATCTCTAAACAGATGACATTCTGGGTCCCAAAGTTAGTTTTAGCAAGCAAAAAAATATTACTAATTTATTTTATCTTATTAGATCTTATTGGAATAAAACTAGAAATCAATAATAAGAGAAACTATAAGAATTACACAAATACTTGAAGGCTGGAAAATGCACTCTCAAATGACCAATGGGTCACTGAAAAAATAATCAAGAAGGCAATTAGAAGTTACTATAATCAAATAAAGACAAAGCACAACTTCCCAGAACTTTTGAGATACAGATAAGGTAGGTCTAAGAGGAATATTTATACCTAGAAGTGCTTATGTTACAAAATCAGAGAAATCTCCAATAACCTAATGATACACTTGAGATAGAAGAAATTCATGGACAAAACAACTCCAGTGTGGTAGGCAGCAAGAAATAAATAGTAATGGTTGGAGCAGAGACTAATAATAGGGAAACTAAAATGTCAACATAGGACTGGGGATATAGCTTAGTATGCAAACTGCTTGCCATCCAAGTTGGAGGACCTGGTTTCAATCCTCAGAACCCATGAATGAACTCTGGCTGTGGTGCAAGCTTGCAATCCCAGTCCTTGGAAGGTAGAGATAGGTGGGTTGCAGGGCTTTGCTGGCCAACCAGCCTAGCTGAATTAGTAAAATCCAAGCCATTGACCATCCCTTTCTCAAATAACAACGCTGAAGTGCCAGAGGAGTGACATCTAAAGCTGACCCTCTTCTATGCTCACATACACATACACACACTTGCACATACACATATATGCATGCACAAAAGTATATGAAATTAGTGAAACAAAAGCTGATTCTTATATAAGAATAATAAGAGTTTAGGCAAATTAATCAAAAGAGAGAAGGCACAAGTTAATAAAATTAGAAATGTAAAAGGGGGTTGTTAGAACAGACAGCAATAAAAAACAGTGAGTCACTGGGGAATGTTTTGAAAACTTACATCCTAAAGAACTAGAAAATCTAGAAGAAATGGATAAATTCTTAGACAAATATTACCCGCCCAATTAAATTGAGAATATAAAACTAACTTAAATAGATCCACAACAAGTAGTGATACAGAAGCAGTAATAAAAGCTTCCTTACAAATAAAAACTTACAATCAAGATTTGATACTGATTTCTACCTAACTTTAAAAAATATATAACACACTCATTCCATTTTCTTGGGGCCCAGCTTCCTTGTGGAGATCCAGGGTTCCCTAGTTTTTCCCTACGACCCTCCTCAACCATTCTTCCTAGCCAATCTCCATTCCTTTGTGACTCCCCACTGACCACAGAACCTCTCTCTACCTGGAGCTCCACAGCCACAACACTTGGCAGCAACACAGGTAGGCTACTCATGCTGTCTTTCCTCTCCATCACTCTTTTCCTAGTGTATCCATAACAGCAAGAGCTACATGCTTCAGCCCTTCCTCCCAGCCCATCTCCATTCCCCTGGAACATACTACCATCCATGGACAGATCCAGGGTAACCCCTAGTTCTGCCTCTTCTGCTTTTCATGAATCTAGACCTCTAGTTCTATCCAAGAAACCTTTAGAGCCAGTTCTCATCCCTGTCTGCTAGCCTATTACCTACTCCATTCACTGTAACAATCTAGGACTGCTTGGAGTCTGAACCCAGATCTAGGCAGTCACTTAAAACGGGCACCAATGGTAAACTTAATCCTAAAGCCCAAAATGGCCCCAAAACTGAAAAACAAACATCATTTGCTGACCCACAACCTGTCAGATTGGGGTAACAATAACCAAAGAAACAAATGCTTACTCAACAAAGGTGAAAACAGATATCTATACCAAGGAACACTATAAATGTCATAACACCAGATCCCATCACAAAAACATGAACATGAGCAACCAAGATAATGTGCCTTTTCCAGAAGCCTGCCACCCTCTTGTAAGAGATGCTGAGGAAAGCAATTTAGTTGAAGCACAAGATAAGGGCTTCAAAATAGCAATTAGGAATCTGTTCAAGGACCTTAAAGAGGTTATGAATAAATGACTTAATGCAGAGCATAAAAATGAAACAGGGCCCCAGACTTCAGGTAGCAGTATTACTCAAACCATACAACTCAGCTCATGACCACACTATCTGGCAAGACTAAAACAAAGACCTAAGCCATCAAAGCTTATGTTCTGGGAAAGTCTCTAAATGTACTAACGTTGTTTTTGTTGTCTTGTGTTTGTTTTTGTTTTGCTTTGTTTTGCTTCTGTCACTCTACTTCTGGCTAACTGCTGTTGTTAACTGAAGTATGTTAGCTCAAAATGTGCTTTTTCTGCTTAAAAGCTCGTCCTGAGAAAGACTCAAGGCTACACTGAGATTCTGAACACCCAGGATAGTCACCAGCCAGCCGGATAATAAAGGTATTCTATAGGCTTAAGCCTATGTCCAAGCCATCTTCTCTGCTGGATACCCCACAACAATTGCATGAAATAATGAAAATAGTTCAAGATGTGAAAATAGAAATTATCAAGGAAATAGAATGATTAAAGACAAGCCAAACTTAATAAAAATAAAAACCTCTGGAAGTCCAACAAAAAGGTAAGAGTTCAGCCTGAGTAGATGAGGGAATTTCACATCTTGATGACAAGGTAGAAGAAAAGAATCAATCAGCCAAAGAAAAAACTAAATCTAAAAATAATCCAAACACAAAATATCCAGGAAACCTGAGATACTATGAAAAGACCAAACCTACAAATGAAAGATTCAGAGGAAGAAAAAACCCATGTCAAAGGCATAGTAAACATTTTTTAACAAAATCTTACAATAAAAATTCTCAAATCTAAAGAACGAGATGCTTGTCGATATACACGAGCCAATTAGAAGACCAACTAGATAGGACCAGAAAAAGAAAAAAAAAACTAGTCATAAGAAATAAATAATCCCAGAACTGATAACTAAGAGAGCAAAGACAAACAAGGAACTCATGCCTGGTACTGGGACGGCTCAACCAAGACTTAAGCCTTGTTTCCCAAATCTGGTCTCAGTTTCTTCAAATTTCTTTTGTCTAATATATTTATTCTGTTCTCAAACAAGTTTAACCTCATGGTGACAAGGTTAACAACTGTGTTAACAAGCTCACAATCCTAATCTTTTATTTGGCTAATGTTCTGATGAAAATACACACACACACACACACACACACACACACACACACACTTCCAATAACTCTTGATGTACATCATCTTCTGATTAACTCAAACCAGTGTGCATGATCATAGTCAACTTCCTGACTTCTCTGATTGGCCTGGCCCATATTCCCAGCCTCTAAAGCCAGGGGTGCAATCAGCCCCATCCACAGACCATGTTTTGAGAGTGCAAGAGGAAAAGCTCTCATGTTGATCTACCAAAGAATCTCTGAAAGAAAAAAATAGCGGAGGTAGATATTGGAAAGAGAAACCCAAAAATATATGGCTATGGCTGGCCCACAGCAGGACTTCAGTGAGGTTACCTGAGCCTATGTGGCTGGTTACAAGCTGCTTCTTTAGCTGAGGCCCACAATTAAGGGAAAGATGAGCACTGACTGGATAGGCTCACTGAGTTGACTGGATTAAAAGAACAGAATACAGAGCAAGGAGTTCTTATTGAAGAACAGCCCTGGTACAACTCAAACCATAGTCATAACGGCTCACACTTCTATTAAGAAGAGGTGACAGGAGAGAAAATAGCCTTAAGAGGAAAGCATCCAAAGGAAAAAATAAATTTACCAAAGTTTCCTTAGATACAACTAAAAGATACTCAAGTCTATATTCCCAGGGTGAGAACTGAAGTGGCAATGTTGGGTACAAATGTGATCCCTATAGTGTTTACTAAGCTCATAGGAAGCGACAGGCTCCTGACCAAGTCCTGAGGGAATACCATCTAGACAACACTTGAGAAAGCATTTAATCAGTCATCCTGGGCTTCTAGTTCTTTTGGGATTTTCTGGACCCTGGGCTCAGAAAAGACAACTTCTTCACCCAGTCCAGCAATAGAAGGGGAGCAGCAAGGTTTCTTTAAGGTGGGCGGAGGTAAGAGGAGTGGGCAGCATAGTACCTAAGCCTCTTCCACTCTTGACTTGGCCCCTCTATCATTCTTTTAAACTTCATAATGGTTTCCCTCACCAAGGCATTGTCTTACGCACACTTGACCTGGACTACTACTAGTTCTTACTTCAGTGTTGTGAGCTACATATTAGTATCTCTATTTATCTAAAAGGGAAGCTGAGGCTTATAGGGACCCTCGGTTTTTATTCCCAAGATAGTCCAGCTGGACTAAGTCAAGTTTCAGTTGCAGGTGAGTCTGTATGCCGAGATCACATGTCACTCCTCCTCCCTGTGGTTTTCTGAGGATCCTCAGGAAGCTTATTACTCTTTTGGGGAAAAAACAAAAAACAAAAAACAAAAACCTTCTCATCACCCAGACCTTGACAATATAGACCAGCTCTGGCTTCAAATCTCAGATTTGCCATTCATGTCATGCTGAGTGACATAGGTAGCTATTCTGACACTCCATCTTCTTGAATTTGTCCCTCCCTCACAGTGCCTCCATGGGGAAAAGGGTCATTTCTCTCAACCCATTAGAACTGGCCTCAGATAAAAGTCTTCTACTGAACAATAGGTGAGGATAATGCAAGTCAGAAGAGAGCTATGAAAACCTCAGGGATGATTTAGCTTAGGCTCTTGGGCTCCAACCATACACTACAAGAAGTTCATGGGGAACACCATTATCTCTTAGCCTGGGTCCTGAAGTAAACATTAGGTGGAGCACACCTAACTCCACAAGCAGCCTAGAATAGAACCCCAAGCGTACCCCAGACCTATGTCTGTTGTCTACTCTCATAGAGTTATGATCTCCAAGGCATGCTCCCTGGACCAGCTGCACAAGCTACCCTGCAGTACTGCTGTCAAAGGATAGCTATTCCTTCCAGGTAGCCCCAGTTGACATGTGTGGGATTCTCTGTCTATAAGTGCTTCACAAGAAATTTGTAGACTCCACATCCTTAAAATCACCACTGTTATTTCAATCTAAGTGGTGGCAATTTAGTAAGAATTTGGCTATAAAGGCCTGAACATGGTATGATTGTGCATCCTTTGGGTATATGTCCAAGAGTGGTATCACTGGGTCTTTAGGTAGATTGACTCTCAATTTTCTGAGAAACCACCATACTGATTTCCAAAGTGACTGTACAAGTTTACACCCCCACCAGCAGTGGAGGAGTGTTCCCCTTGCTCCACACCTTCTCCAACATAAGCTGTCACCAGTGTTTTTGATCTTAGCCATTCTGAAGGTATAAGATGGTGTCTGGGTGTCATTTTGATTTGCATTTCCCTGATGACTAAAAATGTTGAGCAATTCCTTAAATTCTTTCAGCCATTTGAGAATCTTCTGTCGAGAATTCTCTGTGTAGCTCTGTAGCCTTTTTTTTAAAAAAAAAAAATGGATTGTTTGGTGTTTTGATGTCTAGTTTCTTGAGTTCTTTGTATATTTGGAAGATCAACCTTCTGTCAGATGTGGGGTTGGAGAAGTATTTATTTTCCCATTCTGTAGGCTGTCATTTTGTCTTACTTACTGTGTCTTTGCCTTATAGAAGCTTTTCAGTTTCAGGAGGTCCCACTTTTAATTGTCAATCTCAGTGTCTGTACTACTGGTGTTATATTCAGGAATTAATCTCCGGTGCCAATGCTATCAAGACTACTTCCCTCTTCCTCTTCTGTCAGGTTCAGTGTAACTGGATTATGTTGAGGTTTCTGATCCACTTGGACTTCAGTTTTGTGCACGGTGATAGATATGGATCTGTTTGCATTCTTCTCATGTCAACATCCAGTTATGCCAGCACCAGAACACTTGCTCAACTATGTTCACAGCAACATTATTCATAATAGCCAGAACCTGAAAACAACCTAGTTTCTCCTAAACCAAAGAACAGACAAAGAAAATGTGGTACATATACACAATGGAGTATTACTCAGTGGTGAAAAAAAAATGACATCATGAAATTTGCAGATAAATGGATGGAACTAGAGAAAAAAATCCTTAGTGAGGTAACCCAGATCCAGAAGGACAAACACAGTATGTACTCACTCATGAGTGGATATTAGACATAAAGAAAAGGATAACCAGGCTACAAACCACAACCCCAGAGAGGCTAGGTAACAAGGAGGACCCCAAGAGCAACATGAGAAGATCTTGTGGGTAAACTGGGGGCAGGCAGTGAGGTAAAGGTGACCAGATAGAGGATGGGAACTTGAGGGAATAGGAAGATTGACTTGGGGGAGAGACAGAGAAGGAGAGCAAGGAAAGAGATATCTTGATAGAGGAAGCCATTATGAGGTTAGGAAGAAATCTGGTGCTAGGGGAATTCTCAGGAATCCTCAAGGATGACTCCAGCTCAGACTCCAAGCAATAGGACTCCAGAACTGGCCTACCCCTATAATCAGATCAATGTCTACCCTAATTGTCATCATAGAAGCTACATCCAGTAACTGATGGAAGCAGGTGCAAAGATTCACAGCTAAGCACTGGGCCAAATTCCTGGAGTCCAGTCAAAGAGAGGGAGGAGGGATTATATGAGCAAGGGGTTTCAAGGTCGTGATGGGGAAACCCACAGAGACAGCTGACTTGGGTTAGTGGGAGCTCATGGACTCTGGACTGACAGTTGGGGAACCTGCATGGGACTGAACTAGGCCCTCTGAGTGTGGGCGGCAGTTGTCTGGCTTGGGCAATTGGTGGAGCCCCTGGCAGTGGGACCAGGATTTATCCCTGATGCATGAACCAGCTTTTTGGAGCCCATTCCCTATGAAGGGATACCCTTGATGCAGTGGGGAGGGGTTTGATCCTGCCTCAACTTGATATGCCAGACTTTGTCAACTCCCCATGGGAGACCCTAACCTCTCTGAAGAGTGGATGGAGGGTGGGGTGGGGAGGAGGTGGGGGTGGCAGGAGGAGGGGAGGGAGGGGAAACTGTGGTTGGTATGTTAAATGAATGACAAAAAAAATCTTTTAAATTAAAAAGAAAGGCCTGAACAAAGAAAGGAATACACAACAAATGGCCAGACAAAGCTGCCTGTCACTTTCATCTAAGGCTTAAAATCAATAATTTCCTGTTAGAGAGCTAGCTTCGATGAAGCCACTGTCGGGGGTCTTGTCGGCCATCTGTGACACATTTGACACACATGACAATGTGGCCTCAGTTAAAAGTCAAAAATACCTCTGCCCGTACCATCTCTTCTGGACAATGACTGTTACCTCACATGTCAGCTCCTCCTAGGAGGGTCATGCCAGTGGTCTCTCTGTGGCTAGCGATGGAAGCTCCTTTTCAAACTGGCTTTAAGCTCCAAATGAAATTTTTTAATAAGAGTAGCTAGTTTAGGCACGAACTGGTCACTCTTAGGTACATCACTCAACTCTACCTCCTTGGAAGATCTTATTCAGCTTTTAGACCAGGGCTGTAATCAATATGCACATGCTTATTCACCATATCCTAGCCTTCTATCCTTCAAGGAGTTACTCAATCTGAGGTTGATTCTTTTTACCTGTAAATATACAAAAGGACATGATCCATGATGTTGCAACAACTAAATGAGTGATCTATAAAGTGCTGTATTTAATACTGAGTAAGTGTGTGTGTGTGTGTGTGTGTGTGTGTGTGTGTGTGTGTGTAACATGCATACTAAATATATAAGTATTCTAAACAATGTGATGGGTAATGTTTCATTATCAGAGCCCACAAAATGTGATATGAAAGCCCCCGTTTATAGAGTTTCTGTGCAATAAATACTACATTTAGAAAAGGTCTCAGATGGGCGGTGGTGGTGCATGCCTTTAATCTGAGAGGCAGAGGCAGGCAGATCTCTGAGTTCGAGACCAACCTGGTCTACAGAGGAAGATCCAGGACAAGCAACAAAACTACACAGAGAAACCCTGTCTCAAACAAACAAACAAACAAAGAACAAAATAGAAGGCCTCAGCAGCTTAAAAATAAAATTAGCAGCCATGAAAATAAGCAAAGAAATAAATGTGTAAGACCTCAAAGTTATGCTGGCTTATTGTAGTGGTTTTACTTTGGGATGGTGTGAAAAAGCACAGATATCCTGGTCTTATCTCAGTTCAGTGTTCGATAAATTACACGTGACATCCAACACTTCATTGCAAAGCAGGCTTGGCACCAGGCAATGTCAATCAACTGTAGACTGTCATAAGTGCATGTGGGCTGGGTTGATCTGTGACACTGATAAGTCAAGTATGTCTTAGATACAATACTACCTACAACAGGCACATTATGATGTGTCCCATCACAGTTCAAGGGCCACTCATCCATCTTCCCACTTAGAAGAGCAAAGTGATCCAGAAGTGGGAG
Source organism: Onychomys torridus (assembly GCF_903995425.1). Taxonomy (NCBI): domain Eukaryota; kingdom Metazoa; phylum Chordata; class Mammalia; order Rodentia; family Cricetidae; genus Onychomys; species Onychomys torridus. Next base: position 33,028,020 of record NC_050458.1, on the reverse strand, counting down.
GAGCTACCCAGATCCCAACTGCCTTCTCTGCAAGTCCTCAAAGTTTCGCAGGGTTTTTGGTTTTTGGTTTTGGGTTTTTATTTTTTGTTGTTGGTTTTTTTGCCCTGTGTTTAACTGGGAGACATTGGAACATTTTTAAACACACAATTGACTCTATTTCCTGTGTCTCTATTCAAAACCACTATGAAAGCAACTGGAAATACCAAACTAATGACAGCTCACACTGGCATGGTGCCACCAGTACCTGCTTTACTAAGCATGGAAACACTAATAAAACATGTGCAATAAATTGCACTTTAAAAGCATCATGGGAGGTCAAGATTGCTGCTTTAAAGAACCCATGAAGAATACTTTGATAGAATAAGAAGGGAAAAGAGCCTTTACAATGGAAAGAAAATTGCTCATTTGTGTCTTATAAATCCAGACTTCGGTATATGGGGCTTCCTTTGAGCATATTGCTTTTTATATGTATGGTACATGCCTGAACACTCCTAGGTAAATCAGCTGGAAAAATTCTGGCCCAAAAGCATCAGCTCCACGTCCCACAACCTCCTTTTGCACTGCTCTAACATCCCTCCACCAAAAATCCTACTTTCTCCCCTAAAGTTATAAGCGAGCCAGGTCAAGGTGATTTAGACAAAGAAGACCAACCATGAAGTAGGAGACTAGCTCCAGCCACTGTGACTCTGAAGGGAGTCTTCCTGTCACTCTCTGAGACTCAGTTTCTCCCTTTATGAAGAAGATACTTGCTCAGTCTATATCAGAGATGGTCAATGCAAGAGCATTTATCAAATGCAAGCAAGCTAAGTAAGTGAGGGAGATGTGGATGGAAGGAACATGAGCTTTGGGAAGGGACTCCTCTCTCTTCTCCTTCATCTTTACACTCAGTCACTCACTGGATCTGATAGAACTTCCCTTATTGATTCCCAGCAAGTGTCTCCTCTTCTCCACTCTGAGATTGAGCCATACTTCTTACTTTCACCTATTAAAACAGCCTTTTCTTTTATTTCACCTAATAAAACAGCTTCCTTTAGGGCTGCTATTCTCCCTACTACAGCTGGGGTGATTTTTCTGAAATAAAAGTCCTATGGATCCTCGATGCTCATAGAACACAGTTGCAACCGTCTATAAAGCAGGTGTGAGCCACTAATCACCTTCTACTGTCCATTTCCCAGTGCCATGATTTATTCAATAGCCACCCTAAGCTATTGATTAGCAGGAATCTATTTCTCACCTGCAGGCAGTTTTTGGTACTATTTTCTCTGTCTTTGATGATGCCTCTATGAATTAGTCAGGATGACAAAGTACTGCTGCAGAAACAAATATGCCATAAATTTTACCCACGTGACCAACACTTCACTAGGAAGCCGAGGAGAAAGAAATATCTGCTTATTATAGAAAGTTTATAATTCAAGCTAATAGAGGCTTTATCCCAGCATTACCTTCCATGGATATGATAGCAAAAGAAAAAGGATGTGGAAAATATACTGTCTGTTCAGTTTTCCACCTAACTCAAATGTCATTGGCTAAATTTCTCTGGGGAGCTTGGAAATACAATCCTTTCCTACCAATAGAGAGCTGATGGTATTTAGATGAACATCTCCAGTGATATCCATACTTTATTTCTCTTTTGCTTGTTAAGTAAGCTCTTACATTTAGGTTCAACTCCAATGTCTCCTTCTCCAGGAAGACATGCTTTCACAGGACAGCACTCTGCTTGTGTTGCTTTGGTTTGCTTCTTACTGCCTGTTATAGTTTGGATAAGTGTCTCCCAAAGGCCTGTGTGTTGATGGCTTGATCCCTAAGGCTGGTAGAAGGTAGTGGGACATTTAGGAGGTAAATGTAATGAGGTCTTCAGATCCTAGAAAGGGGTTGTAGGACCTTAGACAATGGCATCTCTTTTGCTTCATGGTCATGATATAAGCAGTTTACTGAATACTCCCTGCCATCATCGCCCAATATTCCTACCAGAAACCCAAAGCAAATGAAGCCTATCAATCATGAACTGGAAGCATCAAAACTGTGAGGCAAAGCAAACATTTTCTCATTTTGTCATAGTGACACAAAGCCAGTTAACATTCTACAATACAAAGAACACCACTCTAGGGAATAAATAAGAACTATACCTTATTCATGACTACATTCAGAGTTTAAAGTCAGGTCTGGAGAAAGGTAGAGACCGGGTATCTCTAGCATCAAAGGAATCCATGTTTCAGTGTTTTCTCATGGTCCGTAGCTGACTGGCCAAGAGCCTAGGCCCCAGTTGTCTTGGTAGCAGGAGAAACAGAAGTGTTCTGGAGCCATCTGAGCCACTCCTCAAGAATCTGGCACCCCCAAAGATGACACAAATATCTTGCTGCAGACCCTGGGGACCTGATGGAGCTTTCCTTCCTTCCCTCCAGATCAAAAAGTTCCTGTGTCCTGGAGAGAGGGCTTCTGAGGCATGACCTGTTAGTTCTCCCCACCTGCCAATTGCTGCTGCTCACAATTCTTTTTCAAGTAAGTACTGTCTTCTAAATAAGAATTAAGAAACAAACAAACAATAAAAGACCCAATGTCTACTCTTCCCAGCCTCCCTTGCTGCTTTAGTACAATCCCTTGACATGAGATCAGGCAATCAGATGAACCCACACAAGAATTAGGTGGGGAGGCCAGTCTGTGATAGAAAAAGACAGATGTGGAGCATGCACTCCTCCAAAACCACAGAAGAAAAATGGGAAGGAGCTTGTTGATTTGGGTGACTTTGTGACAGGAAGCCACTCTTTCCTAAGTGTCGCTCCAGCATGTTCCTGGTAGTCATTCTCACCAAGCCAACATCTCCACACTGCAGATGTACCGGGCACATCCACTGCTATGTGCCTTTTCCTTGGAACACCTGAGCAAAAGTCTCCCCACCCCCACATGGGGGACAGGACAGAACAAGGAAAGAATTCTCTGCAGGCTAACTTGCTGACCAGTGAGTTTTAGTAGAGCTGCTTACAGGAAGGAGCCTGTGTGACTCTGAGGCTCCCCCAGCCTACTTGATGACCCCTGGATGCTGCAGCCTGAGGCTTCTCTCAGCTCCCCAGCTGGAGCGTCCTCTCCCCAACCATGGTTAATGCTTATGTAACTGTAAGGAGAGGCCTTGTGAGTTGTAGCCTTCACTGGCTTGCTGGGCTTTGTAAGGCTCATCCCGTTCATTCCTGCATCTTATGAGCCTCCTTCCTCCCTCCAGGAGGGAGCATTTCAATTTGGGGACTTAGCTAGACAGTATCCACCTGGAAAAACATGGACAATGGCAGGCAGCTATTCCAACACCAGTTATTGCTATTGCATTCCCCCCCCCCTTCTCAAAACATCTCCAGGCTCAGTTTCCTGTTCTTCACCCCATCCCAGATGTGAATAGATGCATCTCCCACTTTCTACAAATGTGGGCTTTGGATAAAACAACAGGACCAGGGGGAAAGTTTCTGTTGTCCTCTAATACTTCATCGTGAGTGCTTGAGGGGGTCAGTTGATGAATTGGATGTACTTGAACTTATTTTGAACTCAGAAAAATCTCAGTAAGTCTCTGAGGACAAAGGCTCATTTCCTACCAGACGAAGTGTTCAGTAAGCTCAGTCATTCCCTGAGGGAGTCAGCTGACTGCAGTCACCAGCATTAGGAGGAGCCCAAGAACAAATGGGGTGAAAGGACCTGCAAATACTCTAATATCAAAGCTGTGTTCTCACAGCTCCCTCCGCTCTGGGTCCTACACATTCCAGAGAGCTGACTTGGGCTTTCAGTAGAGGTATGAGTACACACAGACTCCAGAACTGCCCAGCCTACCTTCTTCCAGCCAGTGCCTCTCCTCCTTCCACTTTGCCCTGGCTAGCATATCTCTACTCATCCACAGCCAGCCTCATTGACACTATAGCCCTACCCCTTACAGAGGAACCTGACCTCCAACAGGATCAACAGGAGAGGTAGCTCCAAACTCCAGCTCTACCACTGAGACCATGGTGGTGAGTTAGTTGGTTGTCCTTATTTGCAAAAATAAAGAAAAGTAAAACCACCTTGATTTAAAGATTAAATAAGAGTGCATATTTGTATTCCCTCTACTAAAAGCTTAAGTCAGTTCTCTGGTCTGTGGGAAAAACCTAACATGTATGAGTTTTCTATAAGCTTTTGTTATATCCCATTCATTCTCCATTCCATACATTCCATCAGACTACTGTGAATGGATAAGCTCCATATCCTGCAAACTAGAAACCCAGCATGTGATATAAACCACCACCACCACCCCCTTGACAGCTGGTCCTCTGACTGCCTTTTCCTAGACCCTCCCAGGACAGACATGGAATGCTGGCTGAGGGTGTCCCTCCAAATGAGGCCCTCACATGCAGTGGGGGGCCAGTGAGACTTCTGGCATTTCCTCCATCTCTTTGGGCCAAGAACAGGAGAGACGCCTGGGCTTCTGGCCCTTTCATTTAGCATTTTATTTTCCCCTTGGCTCTGGCTGTCGACAGCATCTGGCTGCTGTCACTGCATAGATGACACTTGGGTCCCAGGCTCTTTGACCTCCCAAGGACTCTGAGCACTGATTGGACTTATCAGAATGCTGTGTTCTGAGCCAAAGAGATCTGCCAGCAATGATGAAGAAGCAGTCTGAACCCAGTGGGAAATCCAAAGGAAGATGAGAAGCTGGGCATGGGGGTTGGCTCCAGCCAAGCTCAGCTGTCCAGATAATCCTTCAGAGGCCCCTCTCTCCCTGATTCTACCCTTTCCGGCCTTCTTGCAAAGGGCTTGAGCAGCACTGGAAAAAGGGAGATGTGCAAACCTTCCTGAAAGCAGAGGAATGCTCTCCACAGCACCACTTCTTTGTCATTGCTCTCATTATGATGAGAATCACTAATCTTGCCTTACTGTTTCATCTCCTCCAGGTGCACATAGCAACACCAGAATCTCTTCACCATTATAAAAAATAAATAAATAAATAGACCACCAGGACCAGACACTGAACTGGATATTTCACACATGGTTACCTTCTGAATTTACAAAGAGATCCAACCCTACTGGGGATGGAAGAGCTCCCCAGAGGTGTGGTGACTCCCCAGTGGTTCACCACTCCAGAACTGAGCCTGAATGCAAAGTCAGTTTTGTATAGCTCAGAAGCCACCTTCTATCTTTGGGAAATTTCATTGCATTTCTTCTCTGACTTTTACAAATAAAGCTACAATAAGCATCCGTAAGCAAGATTTTATGTGAACATCAATTTCTTTTCTCCTGGCTGTGTTCCTAAGGTTGGAACTGAAGAATCATGTGGTAACTTTACAGTCTGGGGATTTTTGGACCTTTTTACATTCCCACCGGCAGTGTGTGAGGGTCCTGGTATCTCGAATCCTTATTAACATGTGTTGTCTTCTGTATATATTACAACCTTCATGGATGTGCAGCCAAGTGCCTCACTGTGTTGTCTTTCATATCGGCCTAACAGTGAAGGGTGCAGGGTCTCTTCTGAGCCGGTTCTTAGCTCTCTATAGTGCCTTGTCAATGTTCTTCCTTTTTCTCTCAGATACTCCTAAGTTTCTTAGGACAATTCCACTCTGTACTTTGTCATTAGTCATTCATAACGATATCCTAAAGCACAATGTTGAATTTTTAAAAGAGTAGAATCTATCTACTTTTCAGAACGAGCCCTTGCTATCATGTCTGAGGAGGATTTGCCTGACCAGGGGTCATGAAGATATACTATATTTTTCCTTTTTTTTTTTTTTTTTTTTCTGGCTCCTCCTCTTGAGTCTGTTAACCATTTTGAAACTTTTGTGCATGGTGTGAGGAAGTGGTCCAAGTTCACAGTCTTGCATGTGGCTATGCAGTTGTCCTGTATCATTGTTGAACACAATGTTACCTCCCCCATTGAAGTGTCCCGCAAATCAACTCACCAGACAAGTTGGAGGTTGAGCTCTGGGTTCTCCTTGTCTTCCACGGCTCCACACTGTTGGTCACTGTGCCATTTCTGTGACTTGTCACAAGCCTGACGTCTGCAAGGTTTGAATTTTGGAAGTAGAAGATCCCCCACTTCATACAGTTTCTGATGTTGTGGGTCCCTTGGATTTCTACATCATTTTAGGATCCGGGTCAATTTCTTCAAAAACTAGCAATAGCAATGCCAACTAGGTTGGTAGCTAATATGAAACCCACTTGAAGGACCATCACTGTGTTGGAACTGTTAAGTCTCCAATCCATGAGCATGAGAGGCCTTCCCACTCACTCAGTTAGGATTTGTTTCACGGTGTTATTTTGGTTTGCACAATGTAATTTTTGTGCTGCTTTCATTAATTTTGTTTCTAGATAATTTCTTCTTTTTACGCTGTACCATCAGTGAATCATTTTCTTAATTTCATTCAGGGAATGTTCATTGTTTCTATATAGAAAGAGATTTGTTTTTTATTGTTATCTTGTACTGCACAACCTTGATGAATTAATTTACTAGTTTTCACAGGTTTTTTTTTTAAGTTGAGACCTTAAGATTTTATACACATGATCATAGCATGCAACTGAAACATTTTTAAATATATATTTTATTTTTATTTCTGTGTGTATCTGTCTGCATATGTGTGTGCAGGTGCCTAGAGAGGCAAGAAGAGAGCATCAGATCCCATGCAGCTGGAGTTGCAGACAGTTGTGACCTGCCCAATGTGGGTGCTGGGAACCAAACCTGGGTCCTCTACAAGAGCAGCCCTTAACCACTGGGCTTTTTTGACAGCCCCATACAAATGGTTTTACATCCTTCTTTGTGATAGAGGATACCATTTATCTTCCTTCCAACCTCCTCCTCCCCTCCCTTTTCTTCTTTCTTATTTTTTCTTCTTTTCCTTTTTCCTTATTAATTAATTGCCTTAGCTAGATGTATCAGGATAATGTTGAATAATTGATATACTAGAAAACACAGTTGCCATGCACCCCTCTTAAGACAAGTTTTACATTTCTCAGTATTGACTGAGATTATAGCTGTACAGAGAGCTATTATCAGGATAAGAAATGTCTGTATGTAGTTTATTGAATTTTTTTATAATTATGAGTACTGAGTGTGGTTATACACACATGTAATCCAGTGCTTTGGAGGTAGAGACAGGGAAAACAAGAGATCAAGGTCATTCTCAGCTCCTTGGCAATTTCAAGGCCAGACTGGGCTGTATAAAAACTGTCCAAAAGCCAGAGTCCTTGAACCAGACCAAGAACTCACTGCAATGAACGTTTGCAAGTACAGGGTCTACTGTGTGACACAGCACAGTTCCCAAGGCCACTAGAACAAATGACAACCTGGAGAGGAAGGAACAGGGGAGAAATGGGATGGTTTTCTTCTTTCTTTTCTTTCTTCTTTTTTTTAATTTCTTCTTTGGAGGGAGGCTACAAGGGTGGAGGGCAGACACAGAAGGACTAGGAAATGAGTAGAACTGGGGAACATGCTGTGAAATTCCCAAAGAATCAATTTTGAAAATTATGTTTAAAAACAGTATTTTCTGAAACTCAAAACAAACACACAAGAAAAAAAAGAAAACTTGCCTCAAAACAAACAAAAAATGGTTATAGATTTTTGTCATTTGAGTATTCTGTGCCTAGTCAGATTATTAAGTAAATCTTATCAGTCAGATGTCTACAGATATTAAAAACTGTCCTGTGGGCTCAAAGAGCCCCTCCCCCATCGAGGGTAGGGAACAGAGGAAACTCTGAGTGGGTGAAGCCCTGAGTGAATGAGTATTGTTGACGTGGGCACAGCAATGTCAAAGACCCCAGTACCTCAGCTCCATGGCAGTGGTGAAGCCTTACCCAGGTTAGGCTCGGGAAATACACACCCTTCCTCCTGGGTCCATTTTCAAACAACTGATCAATGCATACAAAAATAGCAAGGGCAGCTTCCTCCTCCCGTATGTTTATAACCCAAGACTGATGCTCTACAGAGACCTCCTGTGAAGACTAGAACCTCTCCCCTTGTGCTGTGCTTGGCTTGCTGTAGTAGTTGGTGTGACTCCATGGGAGTGGGCACATCCCAACTAATTGTAGTTTTTCTGTACACGTGTCTGTCCTGTCTTCATTCACTTGAGATCTTCAGTCAGGATTCCAGGACTAAGCTGTATGGGAGAAGGCAATTGAGAGTCATACTTCAGAGGACTACTGTGATCATCAAATTCTGTAGCAGGCGTACAACAGCTGTTGTCATGCTTGTAGCTTAAAAGAGACCATGAACCCCTGTTGCTTTGAGTTTTTATCTCTACCCCAAGACACTGGTCAGAGCTTAAAGGTAGATGACGGAGGGGAGACAGCTGCCCGAGCTTTTTAGAGGACTCCTGAGTGACCTCAGCTCCAGAAACTTCCCTGCTGTTTTAAGTACTTCCAGACACAAGGTTTGGGGGAACCTTGTGGATTCACAACCTGGCCTGCTAATGAACCAAACTCTGCCTTCACATCACACTGTCTGCTTGTGAGAAACCAGCATACATATCGAAGTGTCACCTACAGTGGTGCTGGCTTGGAACCCCTGGTTCTGTTCTGTCCTTGCCGTGGTTCAAGAAAACCCTGGACAGGTCCTGTTGGTATGAGAAAGCCTGATCTTATCAGTACCTTTCCTAGTGTAGGATGAACCCCCCAAGAGTTGCTGCTGGAGAGTTCAGTATACGGTTCATCAAAATTATCAAAGCCATAGATGCTAGGTGTTTAAAATGCAATGCTTCTATCTCTCCTAACACTCTTCCCAAGGGGAAGTTTATGACCATTTCCCTTGAGAAAATAGAACACCCAAGAGATCCAATGACAGTATGGCAATAAATTACCATGTAGACTAAAATCTACAGTCCTTGATTCAAGGACTGCAGTGTAATCCCCACTAAATGACATTGACTCACCCACAAACATACACCCACAAGTCTCATATCTGTTGCTTTGTAGAACATTCTCACCAAGTTCCCTTAGAAGGCAGCAAGTTGAGAAATTCATGCACCTCGTCCTCAGACATTGCTACTTTTAGGCTTTCACATCTTCCCTCAGATGCTTTCTCTCAGTAAGTTCTCTATGCACAACTCAGGTAACACAGGCATTGGGCCTGTCTAGAAGGAATAAGGTCCTCCGTGCATTCATGAACAGGAAAGATTCAACCACTGGGGTATGAAGAGGGATTCGGGGAAGCTGACACATAAATAAAATGATAAAAGAGAGACTGTCAGGGCTGGGGAGATGGTTCAATGAGTAAAACTCTTTCCACAGAAGCTTGAGGACTTAAGTTCAAATCCCCAGAAGCCATAGAGAGCCAGGAGTAGTGGTGCACATCTGTAATCCCAGTGCAGTTATGGCTACATGGGAGGCAGACACAGAAGAACCCTTTGAAGCTTGTAATCCAGCTAGCCTGCCGTAAGCAACAGGAAACAACGAGAGAGCCTTTCACACACAAGGTGGAAGGTGAGGACCACCATCTAAGGCTGTCCTCTAATCTGCACATACATGCCATGGCACCAGTATACCCCCACTTTACTCACCTGGATACTGAGACATTCATTCAAACTCATACTTGGGATTTTCTTAAAGAGACTACCCATCTATTTATTAAACCCTCCACTTACAAAGCTGTTTCCTAGATTGCTACCGAGCACTGGGTATGCAGAGTGAGAGAAAGCAGGGTCTCTGGCCTCAGGAGGCCCTGGAGACACTGTGGGAACCACATACGTATACACAGACATGATAGCTGAGGGGATGATGTGGCCAGTGCCGTGAGAACACAGGCATGTGTCTGATTACTATTTGTCCCGGTATGTACAGTCCCCCTCCTCAATGTACACTGCAGAGCCTCCTCATTGTCCACATGCAGTTTACCCGCCACCTCTCAAGGTAGCCTGTGATGTGTCCCAGGTAAACTAGTGAGCTTTCCCTATCTGAACAGTCGACATGGTCACAGCTACATACAACAGCACAGAGGCAATGGTTAGTGCCATGATGACTTGACCTACATCAGTTCGCTTGATTCTTTCTTTCCAGTGCAACAGAAACAGAGAGGTGAGATGGATCTATTTAAAAAGATTGCTCTGACCATGGGGGCTGGTGGCGGGGGAGGGGTGGAGGAGGTGGGGAGGTGGGGCAGTGATTGCAGGGGTGGACTGCAATGAGAGAAGGTGGGAAAGGAAGCTAATGTGGGGTCAGGAGGCAAGGGTACGGGTGTGTGCATGGAAAGGGGGCCTCTAGAGGGTGATCAGGGGAGGAGAGGAAGGTGGCAACTGAGGATGAGAATAAAAGATGGAAGTTTTAGTGTGTGCTGCCCAGCTTCTCCCACGGCAGAGGGCACACTGGGTTCCATGTCCACCTGACTGAAAGGTCTATGATTCCCGAGAAATGAAGAAAGGAAGGAGTAATTAAATTGCAGCTTTGCCTCTCTGGAGGAAATAAACAGAAATGGATGCTCCCAACCATGGATGATTGAATGGACATGGAGATGGATTACAAATGCCTTCGATGTCAGCTCTAAAAGAGTTATTAGGGAGCAGGAAATCCCAGGCTTCGCCATCATCCTTCCTTTGTTCCTTCAAGCTGGTAAACCATCACCTGTTTTGCAGCAGCCTGTGATGTGAGAAGGTTACTCAGGGAGGGATGTGTTGACACATGAGACCTAGGAACTTCTAGCCAGCTCAATAGCATCTGAGAGAGGGTCGCTGAATACCCCAATATTCATATCAGCCCTTTTCTTTGTGTCAACACCACAGCCTCAACCCTATGCCAGATAAGATGCCATGGGCTATGGGGAAACTGTGGTAACTAAAGCACTACTCCACCCACCCCTGGAAGAGATCTGTGTGGGCTCGTCACTACCATGGGTGGAAAAAAGTTTTCTCAAACAAGTCAATGCTTGCAGTGAATTTAAAATAGGCCGGGTCACCATTCTACTGTTCATTCTAGGACTAGCTGAAGGAGGCCCCCCAAAACCCTCAGGTGGGTCTGGAGAAATGCTCAGCAATTAAGAGTACTTGCTGCTCTTCTAGAGGAGTCAAGTTCAATTCCCAGGACCCATGTCAGACATGCCACAACTGTGTGGAACTCCAACTCCAGGCGATCTGATGCCTCTGGCTTTGACAGGTACCTACATTCATGTGCACATACCCACAAGCACATGGGCTACTCACACGGCGCAAACAGTGCCCCACTACACACACATATACTCCTCTAACCTATAAGGACAAAAGAACCTTTTGTTCTTTTCCTTCATCATCAATAATCCCCCCCCCCAATCATGCTGTATTTGGTGGCTCTCTCTCTCTTAATGAAGCTCTTCAGAACTGAAGGGCCTGCCTCTCCCTCTAGGGCTCCATCACTGCCTCCTGGATGATGTTCTCACCCTCCTAATAAAGCTCTTCTACAGAGAATGACTCATCTCAGGTTCCTCTCTGGGAATCTGCAGTCTTGTTTCTAACAGCACATGAACAGAAGATCAGTGAGGTTTAATAGCTCACTCCAAGTACAAGGTTGCAAGTTCTGTTCTGAAGTGGCTTCTTCTAGGTAGGCCCAAAGATAACACAAGTCCTTCCAGAACAGTCCCCAATACATCTCCACGAACATTAGATTCCTCTCTGAGGTCACACATGGTTCCTCCTTCAAGCTTGATGTAGTCATCCTGAAAATACTTCAGGCTGAGCAGTGATCTCAAGTAGATGGATATTTATCTTGAGTGTCATCTAACACGCTTTATAGGTAAGATAGTAATGCTGACCTAGTTTGCATAGGGCTGTGACAGAGATCTCCAGTTGACAGAGAGATAAACCCATTGCAGTTGCAGATGATGGAGGAAGCATACAGAAGACAAGGGTAACCCTCCAGGCCAGACCTGCATCTCAGATCACAGATGCCTGTATCACAGAGTGGCTTAATTGGGATTCTCAGAGGGGAAGGGCTGAAACAGAAGTTAGTGTCCAGGACAGATGACTGGGCATGAAAGGGATGGTAAATAGGACTTTCAGGGAGAAAGTTGTCTGCAGTGTAGACACAAAGATGGCCTCTGTTGACCACCCTGGAGCACTGGGCCGGCCATGTCTTACAGACTCATCTTGACCTGTATTGACATGTTACCTACTAGCTGACTATCAAGGAAAGGGGATTGTGACTTTGGGATATGAGGCCCCTTTCATTTCTGGATGGCTACAGCTCCTGCACTTACATGGCAAGAATCAAAAGGAACAGTGACTCAACCCTAAAGGAGGGTTGTGTGCCACAGGCACCTCTACAGGTCTTGCTGAGCTCTGCAAAGGCTTTGGGCCTTGTAGCTTTATCTATTTGGAAAGGAGGCTTGGAGAGGCCACTGAGTTCCTGATGTCACTCAATGAACTGGGCACAGTTAGATTTAAGTGTCCTATTTCCTGGGTCAATATTCCTTCCATTACTCAATATTCCTTCCTGGAGTCAGCATGAAAGATTTTACTTCAAAGTCTGAGGCTCAGAGTGTTTCACTTCCTCTATCACTTTCCACCTTGTTTTTTTGTTGTTGTTGTTTTGTTTTGTTTTGTTTTTAAGACAGCATCTCTCACATAACTTAGAGGTCATTGTTTCATCTTCAATGGCTGGCAGCAATTCCCTGGGATACTTGTGTTCCTGCTACTCCCCCACAAAGAGCTGAGTTACACATGGGCATCATTATAGCCTGCTTTTTTTTTTTTAATACGAGCAATGAAAAGTAGAACTCTCAGGTCCTCATGCTTGTATGGCAAGCACTTTACCCACTGAGCCATTTCCACAGGTCTTGTTAAAAATAACCTTGCTTTCTCCCTCCTCTGGACCCCAGTAGCCCTGGAAACACACGTGTATGTACACAAACACACAAATATACATATGTGCATACATGTGAATATTCAAATTCTTCCTCACTGTGTAGTACCAGCATACTCCCTGCTCTTGACCTCTCTTGCTGTTGAATTCTTCAGCCTCTTTGGAGCCATTTGTCACCTCCTATGCGGCCTCAAGGGAAGTAGGACCTGCTTGCAGAAATCTCCAAAGACTGATCACTGGGCAAGTGTGCCATATGCCCCAGTGGCCATGTCAGAGGAACAGCAGGTGGCAATTGAAGTTCAAGGTGTCAGCCCACCAGAAGGAAACTCAATGATGGGTCAATATTGGACAGGCAAGTCCCTGAGACCACAGACCCCAAAAATGTCTTTTGCTTCTGCTGTACATTTACATGTTTGCTGCTGCTACCTTTTGCTGGTATCTGGCATGGTGTGAATGGGTTTGGGGAGATCCCCACTGCCTGTAATGTAGTGTGTTTATCTCATGGAAACATCTCGTTCTATGGGATATTTTTACCTGTGGATTATTATGAAGATGATCTCTTCCTAAACTGTACTGTCCAATTGATAATAATAATGTTAAGTTTAAATAGAGTTTTGATGATTAAAAATAAAACAAGGAAATGTACACAGGTAGAACTCATGAGTTTCTACTGAGGAGCTATACAGATTGTGGCACAGATTAATGATTAAGTAAAACAATTGAGTTCCGGCAGCCCAGCTAGCTTAAATTCTTTTAACCTGGGTGTTGGGAGATATGTACACAGGTTTTGGAGTACATCAAAACTGAAACAAAGCTCTTAAAATTAGACTAAGATGTTTTTGTCAAATACCTTTGAAGTAAAAAACTCAAGAAGACAATCTAAAGTTTTAGAAAGGCACATAGTTGAATGCACAACTCTTTAAGGTCAGGGAACAAGAACAAAGCAGCACAATTATTACTAGCTAACACACATTTCTTTCTAGAACTGGTTGATGACCAAAGGTGATGATTTTAATTCCTTATACTTAGTTCTGCCCTCAATCTCCTGATATCAAAAAACTATTGATGAGTGCGTATGTACCCTAAAGATTTAAAGTAGAGCTGACTGATGTTTTTTCATATATAAAAATTTAGGTTTGTGATTCCTCTAAGAGTCCTTATAAGATTACCTTTTAAAATAAGTAATAAAGTAACTGACCCTTTCTTTGTAACTGCAAAATGCAGCCTGTCAGTAAAAGACCTGACTGAGAAAAAATGTCTTGCTTGCCTATACTGTTAATCTATAACAAGTTGCTTGGGTATGAATGTATGTGGGTTCTTGAAATAATTTGTTTTTCACCTGTGATACATAAAATGTTTAATCATGTAAGGGATGTGGAAAACATGTTGTTTTTTACTGTTTTTTTTTTTATTCATTGTAATCATTCACTTGAAAAACAGAATGTAACCACAGTGTAATTTTTATACTGCCTGACAGATTTTACTGGAGTATATAAGCTATAAGGGAAATAACAGAGATAGAGTTAGAGAGTTAAAATGAGTTAGAAGGAAAACATCAAGAATAAAGACAGAGTTAGAAGGGAAACATCAAGAATGAGAGAGGGAAATCACCAGGAAAATAAAAAATAGAGACTGCAAAAAAAAATGGATGAAGAAAAAGTCTGAAGGAAACCATCAAGAGAGTGTGAGTGTCTTTTTCCCTAACCCCATCAGATAAAAAAGTCTAACATGTGCTGATGCTGTGGATTTCCCTTTGAGCCCTGCGATACTGGAGGCTGGTCCCCCAGGCAGCAATACAGGTGCAAGATTCTTCTTCCCTAAGCAGATACAATCCTCCACGGACTTGGGATGCCATAAGGTGCCATACTGACAAAGAAAAATGTCTTCCTGAGTTTCAGGGCTCAGTTCCCCAGCACAGGGCAATGAAGGCTTTAGGATTCTAACAGCCACTCAGAGCAAGCCAGGACCATATAAAGCATAATATAATATATGTAACGACATAATGTAACCACTTACATGTAAATGACACCCCAGAAGATGAGAGAGGGATTGTTCAAGCTCAACCCTGCATTGTAACCTAGGAGATTCTTCCAACTTTACCATTAGCATTGTCTTAGACATCCTGTCCAGTGCTTTGCCTGAATTTCAGCAAAGTGGTCATGGGGGTGACAGCTTTACAGTCACTATTCCCCTGCCATGGAGTTCAGAGCTGACCTGTTTCCCAGCTACATCCCAGACTACATCTACCCCAGGGTATTGATGACCTGGGCCTTGGGTACTGGTCTGAAGACAAAGTTCTGAGTATATAAAAATGTGCTTTTGAGTTCTGCCTGACTGCTATGGTGAGTTACAGCAGTCAGGACAGGAGTCACTCTTTATCGACTGTTATCTCAGCCAGCAATTGCAACTCTGCAGTTCCCAGGCTGCTTGTCTAACAGCAGCCCAGCAGCTCAGGCTGCAGCCTGATGAGAATTCTGCTCCCTCAGGCAGTGGCCCTGTCATTGCCACTAAAGGTAGTTTTAATTAAATCTCTGTGGTGCTAATTATGAATAAGACTTGAGATTCAAAGGTTGGGGTGAAAACCTGCAAGCTCAGAGAGGCTGAATAGCAACTACCTAGCAACTAACCTTTCTTCTTTCTGGTGTTCATGGAAGGCTCCATGCTTCCGCTTCGCCAAACCAGAAAAAAACAAACAAACAAACCTGTGATACTCCACTCTACTACTTCCTATGTCTATCTTTCCTGGATGCCCTGTAAGGCTCTATGATTACTTTCTGTCAACTAGTTGTTAACTCAACCTTCTGAACAAAGGTTAATTTTATTTAATTGATACAAATACAAACTCAGAGTTTGAAGTGTGATTGAACATCCCCCAACAGCCACTCGAACACCATACAGACAGGGGGAAGGTGTGTTTGGGATCCTGACCCATACCTGGGGCTCAGTTTTCCCCACCTCTGCAACCAGAAACTAGAGAACTTTTTTCAGAATCCAGTTCTGCTGTGTGCTCACTGGTTTCAGGTATGAGACAGTTCCCCAGCTTCGGTTTCTCATTTGTAAAATGCTGTCTGGCATACTCATCTCCAAGGCTGAAGCTCAGAGTTCAAGCCTAGAACAGTGTCAGCATGCCCATAAGGTCTACTGTGGCTTACACCTGTAGTGGGTAGCCATCCCAGCCTTGGCCTGGAAGTTCCAACCCCCATTGAGGCTTCAGTAATGGCCACGCCCACAAGGCGGGGCTGAGGGGGAAAGCTGAAGACCCAGAATTGAGAGGAGAGGTCTCTCTTGGTTCTGGGACCCTGGATGCTGGAGGTAAACGGAACAGAGTTCTCCAGAGAATACCGCTGGACTGCGCCATATCTTTGCCAGACCCTACAACCTATCCCTTCATTTGTAAGTTACCCCACAAAATAAACCTCCCTTTTAACTACGTGGAGTGGCCTAAATAATTTCATCAATATACACCTGTTCTGCTCTGGCCACCATTACCTGAGTCAAAGCCACCTGCCTGCCTGCCTCCATCCACAGCCATCCTCACCTTCTCACTGGCCCCATCAAAGAGCAGAACTCCAGCCCACCATTTCCCTACTCAAAGATAACCACACATTTCCCCTAGCTTCAGAAATGTTGAAGACACCTCCCTCCCAGAGCTCTGTAGCTAAGTGCAGAAGTTTGAGCCTGCCTGGGTGTCAATCCCAGCTCTATCACTTACCAGCAAGTGACTTCAAGTGAGCCAGTGACCCTGTTTGTGCTGTAGACTCTGTGTGGAAAATGAGTTGAGGACAAAGAAAATGACGAGGATAAGGTTAATCCCAGCCCTCTGTAGAGATCACGCCAATGCTGAGGTCGGTGATGGGCATCTGCAGGTCTTTGGGAAATACCACTTGCTCTTATTGTCATAGTAATACAAAGTCTGCCATTGTGGGGTCTGAAGACATACCTGATTGTGAGGCAAAGTCCAATAAGGCCTGCTGGGTTGTTACCTTCCTTTCATCTAGGATCAAAGGGTTTGGAAAAGGAGCCCATTTCTTGGAGAAAGAAAAGATGAAACACTTCCAGGATCTGAGATCAGTGAACTTGCTGTGCAGGGTGGATGGGGACCAAGAAAGCGCATTTTTCCCAAGCCCACAGATGAATGTAGCTCATATTCTGCTGCAAAGAACAGGCAAGAGTTTAGGTCCATTTCAAGAGAAGGCAGTTGTGTCTTGGTGTAGTGTAATACTAGCACTCAGGAGGCTAAGACAGGAGTTTGAGGCCAGCCTGAGCTATATAGCAAGATGCCGTCTCTAAAAGCACCCCCTCAAAAAAATACAAGGTAACATAGATGTTCAATATTAGAGATAATGAGTTTTAGGGACACAACACTTAACAGAACATGGTGGGCATGTTTATTATAGTCAAACTGTGACAATCTCCAAGGGGCCACAGGGACAGGTGGCTTTTCTCTAGTCTCATAGCCACTGTCTTCCGAGAGCCTCACTGTGGTCCAATTGCTAAACAGATGGTAGAAATCCTCAGTGGTCAACTTTGGTCCCTGTGCCACTGATTCCTAACCATGGAACCCCACCCAGGGTCAGGTATGGAAAGTATCCTGGGACCCCACACTGTGATATCCAAAGAGCATGGAGGAAGTAAGCCTGTGAAGTTGAGACTATAACTACCTACCCCTTGGCTCCAGGTAGGGCTTCAGAAAAAAGAGGCAGTCACTCATCCCTGTTCCCCAGGACTGAAGACCACCCATGCAGGATGTCCATGGATATCTGAGAATCATGTCTTAAAGGTGCCCTTCATAAAGTAAAACTGAAAAAGTTAGAAAATTATGGTATGACCCTGAGCAGTGAGAATATGAGAAGATAGCTCTCTGGCCACCTGGAGTAAACAGAACAGAAAAGTGACTCACTTGTAGTGGGAGGGGCTTCAGCAGGGGAGTGGGAAGGACCAAAGTTGCCATGCTCAGGTCTTTCATTAGTTGAACCCAGGGCAAAGTCTGCCCCTGGCCTCAGCCTCACTTTTCTGGGGACCTTTCCAGTCTTTGCTACAGGACACACACACAAACACACACACACACACACACACACACACACACACACGTACACACACCCACAGTCCAGCTCACATCTGCTCTAACATGTATCAACACTGCATCTCCCCCTGCCTCCCTTATGCGGAACCCCTGTGGACAGTGTTGAAGTGATTAGTAGAGACCATCTCCTGTCTCTGGCCGGATTCTTGTCAGCCTTTCATCTAAGAGTGGAGTGGGTGGACAGCACAGGGGAAAGGGTCAATTCATTTACCACATGGGAATAACCATTGAAACAGAAAAGAGCTCTGAGACCCTCAGAGGCAAAAGGATGCCCCCACAGAGACACTGGGACTTTAGCAGACTTCGGGATGCCTGAGTGAGAGGCTGCATGCTCTCAGAAGACTTCAAAGTGCCAGCCAAGAGCAGTCACTTGCAGAACAAGCTTGCAATGACTGGAGGAGCAGGAGCAGATGTCCTGCCTCCAGCAGGTCCTAAGGAGGCAGTAATGAGTCCTTCTTCTTGCTGCAGCTGGTCAAGTCATGGAGGTAGGATGGCTGGAGTGAGCTCTCTGCACAAAGAGGAAACCACAGGTGCAGGGAGGGGGCAATTTCTCTCCATCACTCTCTTTCTTCCCTCCCTCACGGATCTCTCTTAGTGTTCTTTTCTGCAGCCACTGGGTTTGCAAATTTATGGGGTGTCTGCTGGACCCTGGGTGGCTATACATAAGCACACAAATAAGCTTAGAGATGGGGCCAACTGGGAAAGGGCTGTCCAAACGTTACTTTCAGTTCCAGTTGCTAGGGTGAGCTTTGCAGACCTGCTTGCTGTTTTTCTTGCCTGATTATGCAACCATGCTTGGGGTTCTGACTGCCAAAAGCTGGGGCTATCAGTCTGGGTTATTACCTCCCACACAGCGCCTCTGCCTTCAAAGCTTGAGTTTCCTGCCCATCAGAGAACCCTGTACCTGACAGGAAGCTCTGCACCTACCAAGCCTCTTCTACTTCCATCTGGGTTAGACAGCGGTGTGATTTAGCCTACAAGATTAGCAAGTGGCAAGAACAGAGTTTGCGAGTGAAGCCCAGAGCATATCTGTGGTTATAGTGTGTCCCTGTATTAAAAACCTTCCCCCTTGATGTGCTGGGACTCAGTGGTGAGACCCACATCCCTACAGCTGTTTCTAGTCTCATATCAGTTACTGAATTTCAACAGTGTAAATGATGCCCCTTTTACAGCTAATGGACTTTATGCCATGTACAGCCTGAACAACTATGCATAGCATCCCAAGATGAGAATCAGTGGAGGGGATAAGAGCTATGGACAAAGGTTAAAAATGGGAGGCAAGGAGGCTAACAGACTCAGAGAGATCCATCCCTTAAGTTTTTTTTCATAGATTGTCCATTTATTCCATAATTCAAAACCCTATGTGGAGATTCCACCTAGATCCAAGGCAAATCAAGAGTCAAAGTCCTTGAGATACCCTGGCACACTTCCATGGTGGGGCATCCTGCAGGTACTGGCACCAGAGGTTTTTGGCATCTAATGCTCAACGGGTCGGTCTGCATCTGCCCTTTGCTTCCAGTCTTAGAGCAAACACACAGAGAGCTCCTATCAGTTCCAGACATCATGTCACAGACATCACCGCATGAGTCAGGAGCTCCACAGACAAGGACAACAGTGGCCTCCTCCAGGAGAAAAGAGGGTGAATAACTATCTAGAGACAGCACCCATAGCTCTGGGAGTGCAGGTGGGCTAGGCTCCAACTTTTTGGTGGCAAGCAAGGTAGGAGGGAGTCGGTTCCTCATTCTGTACCCACCAGCTTAGCAGTCTCACACCCTCCTGGAACCTCATTTCTCCTGAGGTCCAACAGTTCATCTTCTAATGCAATTCACACTCGTCTGAGAAGGAAGTGGCTTGATTACCACCCACCCAGGGTTCCCCTCTGTCTCAGAAGAGTGCTACCATGTGGCTCTTTGCATCCTGTCCACTGCTCTCAATTCATCACCAGTCCAGCCTGTATCTTCCAATGTCTCCTACACTCTATCTGCCTGTATCGTTGAGCTCCCAGAAACACCATGAACTATGCCCATAGACCAAGACCCAGCCCAGGAGCCTTTTTGTCCCCCAGAGATCTCACCCACTCAAGCCCCTTCATCCTCAGCCTGGTTCCAATCCTACTGCCGACCTTTCTACATCTTACTTTGTCCCAACAACTTTGGGATCACAATAGCTTCATTTGTTACCTTTCTTCCCTGGAGAAAAGGGCTCTGTCTCAGACTTCGCCAAAGTTCCACGCCTTACTTGGCAGTTGTTTCAGAGATGTTGACAGAGGCGTACACATATGCATTCAATTTGGATGACTGATGGGCCTTCCAAGAGGGTCTCAAAGGTGTCAAAACATGACCAAGCAAGGAAGGACCCAGAACATGAGCCCAGTACATAGGGCTCTTGTCACTTTGTTTACTTCCCATCCTAGGCCCCAGGTGACCACAGCACATTTGTTACTCCTTAAAGATCTACCTAGTGAGTGGCAGAATGCTGGCCTTCACTTGCTTTACTGGATGAGATCTGATGGAGAAGCTTACCTCCAAGAGGAGGGTTTATTGTGGTGGCAGTCCTTCCCAAGTCCCTGGAAACCTCCCAAAAGTCATTGCAAGAAGCTTGGAGTCACAGACTCCAAGATTTCACCCAGCCCAGAACCAAGTTTCCCAGTATCAACCATATCTGTGACGCTCCGGCATTCTGTCCACAATTCCAAAGGCAATGGGCCTTAGATGCTGTCACGGTTTAGATGTGAAATGTCCCCCACAGGTTCATGTGTTTGAGTGTTTCATTTCCAGTTGGTGGTAAAGTTTGAGGAAGTCATGGAACCTTTGTGAGGGTGGGGGAGGTGGAGGGGTTAGTTGAAGAAAGTGAGTTGCTGATGGGCACACTGTTGAGCCCTGCTTCCTGCTTCACCGAGATGTGAGCCAGCAGCTTTACTTTCTGGTGCTTCAGCTGTGAGCTGCTCTAACCACACTACCTTTCCTTCCATGATGGAGTACAAATCCAAAAGCTGCAAACTAAAATAAGTCCCTCCTTCCCGAAGATGCTTTTGTCGGGGATTCAATTGGGATAGAGAGAAAAGTAGCTAACACAGATCCCTTTCCAACTGAAGAACCACCAGCTGTGTCGACTTCAGTAAATTCTCTCCCCACACATTGGCCAAAGCAGGAATCCCAAGCACATGGAGACTGGGTCAAAGGTGAGTGAGAGCCAGATGAGGATGGTACTGGTAGAGAGGATAAAAGGGAGGACTGCCAAGAGATGGAACAGCAAAACAATGTGGCTATTGAGGAATAAGAAAACAACAACAGCCTTAACCAATGGGACCATGGGATTACAGCCATTCTTCTGAGGTCTCACCTTTAAAGGGCATCTACCTTTGCATTTGCTAAATTGAATTTTCCAGGTAGTAGCCCACAAGTTCATCTTTCATGAGTTACCCCAAATCCACTCTTACAGCTACAGATCCCTCAATTTTCCCAGCAGGGTCACCCATTGCCCCTTTAAGCCATTATGTCCTTGTCATACTTGGTGTGTTTTTGCTTTTTGTTTGAGATACGTGATTTGTGCCCCCAAAGCTGGCCCCCCAGTTCCGCCAACTTGCCATCCTTCCCAAGCATCCCTTTTTCCATTGAAATCACTTCTGCTGGATTCATCTTATTATCCATCCTTTATGGTCACAAAAACCAAGCACAGTTTAGAGAAGGTTACTTTTGATTTGTAGCTGCAAAGCTAAAGAGAACAGAGGTGTACCAATGTTTGTGTTAGAACAATGGATACCAAGGATGCCCACACATTCATTATTCAGACCTGCAAATACATTACATAAACAACAACAACAACAAAATAACTTTGCTAACACACCCTTGAGGTGGAAGGATCCTACTAGATTATTCACAGGGGAACAATGAATCTCACAAATCTTTAAAAGCAGCCAGCGCACGCACGTGTACACACACACACACACACACACACACACACACACACACACACACTGATAGCCAAATAAAATCAGAGAGGTGCAACATTGCTGGCTATGAGATTGAGGAAAACAACCTCAGTCAGGGGACATAGATGCAGGAAAAGGCAAGAATGTGAGTTCTTCCCGACAGTCCCCAGACATTTGTAAACACTTGGGTCATAATCAACTGAGATCAAATAAAACATCTGAACTTCAGAAGTGTGAGACAATAACCATCTTGTGTTAAAGCGCTAGCTCAGGTGTCACTCATTTCAGCAGCTTTGAGAGACACTAGCAATGGCAGCAATGCACATGACAGGGATCCGGGCATTTTCATGAGGAATGCAAGGTGCCAAGCACTTCATGCCTCTGGGAGCCCATTTTCAGGTTCCTCATGGCTTTACCAAGCAGGTCTGCATAGAGAGGATGATTGGACCACAGGCCTGAGTGCAAGTGTCTGAGATGGTCTGCACTTGGCAGAACAGGGGGGAGATCTTTTGTTCCACCCCTTGGTGTCTCTATGAATACCCTGGGGCAGAGACAGTCAGGGCCTGTTGGAATAGGTTCCAGGCTCTCTTGAGGCTATCCAGTATCTTCTGTTTATCTCCACAATCTAAATCCTTCTATCTAATATTTCCTGCTGCTCTCACTCAAGGAAACTCTGGGGGAACTGTGGGGTTGGTGGGTAAACGCCCCATACATGCCATCTCATTTAATAGTCACCTTAGGTCTGTCAGGTGAGGACTCTGCTCCCCCTATTTCATAAAAAGTTCAGCTAGGCTTGGGGAGCCCAGGGATTTATCTAAAGTTTTCCAATGTTTTTATATGGAAGCTGAGATTCAAACTCAGTTCTTCCAGAATTCAAGACTCAGAACATCTCCTATGCTGTCACTGAATGATTTCATCTGGTACTGTTGTCAAATAGGAATCTATCAGTAATATATCTTCCCAGCTAATCCAAGGGATGCCAAATTTAAAGACAGGCTTGAGCCAGACAGCGATTCTTCCCAGTTTTGCCCATGCAGGAGCCAAACTGCATCCATATTGGCCAATTCTCAGTTCCCTTTGTTGTTCAGGTTTCTTTGAGTTATGAGTACTTAGAATGCATCTTGGCCACCTGACCAGGGAATGAACACAATAGAATTAGAAGTGAAAGCATGACCAATTATGGAAGATCCTTGAGGTGTCTATCCAGCCAGTTTAGTCAAACTGGGGAGCTCCAGATTCAATGAGAAACTCTGCCCCTACCCTGAAAAGTGGAGATTGAGGAAGACATTTGATATCTATACCTGGCCCCCATGTATACCCATACAAGCATATGTGTACACATATACATAGATACCCAACCCACACTCATACACAGAAATAGAGGAATGTGTTGGAAAGCACAGTAGATTTGTGTGAATGCTTTGATCACTTCTTGCCATTCTCTTGAGCTAATGGTGGGAACAGATCCCTGCCTTCACTGGTGTGACACATCCCTCACCACCTATGATTCTAGCATGACTGCCTTCATATCTGAGATAGAGCATATGAAACCTTGACCAAAAAAAGTCATGGGTGTAAAAAGGATGGGTTTAAGGAAAGAAGGGGTGGCTTGAAATGGAGGGCTTACTTCAATCTTGGCTAAGCCAGTATTTGACCTTTTCAACCAAGGACGATGCTAGCAAAACACAGGCAGGAGCTGCTGCAACCCTCTTGCTACCATGAGTACAAATCCTGTGTCAGTGATAGAACAAACATCACATGGGCTCAGATAAGCAATGAGGAAAAAGGAAAACCTAGTCAACATTTATTCCTGGACCCTTCAGTTATATGAATGAAGACTTATTTTCAAGACAGGTAAAGAATCATATTTTGTTTCTTGCCTTAGCGGTTCTTAAAAGCAGAACAATGTTGGGGGATATTTGATCACACTATTCACATTCTGTAAAGATATGTCTCTGTTTTACCTGGTCTGCCTAAGGCACCTTCTGGTTGGTTTAATGAAGAGCCAATCAGCCAATAGCTAGACAGGAGAGGAGAGGCAGGACTTCAGGGCAGAGCTGGGGGAAGAATCTGAGAGACAGGGATTCACCAGCAAGACACAGAGGGAGTCGGATGCACAGTATGGAGAAGAGGTAACAAGCCACATGGCAGAGTGTACATGAATATAAACAGGCTAATTTAAGTTATAAGAGCTGGTTGGGAACAAGCCTAACTCAAGGTCCAGCTTTCATAATTAATAGTAAGTCTTCGTGACATTATTCGAGAGCTGGCAGTCCAAAAAAAGCTTGATTACAGAACAGCTACTTTAGAAGTGATTATTGTTAAAAAGCCTTCTTGTTTTTGCTTCACTCTGTCAAGGTACAATGCCCTACCTAAGAGATAAATCAGCAGGGCTGATGGCAAGCCTGAGCTCACCTCTACTAGTGGAGTACAGGCACTTCAATGTACAGTTCCCCAGGTGGGCAAGTTCTCCTCAAATGAATTCATTTCGCTGACAGCTACACCAAGAGACAGTCTAAGCACTTAATTTTTGGAAGAAATTTGGTTAGAGATCCTGCCCTTCTGGATTGCCCTCCCCGGGAACTAGTCAAGTTGGTCTTCACCTCCCACCCAGCTGGGTACTGCATGCTGTGAATAGAGCCCTACCACATCCTCCTGGGCACACCAGAATGTGCCACATGTGAGGCCCTTGTTCATCAATCAGCTCCCAACAGTCTAAGTGCATTCCTTTCCCCTTCTTCCAGAGTCCTATCTCTCAGTGAGGGCTTCTAGAAGTCTCCTGTAAAACTGAGAGTCTCCTGTGATCCTATGTGACAGATTCACGGAGCGGAATGCGGAGGCTTGAGTCTCTGCTTCTAAACTCTGGACCTTGTTGTTAGGAATCCAGGATTGAATAGTGATTGTCAACTTGATTTGGCCTATAATAACCTCTGAGAATTTCTATGGAAAAATTTCTATATTGCGTTATTGGAGGTAGGAAGACTGTGGGCAACCATCCATGGGCTGGGGTCATACACTGAAATAAAATTCTGGGAGCGAGAAGGTGAATGAGCACTGGCATTCTTTGCTCTCTACTCCATGACTGCAGAGACAATGTAATCAACTACTTTGCACCACCCCCACCGCCCTGATGAATGTCCCACCACGTCAGAATGTATCACCTCACACCATGGGTCCACCCAAACCCTTTCTTCCTTAAATTGCTTCTGTTGGGTTCTTTGTCACAGCCAGGAAAGTAACTAACACACTGCAGATAATACTTGTGACTCATGGGGTCCCACATGTACAATAGTGTTCTTAGTACCAGTGACCAATATAGTCTGTTACCCTCCACTTTCTAAATCCAAGGCTTTGGTCTGCACCAGGAAACACAAACCCTCTTATTCACAAAGAGGCTCTCCTGTGCTTACCAGACAATGAGTGTCCTACAAGTCATCCTCCTTCTCCTTCTACCTTCAATTTGTCTTTTATTGCTGTGTCGGGAGAGAGATATTCCTGTAGTTCATATGCTGTGGGTTCAATGGATGGCCCTCATCTCTTGTTGGGTTTAACTTAATCTCATCAACCATTTTCTACATGGGATAGGAGTTCCTCTACAGTTACCCTGACAAGTGTGTGTGATGGTTTGAATGGGATTTGTTTCCCAAGAGCTTGTGTGTGGAGAGAGTGGGCTTTGGCAGTGATGCCATTCATCATGAGATGTGGGGCCCCCACAAGAGCCAAACAGATGTTGGTATGATGCTCTGAAAATGTAAACCTCTGAGATAAGTAAATCTTTTCATTATATATTACCCAGCCTTAGGCATCAGTAACAGAAGGTGGTCTAATTCTGCCTCCATTCTTCCATCTCCCAGTGGCAAGAGCCTTGATGTTCCCAGGCAGCCTGTTTCAACACAAGAGGGTCCTAAAGCTGCAGCATCCACAGGTGGGGACCATGCACAGAGTAGCACAATGTAGTGTCTGTTCCGTGATGGCTATCCTCCCACCAACTGCTCTTAGCCTGGCTTTGAAGATCTAGGTCACACAGTCATGTGATCAAGTAAAGCCTTAAACCTTTGGCATATGATCTGTCTCTGAGCCAGTTCATTTCCACGTGTTTTAAGCCAGTGGAATTTGGAGGCTGGATCTGGGGTATTACTCTGGTCCCTTTGAAAATTCAGGGACATTTTTGTTCATAGAGTAAGCTTCTTTTCTTTGGAGCTGTACAAGATGTTGCAAAATGATTTGACTTCTCCAATGTAAACACCCTCCTCATTTCCAACATAGAGAATGTTGGGGGGTCGACTCAACTTACATTTGCATCTTGATTTCACTTGGGGGAGGTGGGTCTCTTACACTCTCTGAGCCTGGGCAATGTGGATTCAGCAGAGTGCATGGGTGAGAGCCCTGTGTTACCTGACCCAGGTCAGGTGTACACCAGTGAATTTTCTGTGGCTGTGATAGAATGCCCCGACCAAAAGCAAGTTGGAGAAGAAAACATTTGCTATGGCTTATAGATCAATAGGGAATACAGGCCTAACAGGAGGCAGGAGTGGGGGAAGGGGTAGGAGCCTTCATCCACATACAGGAAGCTAAGAGACAGAACAGGAAGTGAGTCCAAGACTAAAATCTCAAAGCCCACCCACAATAACATACTTCCTCCAGCAAAGTTCCACTTCCTAAAGGTTTCATAGCCTTCCTAAACAGTGCCACCAACTGAGGAACAAGTATTCAGATACAGGAGCTTACAGGGGTGGGGCACATTTCCTATTCAACCAACAACAAGATATAAGCAAAAAATTGTGGTTTCCCCAAGCATAATTGTTAGAAGGGCATTGTAATTATGGAAAAGGTCCTCTGCTAGATCTATTGGCATGCTCTCAACAGAACTTAGTACTTCCAAATGCCACATCCCTGGTCATTGCTGATCCCATATCACCAGCCTAGCATTGCCTCCTCTAAAGAGAAAAAAATGGGCAAGCAAAGATATTCTGCTGGAAGTTTGAGCCTGGATGATCTACATCATGGACAACCCCATGATGCCATTAGGATGATAAACAGTAGTGAGTTTGGAAATGCAGAGTGTAGTACTCCCAGCAGTGAGGCATTTTTGAATTTGAAATGTCCTTTCCTGGCTCTATCTTATTCTATAGAAAAAGTCAACGGTGCCCCATCCTGCCTTCCAGCGTGTGAGGATATGTGGCCAAGAGCAAAGAGGTTGGCCCTGAGATCCACCCACTCAGACTTGAATTTAAATACCAATTTCACTATCACACATGGGTACCTTCCCTACCTGAACAATCCATCCCTGGTCCCTCCTCTTCCTAAAATTCAGTTCCAGACACTCACTGGAAGCTTCTAGAAAACAGAGACTCCATTTTTCTCTGGTGCTTTCAGATTGCCCTGTGTCCAGCCATCAATATAGAATGGAGACATCCTGATCATGGTCAGTCTCCCATTGCTAGTGAGAAATGGAAGGGTACCACTGCTGCCCAGAATCATCCCAGCTCTGTAAATACTTGCAGAATGAATTTATTAAGAACAAGCAATATCAAAACCAACCATTGGGTACTTAGGGCAAGTGCAGGCAGGGGAAGCCAGAAGGAATGGACTGGATAGGACTTAGCCATTTATTGCAACTGGAAGAAATGTGAGTTTGGTGGGACCCAGATGGTCTGGCCATTTACTGGTTTTGCTCTAAAGATGTTGACTCTAGTTTCTGGATCCCAACTTTCTCCCCATTGGGGTGACTGCATCTGCTCTAGCTACCCGGATACCTGCAGCATCCTGGGTGGAGAGAAGCCCTGGACAGAGGTCAGGGCTCTGCATCATGCATTACTAGTCTTACTTAGGAGGAAACCCATGCATCCTTGTGGACTGTCATACCCCAAGACTGGCTTCTAATTGACCTCATAGTTTAACACACAGAACCGCACCTCATGTGCCTCATGATATAGGTTTGTTATAGGCAAGTTTTACATCTCATTTATTTGCTTCTAAGCCAATAATTCTAAGGAACCCTTTAAAAAATATGAGAGGAAATGAATTTGCCACAGACATTACACACCATGCTGCAGCAATTACAAAAGGCAGTCCCCAAAGCAGCCTAAGAAGGTTGAAATACATGCCTGAATAAGTTGGGGAGAAGGTGCAGAAAGGAGGAAAGGGGAAGGGGAAGGGACAGGAGGGAAGAAAAGAAACCACATCCCTTGATCATCAGTGCTCTGCACCCCAGCGTCATGCTAGAATGCTTGTAGGTGCCACTTCCTTCTATGTTTCCGGATTCCTAAGAAATGAGTCAAACTGTTCCAAAGACAGCCACTTATCACAACTAGATTTTATGTGAGAAGGAGGCCATAAGACCAAGCCAAGACAGGGAGTGGGCTACAGGTCGAAGTGCATCCAGAGAAAAGCAGTAGCCACTCCGTGCCTGCCTGAACTTGGCCAGCCGGACAAGGAGCCACACAGGTTTCCATACACCTGCACCCTTGCAAGACTGCAGCATTCTAGTCCAGACAAATGGATGCCAAGAGATTTTAGAAAACAGTGACAAGGCGCAGGGGAAGCAGGGGCCAAATCGGGAGCAGGAAGATCTGATGAGAGCACCTGGCTCCACCCCTGCCTTGTGCATTAGAACACCAGGAGTCAGCCTGCTCAGAAGCACAGGAAGGGCTTTTCTGCTTTGATGATAATGACTGATGACATCGGAATGATGATGAACAATCCTGAGCACTCCGTGCCTAGCCCTTTTCTGGGCATTTACACTCATTCATTCACTCCAGCTCCACCTAAAAGGTAAGTACTGTTTTGCTCCCATTTTTCATGCAAGACAATGGGGGCACAGAAGTGAGGACAACGCTGCTGCCTAGCCTTAGTACTAAGAAGCTGCTCACGGCTGATGCTGCATCTCAGCTTCCCTCAGAGGAACGTCAACTCACACACAGTCCTGGGACAAAACCTGGGGATTTACCTGTCTGGACGAGTAGTTTGCCATCCTCATCTTTATGACTTCCTCTCGCTTACTTCTTAGGTAGGATGCGGTGGCCAGAAATCATAAAGCCACTAAGGAAAACGTCCAAAGTGGAAGAGACAGATGATGATCACACAGTAGAAAGATGAAATGATAAAAGAAAGAGTAAAAGCAGGGGCAGATAACCTTGTTAAAAGTATTTTCTATCTCCAAAGCAATGAGACCATATGCCAAAGGGCATAGAGAGCAATGAGAAAAATGAAAAACAGGAAAATGAAGCTCTTAGAAGTTTAAAAACAAGACATGAAAATTAAAATTTAAAAGCAAAACAGAAAGTCAGGAAATTAAAAGGAAAACCTCATGTAAATGATACTCAAAAAGACAAAGAAAAAACTTTCAATATTTTTTTTACATTTATCAAAGACATTCAATGTATGGTCTTCCAAAAAAAGGGTTTTATAAAGTTAAAACTTTATGATCTGGGGATGGAAAATTATAATCAGGATATATTGTATAAAAAAATCTATTTTTCAATAAAAATAAAGGTTCCATAGAATTAAAACTGCATTATAACAAACTCACAAATTGAAAATGTCATGCATCGAAATTACCCTACCCCAAGTGTATCTACAATACATCTCAGTGGACTTCTGTAGAGTTAGATCAGCCATTCCGAAGCCCTGGAGCTTCTCACCGGATTGTACACTTTCACTGTCAAATACATTTTTACACACTTATCCACCACCAAAAAATGAAAAGTTGACAACAGAGTTAAAATTATAGGAACAATTAGTTTTATATCCTCATTCATGATGACAGTGTCTACTGCCTACATTCAGTCCTTCCTCATCAAGTAATACATGCCCTTGGGATCTAAAACTGTTCAGTGAAGAAAAATGTAGACTATAAAACAAGAATTTCCTGAGCCTGACAGGTGCACACCTCCAGAAAGTAGTGTAATAAAGGAAAGAAATGGAAGGACAGTAAATGCCCAGAGCAATGAAGAGAAGGATATACTTCCTTGGCAAGAAGGTCATAGCCTCCACCCCACCCCTCACCCCCCCAGTCCCCCAGCCCCCACCCGGCAATTCATCCTTCCTCCATCCCTACTCCTCTTCTTTTTTAATAGCTGCATTAGCACCTAAAAATTAAGGCAGACTTTTCTAAGACACATACATGAATAAAACATATAGACTCTCTCCAACTTACCATGGGGTTATGACCCAATAAGCCCATTGGAAGTTCCAAGTACCACAAGTGAAAATTGCATGTGATGAACCAAACCCACCTTAGCAGTTACTTCTCTCCTGAAGGCACAAGCTGACAAGGAGACATGGATCACAGCCACTGACTACCACTGTGAGTGTATCACACTGTGGATCAGAGTAAAGGTCAGGATTCTGTGTGTTGTTCCTACTCAGTGTACATCACGTGTGCATTATCCTAAAATCAAGCACTCATAATTCAACTCACTGTGAGTTGGAGACTGTTTTTATTTCTACAAGTAGGTTGCTGAAGTAGACAGAACCACACAAATTGTTGAAGGAGAAGTATTTATTTCTAAGGCATGGGGCAGATTTTAAAAGATTGATAGCTATTAGGGAAGTGCTAATCATGACTACATGCAGTACCATCTCACTCCAGTTAGAATGAAAGTTACTACAAACAAAAATAAGGATTAAAAATGCCAGTCAGGGTACAGAGTGAATGTAAGTGTCATATACAGTTGATGGGAATGTAAATTAGGTCAGATATGAAGAAGGGTGTGAAGGTACCTCAGAAAACAAAAAGCAGATGAGCCACATGATCTAGTTCTCTGATGTCTCAGTATAAATCCAAATTGTGTAAGACTCAGCAGCCCAAAGAGATACCCCGAGACTCACATTATGACAATGGTAGCCACAACATCCAAGCCATGCGATCAGCCTGACTCCCCATCAAAAGGTGTGTGGAGAAAGAAATAATGACATATATGCACTGTAGGGTAGTACACAGCCGAAAGGAAAAGAGTAAGACCCAGTCATTTGCAGCAAAATGAGTGAAAGTGAAGGATGATATCCTGTTAAGTGAAATGAGCCCACCTCGGGAAAACAAGCTCTGTGTGTTCCTCTCTTATATGTGGGATCTAAACAGAGGTGACCTGGGCATAGGATGGTGATTACTAGAGAGGGGAAAGACAGTGTGTTTAATTTTTTTTTTTAAAGGAGGTTGGATTCCATCAGTGCATGCTATATGCAAAGACTGAAATAGTGCACTGAGTAATATTAAACATGCAGGTAAACATGGTAACCAGAAATGAAGTAAATTTTCAAGAGCTGAAGTGTCAGATAAGTGAGTTCCAGACTGGGCCTCTAGGAAAGCTCTCACGTTGCTGCCAAGATGAAGAAGTTGCTTCCACCACTGCAGAAGAGTGTCAGACTAGGAGCTTCTAGCCAAAACAGCCTCCCTACCTCTTCTGCCTTCCATTCCTCAGAAACAAGTGCCTCACTCTTTGACTCTCCCCAGTTAGCTTCCATCCAGTGCCAAGCTGTGCATCAGCACTTCTCTAGTGAAGGCTGAGTTACTCAGGATCTCTGTTAATAGGAAATATTTGTTGTTGTATATTGACTTCCATCTTTTCCATGACAAAACTTCCAGATCTACACTTAAGTTGAGACAATGCATGAATTTTCTACTTTGATTTTTGTTGTGATAAAATACCCTGGCCCTCCCCCGCTCAAAAAAATGGAGAAAGGGCTTTGCCTTAGTTTATTTTCTGTTGCTATGATACACGGCATAACCAAAAACAACTTGAAGAGGAAAGGATTTATTTCATCATGAAGGACAATCAGGGCAGGAACTCACACAGGAACCTCAAGTCAGGAAATGAAGCAGAGACCATGGAGGAATGTTGCTTATTGACTGGGTCTGCATGGCTTGCTCAGCTTGCTTTCTTATACATCCTAGAGCCACCTGTCCTGCGGTAGCAGAGCTTACAGTGAGCTGGGCACTCTCACATCAATCATTAATCAAAAAAAGGCTCTAACAGCCTTGTCTACCAGCCAGTTTAATGGAGACATGTTCTCAATTGAGAACATGTTTCTCTCTTCCCAGATGACCCTGGCCAATGTAGAGTTGACAAAAAAAAAAAAAAAAAAAAAAAAAAAAAAAAAAAAAAAAAAAAAAAAAAAGAAAAGAAACTAACTAGCACAGGCTTATTTTAATTTACAACTCTAGATTAGTGCCCATTGTCAGGGTGAAGTCAAGGCAATAACTCAAAGCAGCTAATCTTATAATATCCACAGTGAAAAGTAGAGAAGAGTAAATGTGAGCATGCTTGCTTAGTTGTTCAAATTCATTTCTCCACTCTTATACAGATCAGGACCTCCTGCCTAGGGAATGGTGCTGCCCACATTTGGGAGGGGGTGAATCGTCACACAACCATTAAGACAATCACCCACAGACATAACCACAGGCCAACCCAATGTAGACTGTCCCTTATTGAGACTCTCTTCCTAAGTGGTTTTAAGTGTGTCAGGCTAACAACCAAAGCCACACATCACAATACCATAGAGTCCCCAGTTAGATTCACTAATTCAGTTGCACAGGAACTAAGGATGAGCTTGAGCTAGCGGTTCCCGAGGAGAGTCTAAAAAATATAAAATAGGCTGGAAGTGGCATGGGCAGGTGCCCCTTGGATTATGGTGGTGATCTAATTATATCTCAACTGGCTCCAAGCCCAGATCAACACTGTGGGGGAAATGCTGGGAGAATAAACTGTCCTCCACTCAAAAGCTGAGTTTGATAATGAAGAACATAACAGCTAGGTGCTGTCAGATGACTACAGCAGAGCTGCCAAGTCTTCTCCTGAAGAAAAATCAGAAAGAGCTCTCCAGAGCTGTCCAGAATTTGCTAAAATTTTCCATTTTATTTATATGCTTTTGAATAAAGCATTTGAATATTTTCCATTTTGTTTTCCTAATACTAGCTTTTAGACCTTCTAAGCAGGTACTCTACCACTGAACCACATACCTGACCCTTTTAATAAAGCATTTGAAAGTAAGTTATAATTATCACAGCTGTGGCCACTAATCACTGCAATATTTATCTCCCCCTCCTCAAAATTAAGCTATTTTCCTATATACCCACAGTACAATGGTTATACTAGAGGATTGTTTTTGAAGCAATGTGATTATCATTGTCCATGTTCAAACCAAACAACATTAATCACCTAATCAAGCCTTGGTTACACACATTTGTATGTGTATATGTTTATATTTCAGGACCACAACTTGCATTTGATTGTACTGTCTTTTTAGTATTCTATAATCTAAAATAGTACCCTTTAGTAGTTTTCTGTAATGCAATAATAGGTTTCTCCCCTGATGCTGTAAGCCAGATGAAGCCGAATTGAAAAAGTAAAAAAGCAGGTTTTTTATGAGCAATGCAACTCCCTGGTGAGTTCTCCAGTCCTACCGATCAAGGCAGGAGAAGTCACATGCCTGAACTAAAGTAGGGAGGACATATAACCTGTAGGCTATGGGGATGATGTGTTCACCACACTCTGGGTTTGTGCCCAAGTACCATCAAAAACTGAACACTTTAGGCAGGGACTTGGGCTGTTGGCAACTTCGGGAAGGAAGCCAACCAAGAATGGGCTGTAGCCACCAAGAATGCAGAACTGGGCTTTGGGGTACCTTTTCTTTGTTGGAGATTCTCTGAGGGTTTGGAGAGAGGTGAACTTTCTGGATCATGCAGGGTGAGCTGGAGGTTCCAGCCAAACCACTTTTCCTTTTTTTTATTTTTAAGATACTGAAAGTTTTGAAGATTCTGTTAGTTATCTTCTAGTATAAGTATCAGAATTCTTCTCATTGGTGCCATATAATTAAATTCAAGTCTTTTGTTGTTGTTGTTGTTGTTGTTGTTGTTGTTGTTGTTGTTGTTTTGTTTTTGTTTATCAAGACAGGGTTTCTCTGTGTAACTTTGGAGCCTTTCCTGGAACTCACTCTGCAGCCAGGCTGGCCTTGAACTCACAGAGATCTGCCTGCCTCTACCTACCGAGTGCTGGGATTAAAGATGTGCTCCACCGCCACCATCACCCAGCTAAATTCAAGTCATTTAAAAATTCACTGGCATGCATTTACTTTTAAGTGTATTATATACCTGCATTTTAGTCACTTACCTTTCATGGGAGATGTAAGAGTGAGAAATGATCTTGCACTTCCTTCCTCTGCTATCCTTCATTTCCCTTGCACATCCAAATTCCTGTGGTATCATTTCCCTGAACCTTGAAGAATTTGCTGTAGCATTTTAAAGAGTGACCATGGAGTGTCACTGAAATGGCATTTAACTGAAATGCCTTCATTTCACCACATTTAAATGGACTCTTTGTTGGATGCAGGTTCACAGTTAAGTTGCTGTTTTTCGCACTTACCACTTAAAAGGTGCCACTGTTACCTCCAGGCCACTATTGTCTCTAATAAAAATTCAGCAGGAGTCCAACGTTTATCCCCCTGTGTGGAATGAATTGTTTTCCTCTGGCATCCTTGAAGACCTCTTTCTTATCTCTGGTTTTCATCTACTCCATTGGAAGGCCACTGGATATGGCTCTCCTTGTATTATCCTATTTTGATGGTTACCTGGTTTTGGAGACCTAGAAATCATTAAATTTGGGGAATTGGTAGCCAGGATTTTCAGAAGTATTTCCTTTGTTTCTTTTCCATTAGCGTCTCTTCTAGAGCTTAGAGTATTAGAGAATTTAGGACATCTAAACACACTCTTGGATCTCTTTTAAGTTTTCTTTAACTATGCCTTGCTTTTTTTCTTTTACACTGATCAGTTTCTACTGATCTAGCATCAAGTTCTTTTGTTATGATCTAGTATCAAGTTCTTTTATTATTTCTTCTTCCATCTCCAATCTGCTGTTAAATTTGACTAGTGAACTTTTCATTTCTCTTAAGTTCTAGAATATCCATTTTTTTCATAGGACACATTTTCCTTTTGAATTTCCTATCTATCCACTTATTAAAATCAAATTTCCCTTCATTTGACCATTGCTAAGTGAAATGTATGTGTAATCTTGACTTTGTTTTCTGTTCACTATTTGCAGTGGAATAATCCTTCTGTACACAGTGAAAATGAAAATGTGTTGCTCTTATTGTTAATAAAAACCTGGCCAGGAGGTGCTGGTGCACGCCTTTAATCCCAGAACTTGGGAGGCAGAAGCAGGTGGATCTTCGTGAGTTCGAGGCCAGCCTGGTCTACAGAGCGAGATCCAGGAAAGGCACAAAGCTACACAGAGAAACCCTGTCTTGAAAAACCAAAAAAAAAAAAAAAAAAAAAAAAAAACCTGATTGGCCAATAGCTAGGCAGGATTTGGGGGGTAGAGAGAATGCTGGGAAGAAGAGGGGTAGAGTCTGAGGGGTCAGGAGCCAGATGCAGAGGAAGCAGATAGCATGCCATACAGATAAAGGTGACAGCATGTGGCAGAAGGTAGATAAGAAATATGGGTTAATTTAAGTTGTAAGAGATAGTTAGTAACAAGTATAAGCAGTCAGCCAAATTTTGTAACTAATAATTGTCTCTGAGTGGTTATTTGGGAAGCAGCTGGCAAAATAGAGCTGACTGTGGTCCCGACGAAAACCTCTGCCTACAACTGTTTGTTTGTTTGTTTGTTTGTTTGTTTGTTTGTTGTTCTATGCATCATATCTTATTTTTTTGTGTCTATTCATATTTTTAAGATTTGTTTTTATTATTTTTATCTTATGTATTGGTATGCATATCTGTGTATGGGTATGTAAACATAAGTGCATGTACCTGGTATCATAGACCCTGGATACCCCTAGAGCTAGAGTTACAGATGGTTCAACATGGGTGCTGGGAAAAGAACTCAGGTCATCTACAAGAGCAATAAGTGCTGTTAACCTCTGATCTGGTCATATTTTAGCCCAATGGCTAGTCATATTTTATTTAATGCTTTAGACTGTAGAAAAGACATTTAAAAGGCTTTAATTTCAATATCATAAAAAAATCTTGCTTCAGTACCATCTTCAGCATAAAGAAGAATAAACTATGTCATTTTCTGGAAAAGGAATGCAAGAGGAGATGATGATATTATGGGAAATAAAGCAAACATAAAAATGAACATCATTTTTCTCCCATGTTATGCAGCCTAGATTTTATAGAGACACACAAAGAAACTTTTAAATATGTATATACACAATACACAAAACACCACACACACACACACACACACACACACACACACACACACACACACACACACGAGGTGGAGGGAGACCATGAAAGCAGAAGTGAGATGAAGAGGAGATTGGAGGCTGAGAGACTGTCTGGGACAAGGAAGGAACCTAGAAGGAGTAGCAAGGAGGAGAGGGTAGAGTACCAGGGATAAACACAGTCCTTATGAAAGCCATCATTATACATAATGAAAATGTGCCAATAAAAATTATTTTAAAATATATTACTCTGTCAAGTAAACTGAAGATATTTTTCAAGCCCCCTTCATTTTACAGAGCACAAACTTCTAATTCATTCCCCTCACGGACCTTTGGCTATGGTTAAAATGGACCATGATATCCTCCTCTTTCGTAGTGGGCTTTCTGGCATCTCAGCTGGACACTGGAGTACTGAGGCAATCTGTCCTCTCAGGCAGAGAACTTCAATGTTCTGAATCCTTCACTTCTCTGACCACTGCCTGGCCTGTGTTATATATCTATGTTGCTTTTAACATTACACAAGATTCTGTGTGACAGGCATGGGTGATTGCCCCATGCAGCTAACCCTCAACAACAGAATCTCTGTGATTTCCATGTCCTCATGGAACCTTCTTTGTACACAGATACCCCCTCTCCAGTTCCCAGCCCTGAGATACTGTTTGTGTTCATCTCTGCCATCTCCTTGGCTCACATAGGCTATGTGCTCTGTTTAGAATCTAACTCGGTGTGGTGTCACAGTCGGGAAGTGGCTGTTGGCTTAAAGCTGATGATCATGAAATTCACTTGAGGAGGCTTCCTTCTCTGAACACTACAGAAATACGCTAACTATTACTCACTGTCTGAACACAGTAACCTTGAGTAGTTTTTCCAGCTTGCTATTTCTCTACAGCAGAATTAACAGAAGAGAGAATGTAGGGTTGCACTGTGACCGGAAGCCTGTGGAATTCCTTTTTAATTTCCTAGACTTTAAATTACACAAAAGCACAAAAAAGAGATGAAGAAATGACTGTTGGGGGAGCCAATCCCTAGCACGTTTCCCATCTAGAAACACATTCTCCATCAACTCCAAAAGAAGATGAAAACAGCTTCAGACGTGTCGAAACAAAACAAAATCAAAAAAGGCGAGTATAAAAGTAAATTAAACTTACCTTCTTCTTGTCCTCTTATAAGAAAGTGTTGGTGAAGGACATCATGAAATGGAGGACTAGAAGAAGGCACTCAGGATCTGAAGTGCAGAGGATCCTGCTCAAGAGCATTGCTTGAGTGAAGGGAGGGGCCCAAGAATGCCATAGTATGTCAGGCAAGGAAGTGAGCTGCCCACACAGAAAACACAGTGCTAATGCAAAAGGCAGGTTCCCAGTGACATAAAAGAGATGACAGCTGATAACTATAACTGAAGGTTACAGGCATGTGCCAGAAGATGTGAATACTCCTCAGATAACATTTGATCCACAGAAAAGAAACTGTAAAAATCAAGGCAATTGTCAACCTCAATCAAATAAAAACAGTTAGGAAGAAGTCTGTATGTGCGTGCTATTTAGCCTAATAATGACCAATGCTCACATAGTTATAATTTTGTAAACATTATTTACCAATTAAAGTAAGAACTGGATACAAAGATCATGAAGGGATGTAGATGACAGGGGCAGCTCTTGTGTGCTGTGCTATTGTGTGATGGGGCTGTTGGGTAAGACAGAGCATGCGGGTCTCTCAATGAAATATGCCTTGTCAGAATCCTGCCCTTACCACTGCCTAATGGGGTCAACTTGGGAAATTTATTTTGGCTTCATGAGCCTCAGTTTCCCCTTCTGCAAAATATATTTTATAAATTATCTTTTTCATCTGTATAATCAAATGCCTGTATACATACACACACACACACACACACACACACACACACACACACACACACACACACCACTTAAGGGTGGAAGAATTTATTCTGCTTCACAATTTGAAGGGGTACAACCCATGGTGATGAGAAAGGCACATGGTGACAAGTAACCTTGTTGGAGTGTACAGTTCAGACTCTTCATCTCCTTAATGTCAAAACAGAAAGCAAGGTGCCCAGCTATGATGCATAAGACCCAGCCCTTCTAGTAACCCCCATCTCCTAGAGGTCTAATAGCCTCCCAGAGCACTACTACCAGATGGGGACCAAATGTTCAAACATATAACCCTAAAGAGGACATTTTGCATCTAAACCATAACATGTACATTCTCTCATAGCATTGCCATATCAGAGTAAATAATATATACAGGGCTGTAATGCATGTAATGGCACTAAATATATACTCATTCCCACTCAATATATACTCTTCCCTTTGCACTCAGAGAAGGATTCTACAAGAAAAAGTAACCAAATGGCATCTAATTTACTCACTTTGTTAGTCTAGCCTGAGAGCCCTCAACTCTTTCATCTGACCCCCTCCACAGGCACCACACAGGCCATGTTGTGATAATACAGTACTGCTCTTCAGTCTTTACAGTACTCTTCTGCGGGATGCACTGCTGTACCAGGGAATCTGCCTTCCCAAGAGCTTCCTCTTCAGCCACTATGTCTATGTGCTTCAAAACCTAGTTTTCCATTTGGCTTCCAATTAGAACTAATTATTCTTTTAGTGTTTGACTCATCCCCAGCTCTACTGTAGGCCACTTGAATACCCACGCCCCTTAGAACATACACACACAAGAACCTTGCTTCAATCTAGCATAACAAATACCTGTTGAACAATTACTGCACACCAAGTTCTGTGCATGTTATAATAAAAGCCGAGGATCTAGGAAGGCTTAGACTAATAGGACCATTCCAAATGGAGCCCATTATGACAGGAATTCAAAGAGGCACTGGTAATCCACACGACTGTGATAGAGGCTTTTCCACCCTGACAAGGCAAAATCAGGACTAGATAAGAGGAAGGACCAGGGTCTGTGAGCGCACAAAGACAGGATATTTGCCAGGGCTAAGAATTCGGACATGAGGCCTTAGAAGAAGAGATTTCCTCACTAATCAAAATGAGTAGAAGATTGAGTTCCGTGCTGAGGAGAATCCTCAAGATGTATACACAGTGTGACAGAATTAAGAAAATCGGACCCTGAGTTCTACTTGAAGAATCAGGGGGAAAGATGGTGGGTTTCTTGTTTGTTTGTTTTGTTGTTAGGTTTTTTGTTGTTTTTGTTTTATTTTTTGTTTTTGTTTTCCCCTGAGACAGGGTTTCTCCTTGGCTGTCCCTGAACTCACTTTGTAGACCAGGGTTACCTCGAACTCACAGAGATTCACCTGCCTCTGTTTCCCAAGTTTTTAAAGGAATACGCCACTATGCCTGGTTTATGGTGGGTTTGGATCTAGATCTTAAAGGTTGAATACATTGCTGCTGTTGCTTCTAAGAGTCCTTTTTGTTGAACAAAGGAATCATTGCTTTGGTTAATAACCACCTTAGTCTGGAAAATATCATTCAAATTGTTGCCATGATTATTTTAATTCAATCACCTAGATCTTGGGAGGTTTTTTTCCCTATTATTTAAAAGGTAGAGGCTTATTTCATTTTGAGATAGCTACTACAAAGTGCAAATTAATTTATATTTATGAATTTTGCTTATTTTAACCCTATGCTAGTGTTCAATTCCATTCACTTTCTACAAATTAATTTAGTTTGACTAGGAGAGAAACACAGAGGCTAGAAAAAAAGACTGGTTCGTGTATTCCTTCTTTACTATAGGAGCGAGTCTTCAAAATAAACTGTTGCATGTCAAAATTAATCATGCCACTTGTATTAATAGTGATTTATGGAGCCTCTGCCAGCATGATTTCAGAGTGAAGCCAGTACCTAGTATAACTGGGGATGTAAACAAAAGCACCAAAAGAAGCTGATAAAATTGAAATGACATTTTAAATGTTTTTAATTTTATTTTTATGTATATATATATACAACTAGTATATATATATATATATATATATATATATATATATATATATATATATAGTATGTGCATATGCACATATACATATGATGTATTATGTATAGGCACGCATATACAACAGTGCAGGTGTGGAGATCAGAGAGCATCTTTGATGAGTCAGTTCTCTCCTTCCACCATGTGCATCCCAGGGATAAAATCAGGTTGCCAGGCTTGGTGACAAAATGTCATTACCAACCGAGCCATCGCACCATCCCCTGAAGCTACAGAACCACCAGTGGGATTGCCTTACATCCCCTAGGAATCAGAGGGAGCTAAGATGCAATTTGTGCTGTGGAAAGCAGGCTTGGTGGCCCAGCAAAGCCTCCAGGGGACCAGACTCAGTGTCTCTGCAACTCATCCCTTTCTTTCTTCCTGCAATAGCTGCCCTAACCTGGGCTCTCATGATCCAACACCTGGACTGGACTATCCTGCCCGCCCTGGCAATCTATCATCAGACTACCAGGCCAGTGACTGCTCAAAAATGTGTATTTAAACAAATCTCTCTTTTAAGTTGTATCCAATCACCTTCATTTAGGAAGGCGTTTTTCATGACTATGGAGTTTCAGGTTGACTCACCTTTTTTTTTTTTAATGTTTTAAAGATGTTGCTCCAGGAGACTACAGCTCCCACAAGCAGTTCACTGAACTGCTTATCCTTGTTCCCTGTGCCTGGCATGCCTGGAGTATGCTTTCCTGGGTATTTCATAATATGTTCTTAGGTCTTAGGAAAGCCAGTCACGTTATACACAATAGTTGTTGTTCTTTTCAAGGTTTTTCTGCTTAGAATTCCTGAGCGTCTTGTACCTGGGGTTTTATCCCATTAATCAAACTTGGGGGATTTTTGGAAGTATACCTTTGAATATTTTCCTTTCCGTTTCCTGTTGTGATTCCAGTGGCACCTCAATTAGGCCCTGTGCCGTTGTCCCACACTGTTCATTTTACTGTGTCTCTTCAATGGGGTAATGCCCCTTTGAGCACAGGCCGTGACACTCTGTATAGTGAGGGCCCCATAATGGCTGTTAGGGGGATAACTTGTTCCCAGGCCTATGTGCCCCCAAGAGGTTTAACGTCTACTCCCCATGAAGCATTTTCCTTGGCCTTGAGTGGTCTTCTCTAGTGCAAGCATCAACCAGCCAGCCCTCAGCTAAAGACTGCAG
Organism: Onychomys torridus; assembly: GCF_903995425.1. Classification (NCBI taxonomy): domain Eukaryota; kingdom Metazoa; phylum Chordata; class Mammalia; order Rodentia; family Cricetidae; genus Onychomys; species Onychomys torridus. Next base: position 32,986,971 of record NC_050458.1, on the reverse strand, counting down.
ATGCCTCTTCTATGGCTCCAGAGCTCTCTCCACAGTGTTCCTTTCCATGAAGCAGAGCTTCTGTTTGGGGCCCTTAAACCTCTCAGACAACTTGACGCCTGTACTGCCCCCTTTCTTGAATGCGACTCCCAGAATCCCAGCTACTGTGGCCTCTCCAGATCCCACAAGGGACACCACTGTCCTCATCGTGGGTTTCCTAGAGACACTTACCAAGCAACAAAGAGGAGTAACATCCTGTGTCTTCTCCTTTGACCTGATATTGCTGCCCTTCCTTCCTTATATTCCAATATGTGGAAGCTGTTTTTTCAAACAGACATGTCTAACCCCCTTTTATTTCATTTCAGATGAAAGTAGACTCTTCATTACTTCAGCAGTTTATAGCTTCAAAATGTTTTCAGAAAGAGAAGAGTAGTATAAAAGGAAAGAAAGAAGGAAAAGACAAAATGCCTTGGAGTGGCATTAAAAACCTGGACAGTCTGGTCTTAGGTGACCTTTCTAGACCTATCCTCTGTCTGCTTTCACCTGCACTGTGGACCCAAGATGCACAACAGGATTCAGAGAATTCATTGAAATTTACTGACCTTTATACCTGTATGTTGTATCTGCTTTCCTTTCCCTCTCTGATGACGAGCCTAGCCCTTTGCCCTACTTTGAGGAAGCAAGTCAGATGCCTCCACTTTCAATGTCAGCCGGCACTTCCAGAAAGATAGAAGAAGCTGGTCTCAGGGGCTTGGTGGGTACTTCAACAGACACACTGGGATGGGAATAGCCATGCACAGCGCTCTTTTGGTTTTAGCCATCTGTGGAAAAAAAAAAAAAACTTGGTTCTCAGGCCATGAAATATGGAGCACAGCTCTCCAAGGTACTTGGCTCCTTTTTCTGTAGCTGTGTTAAAATATTCCGACAAAAATCAACAGAAGGATGGAAATATTTTATTTGGGCTCATCATTCAAAGGTATAGTTAATCTCAGAGAGGAAGTCATTGTGTCGGAAGCTTGAGGCAGCTGGTCACATTGTACCCACAGCCAAGAATCAGAAAGTAGTAAATGCCTGTGCACAGCTTACATTTTTGGGGTTTTTATTTGTTTGTTTGTTTGTTTTTTTAAATAAAGTCGGGGATCTCATCCCAGGGAATGATGCCACCCACACTGAGCAGGTCTTTCCATCTCAATACATCTAATCAAGATAAATCCCCACACAGGCCCATCTCCCAGTTGGTTCTACATCTCACCAAGTTGGCAACTGATAGTAACCATCACAGCAGGCCAGGGGTGGAGACAATGCATACCTTCTGTCCCCACATTTCAGCTCTTCCAGCTGCTGAAATGGAGGTAGTATGACAAGGTCAACATGTCTTTCCCCAAACCTTGTACTACTGGCCTAGAGTTTCTCCCCAAAATGAACCCCTTACATGAAGCCCATCTACTTCTCTGATTCAACAATAGGTGACCTTCCCGGGTACATCTCTGGCTTAGCTATAGGCAGCAAATATAGAACTGTGTGGAGAAAAGAAACATACTGCTTTGAGACTTAGCAAGATGATAAATCTATTAATGATAAGCCTGTATGGAGGCAGGAAGGGCTCATAAGAAAGTAGAATCCAGCTGGGCAGTGGTGGTGCACACCTGTAATCCCAGCACTCGGGAGGCAGAGGCAGGTGGATCTCTGTGAGTTCGAGGCCAGCCTAGTCTACAAAGTGAGTTCCAGGACAGCCTCCAAAGCTGCACAGGGAAACCCTATCTCGAAAAAACCAAAAAAAAAAAAAAAAGTAGAATCCTAAAAAACTAAAACAAAATCCACTGGTTTCCACACTTGATCACATTCCCTTCAGCACTATGCAGGGGTTACCAGATACACCCAGGCCCATCCTCAGCAGCATTTACTGTTCTAGGTTAGTTCTTGGTCTCACAGCTTTGATGGCTGGATGGCTGAGCAAGGTATAGGAAGGCTTGCTTCTTGTGAATCAGAGGGCTACTATCCTCTTTGCTCCCCTGGTTTCTGCTGGTCCTGATCATTTTCTCCCTGTCTTCATATACTTCTACAAAGGCCTGTGTCCCATGTTTACAAACAGTCATATGGAATCAAGACCGACTCACTACTCCCCCACCACACACACACACACACACACACACACACACACACACACAGAGAGAGAGAGAGAGAGAGAGAGAGAGAGAGAGAGAGAGAGAGAGAGGGTTTAGCCACATGGGCTCTGGAAGGAGTCACTTGACCAGTCACATAGCAAATCACTCCCCACCCAAGTCTGCCACCATCTCTCAGAACACAATCCCAGGTTTCCGGAAAACCCTACATCTGGGGACTGGCCCTCCAGGGGCCCTTCCTTTGGGCTTATCAGCTCCAAGGAGAAGAAAAAGCCTCCAGAGCTACAGTGAGTTAAAGGCAGGGTTTGTGTTTTCAGAGTGGGAGATTCTTGCCTTTAAAAACCATCTGGAATCTGCTCCAGCCCACAGTGGGTTCTGATAGCAGACCATCATTTAGTAAGACAGCTTACAAAATCAGGAATGGAGATGGAGCCTATCCAGTGGGGATTGTAATTCCAGCATGTAGGAGATAGAGGGAAGAAGATCAGGAGTTCAGGGTTAGCCTCAGTTACATAGGAAATTCTAGGCCAACCTTGGCTGTGCAAGACCATGTATCAAAAACAGATAACCAGAGCCTGGATGGATCTCTGGAAGTTCTGGAGTCCAGAAGTATGAAACCAGGACTGCTCTCTCTATCTCTGAAATGTATGAGGGAGAAATCTTCCATGCTTCTAGAAGTTTCTGTGAGCTCCAAGTGTTCTTGCTCAGTGGATCCATTATTTAAATTCTTGCTTCCCTTTTCCTGTGACCCCCTGCCCCATCACTCTGCCATACGACCTAGTTTAGCACTCTTGGCATGTGCCCAAACTACTCTACATCCTACTTTAGAGATTCTTGCCAGCAATGTTCATTGCCACCCTATTTAAAATAGCCACAAAATGAAAACAACCTAAATGTCCCTTAATAGACAAATGCATAACAAAAATATGGTACATATACACAATGGAATACTATTCCACTGTAAAGATAAAGGATATCATGAAATTTGCAGGTAAGAAGATTCTACTGAATAAGATAACCCCGATCCAGAAAAACAAACAACACATTCTCTCTCATTTGTGGTTCCTAATTTCAAATCTTTAGATGTAAGTGTACAACATGGAGTAACCACCGACCAGCAAAATGTAAAGGAACTATGGGAGCAGGCTTGAGAGGAGATAGCAAGATAGAGGTAATGTGAAGTGAGAAGGGAAAAATGGGAGGAGCCTCCAATCTGGAGAGGAGAGAAGGGGTCAATACAGGAGAAAGTAAAGTCACTATCCCTATGAGGTTGGAAAAGAAGGGACTTCTTGTACTGCTGGGGAGAAGTAGCCACAGTACAATTCTCTTCCGCCCCCCACATTTCTGTGTGTAGATGTGTCTGTCTGTCTGTCTTCTCTCTCCTCTATCTTTCTTTTGTCTCCTCTCTCCTATCTCTCTTTCAATTCTCTTTTCTTGCTCTTCTCTCCCTTCTCTCTTTCCTCCCTCCTCTCCTCTACCTTCCCTGTGACTAACCAAATAACTGAGTTTGAGTGACATGAGCTTCAGCACACTTGGCTTCTCTTTGCTTTTTTCTGCAGTGCCTAGGTTAGGAACTCCATTGAAGTCTGTGGCCTCCAATCAATTGTATTCAACATGTTGATGGGAGGAGTCTGTGTCCCACTCGACTGTCATGATTCCTGCATGTGCAATTCTCTTGGTCTAAATCTCCACATCACACTGAGCAGAAGTGAGTTGAGGATCAGGATGTTAGACCTCCATTCTAGCTCTTAATGAGACAAAGGAGCTCATGATAGCACCCAAAGACAAACACTGAAAGAATCCAGTAAGGGTTTGGGGTATGTCTTTCATGAGTGGGATACTATGCCTGGTACTAGAAACCTAGCAAACTACTCAGTGCTAGTGAAGTCATGGTTATTGGAAGAGACTCTACCACTAGTATTTTACTAAACCAGCATAAACAATCTGTAAACATTTGTCCTCATACACACAGATAAGGGTAGTCTTCACCTCTTATCAAGAAAACTCGTCTTTGCAACAGAGACCACAACCAATCAACATGCAAGTTGTATAGCCCAGTCCCAGTGGACACACCTACAATATACTCCCACATCTAAGGCTCAGGGAACATTCTAGAAGAGGGAGTGGAAAGACTGTAAAAAGCCGGAGGGCCATGGTCTTTGCTATGAGATTGTGTTTCCTAGTAACATCAAAAGCTATACCCATAAAAAAAAAAGTCTTACCACCATGACCACCCAAATGTGAGCTGTGCAAGGAAGACACTAATGGGCATGTCAAAGTAGATGGGAAAAAGCCCACAAGGCCTTAATCTTACACAAAGAACTATAGACAACTGAGAAAAGCTAGGGGTGGAAGGAGTGGCCCTCCCTGGGGAAGAACACACCAATTGGTTGTCCACTGCCAAATGGTCAGCCTTGAAAACATACATGCCAATACCATTATATGTACTCACAAGTTACATAGTAATATATATGTATATTCATATGCATATATATGCAATAACAATACACAAAAAAGAGGCTATGAATTTGAAGAAGACTGGTGAGGGAAATATGGGAGGGCTTTAGAAGAGGAAGGGGAAGGGAAATTAAAATACAGTCTCAAAAACAAGCAACAGCAAAAAGTGTCTGGCCCTTCTCCGACATGCATTCACTGTACACTTCTCATTGGAGGGATTCTGGTGCAGCCCAGTGCCTTAGAAACAAGTGACCACCCCCAGCTACAGAGAGCCTAGCAGTTATCCTTACAGAAGAAGTCAGCTAAAGACTGTGTTGTGGATCCAGAAATTCCTGCCGTGGCCAGCAGAAAAGGCTGGAGAAAGCAGAGGCTTGAGAATGACCCTGGATGGGGGTCCCTGGGCCGTTGAGTAAGAGAGGTCAAGTCTATCCTCACCACTCTCACTGGCATACTTCTGTAAGTCTGGGGTTGCAGCCTCACACCAGGAGCCTGTTAAAATATAGATTAAAAGGTGTAAAAATAGTATTAAATTTAATGTCACAGGGAATTCTGTCAAGTCCAGGTTCATGGGGTGAATTACTTAAAGGCAACAATCAAAAAGAGCCTCCTGGGTCTTCTCTGATTGTGCCAACTCCTCTTAGAAAAGCACATGGGGGGGCACCACTGTTTGTGCCAAAAATACTTTTGAAAAGGCTGCAGAAATCAAAAGGTGCTGATGGGACCAACATAGAAGAGAAAGTTAGAAGAGACTGAAGCCATACTTCATCAGAGAGGCCAGGGAGTGTGAGGTTAGTATCACAGAGAAGGGAAGGGTTGGAGTGAAAGAGGCTGAGTCTTGGGAACAGACCCAAGTTGGAGTTCTCGACAGGCCCCCATTTTCCCTCTTCTACTGAGTTCTGGATGTTTCATTAGACAGCTAAGAGCACTGGGCAAGCATGGTGGTGCTGCAGTAACAACCTGTGCCTCTCTGAACTTCTTCAGGAGAGGAAGCATAAGCACCCACTCCTCCTTCCCAAGGTGCTCCCGTGTTCCTGTGATAAAATGTCAGGGAAGACACCAATGCTTGAGAAAGGCATAGTACTCAAGAGATGGAGCTGGAGACACACCACTCATGTGGTCAGAGTCCTCAAGGGATGGAGCTGAAGACACACCACTCACATGCTCAAAATCAAGATGATGTATATTGTTGACAGGTGAGTCTCCAGGCCCTGGGATGAGCGCATTCCATCCTTGTACCCCGTGTTACACCATCTTGACTGAGCTGATTGGATAAGACAAGATTTTAGTCTCTGGGCTAAAGAGACAGAGGTGCAAACAGTCAGAGACAATAAGCTGTCCAATAGAAAGGCACCAGGAAACCCCATTGTCTGGATTCAGAAGCCAGAGAGTCTTGCCATTCTGCTGGCCTGTTTTTCTAGAGTGGCACAGGGCTCATGCTAGAGTCACTTTAGAAGTTACCCAGTAGCAAGTCCTCCCTCTCTCTGGCTGTCTTGTCATGCCCATGACTCTCTGAAACATCTGGCTAGAAGGCCAGCCTGCCACTATTGACACACTTCCTTTCATGAGCCATTTTTCTCTGCTGAGGCAGCCTGGCTAATTTGCAAACAACTCCAAAAGCTATAAAATACTCCTCATGCAGCCAAATAGGTTGAATTTGGATTAAACATCAGGGAGCTGGGGAGATGGCTGTGCATGGATACAAACTCCAGGTAGGAGTCCCTGCACCACTGTAAAACCAAATATGGTGGCACCTGTCTGGAATGCTCAAATTTGTGGGACAGAGACAGGTGAATCCCTGGAGCTCACTGACCAGCTGTCTAAACCTATGAGCTCAGTCATCAGTGAAAAACTGTCTCGAAAACTGAAATGTAGAGCAATGGGGGAAGACACTCATCATCTGGCTCTGACATCCATGCTCTCACATACATACATGTGTGTCCATACATATACAGGCACAAATATACAAACATACCACACACACACACACACACACACACACACACACACACACACACACACACACACCTGGACTCATCTTGAACTGTTAATTGCAGGACTAGGGTCTTTAACAAATACCCATTGCTTTGAGAGGCAAACTAGTCGTTCATGTTCTTAAACACTTCCAACAGTGTGTATGGAATCAAGACTGAAACCAAAACTGCTTTTCTGGCCTATCACTATGACTCCTAAAATAGAACAGGCCAACCGTGGAGGATCTTCAATTGGACTAAATTTATATTCATTTAGGTGCCACTGGAAGGCGCTTTCCATGCCTCTGCTCTGATCAATGCACTCATTAAAGGACTCTGGCATGGTGACGGATTCACCCCCATACCCGCTACCCTGGGGGTTCAGTAACACAGGCCTCCTCTCTAAGGAGCTGCTAAGAACAGCACACCAAGAACTCCTTTCTCTTCCTCACACAGAGCCCTGCTTTTTCTCTCTACACATCCTGTAAAAGCGACTCTGTTCACCATATTAATTTTATCCAGGAGTCTTGAGGGCTGCATGAGGGAGGGTGGAGACCAGGAAAACTCTTGTGCAAGCAGAAGGTATTCTGAGAGACCACTGACGTGTTCAGCCCAAGCAGATGGAAATTTGACTGGCAGCTGCGTCTGCTTTGCTTCGCTTGGAAGGCATGTTTGGACACTTGAAATTAAAGAAGGGCTTTAACTTTTACCCAACTGCCTTCTTTTTCTCTAAACAGAGTATGTTTTGTCGTTCTGCTCATTGCCTTCCTGAACCCGCCCTTATGTGCATGGGTTTTTGCAGTTCTTAGCAGGCTCTGGATAACTTCATTTACTTTCATGAAGCACTTTGTCTTAAGTGTTTTCCAGTCTGCCTGTCTCCTTGTAGGAAGTGGTAAAGGATGTGGGAGGACCCAGTTCACTGTGGACAACACCGTTCCCTGAGTTTGGGTCCTGGAGCGCTTAAGTGCAGAGACAGGGCTGAGCAGAAGTAGGCATGCATACATGCATTTATTTCTCTCTGCTCTTGACTGCGGCTGTGAGGTGAGTAGCTGCTTCAGTTTCTCACTGCCTTGACGTCTCCATTATGACGGACTGGAACCTGGGGGTGTGAGCTGACATCCACCCTTTCTCCCTGAGCTGTTTTTTGTCAGGGTATTTTATCATGGCAATCAGAAGGAAAATGGGCCCAAAAAAAAAAAAAAAACCTCAGAACCCACCTCTGCCAAGTGTGTGAGTAACACTGCTACAAGAACCCCCAATACCATGTAACCAAGGAGCACATTGCCTGTGGCATTCTTCTCAAAGAAGAGAAGATGTTGTCTCAATCCCACCAGAGAAGTCCAAACAACAGACCATTCTACAGAATACCTAATAGTCCTCAAAGCTATCTAGAACATGAAAGAGGAAAAAGTCTCACTGACATACAGTGGTACAAGCCTTAAATCCCAGAACTAGGGAAGTAGAGGCAAAGGAGAAGGAGAGCAAAGCCTGCCTTTCACCATGCAGTGAGTTCAAAGCTGGCTCGGCCAACTTAGTGAGACCCTGTCTCAAAACTAGAAGCAGGGCTGGCAAGATGGCCTACTGGGTCAGGGTGCTTGCTGCCAAGCCTGATGACCTAGGTTTCATTCCCAGGACCCACATGATGAAAAGGGAGAATGGACTTCCGCAAGTTGTTCTCTTATCTACACACACACACACACACACACACACACACACACACCATAACACAAACATGTACACACTCATAAATGAATAACTAAATGTAAACTAAAAGTAACGAAGGAACTGGAGATGCAGCAGAGAGACAGAGCACTTGGCTGGCAGTGAACGAGAACTTTAGTTCAATCCCCAGTACTAAAAAAAATTTTAAAAGTCTCAGCTCAGAAAGTGCTAGAGTCAGGACAACTAACGCAATGCACTGTGATTGTTTCTGGGAGGAAGGGAATGTCCTGGGAAACAGGTAACATCCCAAGGCTGTCCAGCCCTCTGCCCATCAAGGTCCCCGTACCAGCATTCCTGTCTTGGTGCTGGTATTTGCCTTGTGATTGCTATGTAAGCTGTTATACTTAGGGGAAGAGGGACATCCAAAGGGCTCACTGTAGACTCGTCCCAAGTCTCTGCAAATGAAAAACACTCAAAAAATAAAAAAATAAAAAATAAAAACACCACTTTGAATGATATAAAAATAAAAACAAGCTTTCTCTCTAAACTCAAGCTTTTTGATGCGCATTTCATTAGTTTGTAACTCCATTTAAAAATGAGGGTTGCACAAGGATAGTTGGGGGCCATGCTCCTTCTAAACAGCTTGTGGTGATTATCCTTAGAGCCTTTGTGAGCACTGCAAGCTTCTCAAAACTGGTTCCAAACACACAGCATTGTCCCCTGTCCCGATGGGCTGCCTGGGGTGGCATGTGGCCGCTTGTTTAAGGACAATGATCCCAGGTTGCTTTTAGGTTGTTTGTTTGTTTATTTATTTATTTATTTATTTATTTATTTATTTATTGTATAGGGGCAACAATGCTGCAGCTGAGTCTCTGTGAAAGAGAATGATATTCTTTCCATTTACAAAGGAAAGAAAAGGAACAGTTAAAAATACACGTTGGTGCATACTGCAATTATCATGCAGAATAGATGCAGAAACAGTGACAGTAACTAAGGGGATGGCGGCAGCTGCCGGCTAATTGAAAGGCATCCTCAGCACTACGCGGAGGTGCCCAGCACTAATTGCTAATTTTGTGCGTCTGTCTGATGCCACAGAATGTACAGGGTAGGAGCAGAGCCTGCTTTCTTCCTCGTAGCCAGGGAGGGTTTGTCCTCAGCAAGGTGTTCACTAGGGAGGAGACAGTACGGCACGATCAAGGCTTTGTTTGAGTGGGGTACACCTTTGATTAACTGTGGTCATCCGGCAGAAGACAGCTCAATGGAAACTGGCAAACAGACAGTCATTAAAGAGACGTTGACATTAATGGAAAATGAACCACATGCCAGACGGCACTCAGCACTTGACAGTGTCTCTCATTCTCCGACCCACCTGCTGGAATGTAGTAGTAGCACACACCTCCTATGATGGGACTGCAGAGCTGTGAAGTCCGGCACAAGGTCTCACTGCTGCAGGTAGGTACTCCTCTCCAGACCTGCTCTGCACTGCACCCAAGTCTCATTGATGGGTTGGATGTCATGTCAGAGTGGGTCACACTCAGGATGCTTGGGTCATTGTTACTTTCATTGATCAGGGGACAAAGGTGCTTACTGCTAAGCCTGATGACTTAAGTTCAATACCCAGAGGAAAGACCAAACTCCTGAGAGTTGTCCTCTGACCTCCACATGTGTGCCACAGCATGCTCCTGAGTGAAGCACGCACAGAGATGATAGATAGATAGATAGATAGATAGATAGATAGATAGATAGATAGATAGTTGGGGTTTCTATTGTTGCAATGAAACACCATGACGAAAAAGCAAGTTGGGGAGGAAAGGGTTATTTAGCTTGCACTTCCACATTGTAGTATATCATTGAAGGAAGCCTGAAGGACAGGAACTCAAGCAGGGCAGGAACCTAGAGGCGGGAGCAGATGTTGCTTACTGGCTTGCTCCCCATGGCTTGCTCAGTCTGCTGTCTTATAGAACCCAGGACCACCAGCCCAGGGATGGCACCACCCACAATGGGCTGGGCCTTCCTACATCAATCATTAGTTAAGAAAATGTCCTACAGCTGGATCTTAGGAAGACATTTTTCTCAGCCGAGGTTCCTTCCTTTCAGATGACTCTAGATTGTTTCAAGTTGACATATAACAAGCCAGGACATACATACATACATACATACATACATACATACATACATACATACATGTAAGTTTTGAAAGTAAACCTGCTTTGTGCTGTTTGCTTGTTTGGTTGGTTGGTTGGTTGGTCTGGGTTCAATTTTGAGATAGGGTCTCACAGTGTAGTCTTGGCTAGGTTAGAACTTGCTATGCAGACCAGTCTGGCTTTGAACACACAAAGATCTGACTGCTTCTGACTTCTGGATGCTGGTATTAAAGGCATGTGCCACAACACCCAGTTGTTTAACAATCAACTCTTATTTTACCCTTCATTTCCAAAAAAAGAACTGGGATGATTTAAGAGCCTCAGCAAAACTAGATGGAAAAGCAGAGACTTCATTCCCTCAAGGAATCAGAGCAGCGGGAAGGAGAAGAAGATTGAGAGGAAGAGAAGAAGACACGAGGGGAGGAAGAAAAGGAGTAAAGAAAGTGGAGGAGAAAGGTGCAAGGGGGAAGGGAGAAGAATGAGCAAGGAATAATGGATCCGAGTATAAAGAAGAGCTGACACACCAAACGATTCCAGGACGGGGATGGAATGTCTGTCTCATCTGTCCCTTCCCCAGGGCCAGCATCTGTATCCCTGTAAACCTTTCTATAATGCTGCTTCTCCTTCTCCTAAGTCCATCTCTGTTTCTCCGTGTTCGTGGATGTAAAAGTGCTCTTACTCCTCATAGTCAGGAAGGGCCAGTCCTCAGCCCTTCCCATTTTCTGAACTCAAAAATGCTGTGGGCAGCTGGTGGAGCAGAAACAGGGGAGCCTTATCTAGAGAAGCAGTGGTCCATTGGTTGGGAGGGGGCAAAGAATTGGACATTACAAGAGTATCCCAAGCCTGAGTCAGACATGGAGGCCCATGAAGAGGCTCCCTGAGAACACAGGGTGACATGAAGGACTGTGACTCACATGGGAATAAATACCAACAGCAGCCAAGAATAGAATCACAGGTGAGTATGCATCTATGAGGCATAAAAAAAAAAAAAAAGAACATGGCATCTTTTAGAAACCTTGAGATAGGTTTCTAAAAGCCCAAATGTTCCAGACAAGGGTTAGAGTTAAGAGAGAGGCTGGAATCTGAGGTGGGAGGGTCTTGTGGAGGACACTAAGAAACTTGGGTATTGAGAGAGCATGCTGTTCTCTGGTATCTGTTGAGTAGAGATAACAGGGTCCTTTGTTTTTTCTAGTGTCAGAAGACAGAAGGACCATGTTGGCAAGAAGACACTATGAGGAAATTGTCACAGAACATTACAGAAGACTGCAGATGAAGAAGTCCCAGAACTGGATCTGTGGGAATGGGTGTGGGATACAAATTGAGCTAAGGAAAGTGGGAAAAGACACAGGTTCTTTGGGATTTCTGCCACTGTCCAGGAAGCAGAAACTCTTAGGAGAAGGAGAAGGAGTGATCAGCCCACATATAAAGACACGAGGTTAGCTCACTGTTTAGTCACAGCTTGAGGTGTTCCAAGTCCTGATCAGCTGACCACTTTGATGAGGAACTGTCTCATGGTGGGAGTGTATAGCAGAGCAAAATCGCTAACAACAATCTGCAAGCATTTGTCCTTATACCTACAGACAAGTGTAGTCTTCACCCCTCATCAAGAAAACTTCTCTTTTCAACAGCTGGAGACCATTACAATAAACACAACCAATCAATAGGCAGGGTTGTGAAGCCCAGACCCAACCAGTATATCTATGAAATACTCTTATACCTGAGGCTCAAGGAACACTTCAAAAGAAGGCGTAGAAAGATTGTAAGAGCCAGAGGATCAGGGAGTTTGCTGTGAGATTGTGTCTCTACACCCATGAAGTCCCTCCAACATGATGGCCCAAACGTGAGCTGAAAAAAAAATATGACACCTATGGACATGCCAAAGCAGATGGGGAAAATTCCACAAGACCTCAACACTGTTCAAGGACTACAGGCAACAGGGTAAACCTGGAAGATGGAGACATGGTCATCCCCAGAGAAGACCAGAGCCAAAAAGTCAGCCCTGAAAGCAAGCATACAAGTAACATTATATGGACTCAAAAGATTATGTTTAAGAGAGAGAGAGAGAGAGAGAGAGAGAGAGAGAGAGAGAGAGAGAGAGAGAGATTAGATACAATAATAATTATTGAAAAAAGAGACCATGAGTTGGAAAGAGAGCAAGGAGAGGAGGGAACATGGAAAGGTTTGGGGTGAGAAAAGGGAAGAGAGAAATGTTTTAAGTATATTATAATCTCACAAATAAAATATAAAAAAGAAAGAAAGAAAAGAGAAAAAAGGGAAAGGGGCAAAGATCTTAACAGTCCCTTCCAGAACCTTCCTGTGACCTAAAGGTCTCCCACCAGACCCATCTCCTAAGGCCTTATCACTTCCCAGTATAAATACCCTGGGATCAAGCCTTCAGCACTCTCACGGGCTTGAGGAGGTGCTCAGTGTTTGTGCCAGAGAAACTGGCCACACAATCTCTATTTCTTCAGTTGTGGAAAACAGTCAGGACCTCTTGGCTTTCCACACAGAAGGCAGATCATTGTAGATTTTCTGCCTTCCTGAGAGTATGTATCACCATGCTTTACTGCTTCTAAAACAAGGCTGGCAGCCATCTGATCTTCCCTTGAGAAGTGGTAGATAGAAATACAGGACATACACCTTTGTTGTCCCAAGCCACATCATAGTATCAAAATGGACATGAGTCACTGTGCCTCACATTTTCAACCTCCCCTTTGATTTCAGGTGTCTGTGGAATGGATATTTTCCAGACACCTTGGCATATTTTACACTAGCAGAGTCCTACCTAGAAATTACACAGCATACCAGTATCTTCCTCTGCCTGAAATGATACCACCCCTGTGGGTATGTTCTCCTAACTGTCACAGACAAACAGACATAAGGCAGAGTAGGAACAGCAACTCAGAGTTCCCTCAAGAAAGAAGGGGAGATGGAAACTGAGATCTTCTAGTCATTCCTGCTGGGAATCCTAGGTAGGGTCCAATGTGTATCTCATGTGGCCCTAGCTAGATGGGGTCTGACTGCATACAGTGGCATCCTCCTAACATAGTCTTACATTGACTTTCCTTTTTCCCATTTCCTCAATTCTGATCCTTAGAGCCACATTCAAAGTAAGCCAGCAGAATATAGTGGCCTTTTCAACTCTGTCTTCTGTGGACTCTAGCTGGGGCCCTATCTTTGCAACCAATTGTGCCATCTTACTCTAGGCCAATGTTGGTTCCATACCCATTGAATTATTGCCACAAATCCAATTCTCTATATCCCTGCAATCAGAGCAATGCAGATGGGTGAAAAAGATATTAATGAACTTGACTCCTGAACACAGCATGTCCCTGAGAACGTCATGTCTTTGGGAATGAATAAACTACAGCCATTCTTTTACCAGTTCAAATATTTGTGAGTGAAATTAAAATGAATTCAACATTCATCTTCTATTACAGAAAGAGAAGAATGGAAGAGGAGAGGGATATAAAGAAAATAAAGACATGGTCACAAATAACAGATATGGTATTCATCTTTATTAAAAGGCAATATTTTGTATCAGTCATGTCGGGGGCCAGCTCCAACCTATTGAAGGGTTCTTGAGGGGAAGAGTGAGGAATGAGAAAGTATTACATAGAAATATAGACGGAGACTATAAGAAAGACAGAGACACTGGATAGCTTTTGGAGGGCCCTAGGTCAATATCCAGCCACTTTGCTTTATTCATGATGGGGATTTTTAGACATCAACAAGAGTAGGGGCTAAAGACCTCCCACTTTCAAGGTCAAGGTATAAAGTACCAAGTGTAGACCCTTCAAAACATGTGGTATCCACACCTTTAGCCAAATTATCTTATTATGAAGCCCTGCCGGGCAAAGCAACCTCAGACTTTCTGACCTTGAGTAAGGCCTTACTAGGGAGCCTCTATGGGCCCCCACACAGTCACATAAATTTAGTAATGATGTGTAACAAGTCATGCAAATTCTTAGTGGTTTAAGCCTATGAAATTGTGCTTTCATCTTCTACTGGATGTCCATCAAGGGAAAACTGGAGGCTCTGTCCATGCTGTCAACACCCCAGAACCAGGCTCATAGAGTAGCTACTGTCTAATTCATGATTTGCTGGGGGTGGGAGAGTATCTAGGCAAAGCACTGACAAGTCTTTGTTTCCAATTAGACAACATCTGCCACTTCTTCTCATGGGGCATTGGACAAAGTCAGCATCCTGCTCACACCTGAAGAAGATCAGTAGGTGCAATCTTACCAGTGGGTAGAGGGCCAGAAGCACCTGGCAAGGGGTGTCGCTAACCACTGCAAGCCTCATTTGCTAGGACATCTAAGCCTCCAAAGAAGGAGCTCTTGAACTGGGCACTAGGGACGCTAACTGGATATTAGGTATGAAAAGTCATTCACATTTTGGTTATCTCTGGTCCATCTTTATTATAGTAGCAATGTTTTATTGATAGATACATGTGTATTTTAAATACATAGTAAGATTTTTATGAAATAAATATATTTTTTTTTAATTTTTAAAGTTCAATTCATATATTTTAAACCAAGACATTCATTCAACATTTTACTCAAAAAACTTCAACTACCCTCACTCACTACTATAAATATCCCAGAATCATGCATTTGCCTCTTTTGGGTAACTTTATGGCTCCTTCATCATCTGTGGAGAGGTACTATATCACAGAAATCAATTTCACTGTCCTGACTTACAGAGAACACATCTAAATGGCAAAAAAAGACTGAGTGGATCGGGCGGTGGTGGCGCACGCCTGTAATCCCAGCACTCGGGAGTCAGAGGCAGGAGGATCTCTGTGAGTTCGAGGCCAGCCTGGTCTACAGAGTTAATCCAGGACAGGCTCCAGAGCTACAGAGAAACGCTGTTGCGAAAAATACCAAAGGGGGAAAAAAAAAAAGACTGAGTGGAAAAGAAGAAAATGACAAGTAGATAACTGAGAAGGTCGGAGTCAAAAGCTGAGAGGGAAAGGAGTTGACAGCAGATTGTGGGGCCCACCTGCACCTCTGTGCATTGTGGGGTGGTTGGAAGAGCCGGGCAGCCCCAGGGACCATTCTAGCTCACCATTAGAGACCTTTCTCACTACTTAGGAAACATCTAAAAGGAGCAACTTAACAGCGGAAGAGTTTGTTCCTGTTCGTGGTTTGAGGGGATGTTGCCCCCTTGAACCATAGCAGGTTCTATGGGCACTACTGGATAATAGAAGCTTTTCCCACCATCCTCTCAGTCCCAGACTATGTGTACCTCAAGGAGGAGGTGGTGCTCAGGAGTCAAGGCAGACTTTGTATGTGGTAGGGGCAGTCACAGACACTGGGAGCCTATGGGAAGCCCAGGGGAATCATGGGTCTTGCTTGTGCACCTGGACGGTGTCTGCCCCAAGATGCCTCCTGTCAAGCATCATCCAAGGTTCCCTGGTTACTTTCTCCTTCCAAATCAGCAATGGAGTAGCTGCTCACACAGACCTTCTTCTGATACTTCCACACCCAGCCCAACATAGAAGCTAGGAGGAAGCAGGGAAAGAAAAGCTTTTCATCTTCCTTTGTTTGGTATCTGGATATATCTTGTTAATAACTGAGGAACAAGGGCCTTCCAGAAAATGCATTTCTTTCTAGGATCTAGCCTGTGAGTTTCCCCAAGATTCAGGAAATAAAAATTAGGTCACCTATTCTCCAAACACTTTGTGCTCCAGAATGGGAGATACTCAGAGCCCAGTCCTGGCTTTGGCCAACCACTGGCCATTTGTCTTTGCATGAGTTTTCTCAGTCATAAAATCCAAGTAGAACATGGATAGAGGCTGCCAGATAGCCCTCCATCTCTATGAAACTGATGCACTTTCATGAATGCCAAGACCTATGCCCTGTTTACATCACTGCAGGGACTTTGTAAAGCTGTTATACTTCATCCTTGGTGTATATCATCTACTTGACCTATTTCCCAAGAGAGGAGAAGTCCTTGAAGACAGGTACCAGGCCTTTGGTCTGCCTCCTGTGACTTCCAGGAGTTGGCAAGTGTGGTAAACACTTCAGCTTATCCTCTGTGACTGTGTTCATATGGTCAGCCTCTGTAGACTTAAGGGTTCCCAAGTCATGTTGTCTTTATTGATATCTTTTATTCTTTCACTACTTCATATTTTTTAAACCCTCCCTCTATCCCAAACACTGTTACAACACATTAGAGTCAAAAGCTAGTTGTCACTAAGTGGGATGTACTCACTTTACAGAGGACTCCACGGAGGTACATCAAGTTCAATACCTTTCCCTGTGGCTACCCCTTTAGTGAGGGGTGGAACCAAAGTCCATTATGACCACGTGGCCACAGAGCCAGTCCGGAGGCTTTCACCCTCCATCCACTCACTTGGGGGATGCAAGGCTTGGTGAGTACAGAAAGGAAGGAAAAGGAGGAGCAGAGGGGAAGGGGAAGAGGGGAGGGGGAGGGGAGGGAGGGAGGAGGTTCTCTACTCACTCTCTATAAGCCTCCTTCTGATTATGCCAGTTCCTTTTTCCTAAAGGCCAACCACGGTCTCTCTCTCCGCTTTTACGAGGTAGCTATGATTTCAGCACAACAATATTCTTTTATTATCCTTCCCAAACAAAAGTCAACATTGGACAGAGAGCAGCAAACATGCCACCTTAATACACACGCAGGGTTATTGAAATGCGAGATCTAAGGCCCAGGGCAGTGTAGTAATCCCAGGTGTGGCTGAAGCAAGAGCTCCACCATGGCCCCTGCTCCAGTGCATCCACCAAAGCCTTCATCCCCATAGCTAATGGCCTGCTCTGCCACTGGAGAACCCCACTCCACCTCAGCAGCTAGTTTCTAATTCCACCTTCCTGGGGTCTTCAGTTTAGCAGCAAATCTTCTCCAATAACTATTGTTCCAGAAGCATTTTCAAAGATGAAATGAAAGCAGTGATCACCAGGCTAAGGAAAAAATTGCATTTTGTTCAGTTATAGAAGGTTATAGAAATGAGGAACTCAGAATCCCTCCCACTGAAGAAATGTGCACCAGATCCAGGCTTCTTCACCTCCCGCATCTTGGATGAGAGCAGCAGGTCATCCAGTCCCTCGGTGATTGTTGGCTGCCCTTGAGTAAGACCTCTGTTTGACAGATTACCCCCCCCCTACCTAGAAGAGCTGACCTTCTGCAGAGAGTTTCTTTTGCAATCTGTGATACTGCCAAGTGACTCAAGGGTGGCTGTGACTGAGAGGCCCACATGCAAACAAATCCACCAAGAGCCTGGGGTCTGCAGGGCACCTGTGACTACTTGCTGTGCTCAAATCACAGTGGGTCTGGAGAATGGATGTACGCCACAGACATGGAGTGGGCAAATTCTGGCACCATGTGATGATTTAGATGCTTCTGAGCAAAGAAATCATCTATTCACTCAGTGATTAAGGAAATGGATACGACAAGCGGAGGAGCGTTCAAACAAGTGGTCTTAGACCATGGAGACTTGTCTGGCTGCTCTAGACATGACCGCATACTTTCTCCTGTGGTTGTTGATAAAGGATTCAGATAAAGACAGAGGGAGAATATTGAGGAAGCCCACAAACATAATTCTGCAATCGTGATTCATGATCACCAAATACCCTCAAGTGCCAGCATGGTATGCACATTGGCGCTATATACCCCCAAGGACTCTTGTGCTTCTGTTGTGGTTCGAATGTGAAATATTCCCCATAGGCTCATGTGTTTGAACACTTGGTGCCCAGGTGACCACTGCTTGGGAAGGCTGTGGAGCCTTTAGGGGGTGGAGCCTCACCAGAGGAAGTGGGTCACTGAGGCTGGGCTTTGAGGCTTTATAGCCCAGCCCCCATTTCCTGTCCACTTTCTGCTTTTTGAAAATGGAGGTAGTATGACCTGTCAGCTGCCTGCTCCTGCAGCCATGCTTTCCCTTCCTGCTATCATGTCTTTCTCCACCATGAAGAAATGATCCTTTTGAATTAAAAATTGGAATAAAGGCTTCCTTCTCTACACTGCTTCTGTCGGGGTATTTTGTCGCAGCAGTGGGAAAAGTAACTGTCTTAGGCACTGTGCTGTTGCTGTGAAAGAGAAACCATGACCAAGGCAACTTACAGAATAAAGCATTTGACTGGGGGCTTGCTTATAGTTTCTGAGGGCTAGTCCTTGATCATCTTGGTGGGAAGCATGGAGGCAGGTAGACATGGTATCTAAGATCTGCACGTTGCAGGCAGAAAGTGAGAGACAGGGCCTGTCATGGGCTTTTGAAACCTTAAAAAACACCTCACCATACACCTTCTCCAACAAGGCCACACCTCCTAATCCTTCCCCAAAAGTTCCACTAAGGGGACTACGCATTAAAACATACGAGCCTGTGGGGGGCATTCTCATTCAAAGCACCACAATAACTAATGCCACTTCCCATTGCATAGAGGAGGCAAATGAGCCTGTAAGTCTTACAACAGATTGGAACCCGTGTCCCCAGAGTTTATTTATAAGGAGGGTCATTAGCTCTTTCCCCAGATGACAGAGTTGAAGGGACTTGTCAATGGTCCCACGTGATATAATCAGTGAAGGAAGATATGCATTAATAGATTTTGGCTGCCTCTATACCCAGTCACATCAGTGTCTTTCCACCAGCATTCAGTCTGTGTACAAGGACCCTAACACCTAAAGTAGGTATATGTCACCAAGCCAAGAGTGAGCTGAGAGAAATCTGCCACTAGCAAGATGCTGACATCTATCCTGAAGCCCTATTTCCACACAGCAGCAAAGAGTCTGGGTGTTGCTGAGGAAAGAGGAACCCAGGAGCAGAAGTGCATAACATAGTCAAAGGGTGTAGAGGAAATCAGGGGATCTGAGAAGATTATGGGGAGGGAAGGAGGAGGTCACAAATCATGGTGACCTTGAAGGGCTTGGCCAGGAATCATACACAGAAAAAGCCTGGGTAAATGAGCACTGTGGGTCGACTGGAGTAAGTAATCAATGATATTCATCAAAGATTAATGAATGATTGAGAGAATGCTAAGGACTCAGTCCCAGAATTGCACACCAGAGTCTTCAAAGGTTCATCTTGTGACCAACGGATACCTAAGACCCACATCAGAAGCATGGTGGCTTGAGATAGTGAGCAGGGCCACCTGGATTAGTTAGTTAGTGTTCAGTCTCTGTGAAACCAATACTTTGGGAGAAATAGTTAAGAGGTGAGTGATAGTTTGGGCTAATGACTTGACAGTCAGAGCCATGATCATGAGCCAAGCAATCAGATACCATCTTAGACGCTGGAAGCCAGAGGAAGCTTCTAGGAAGAATGCAGCCCTTAATTATACTCATCTCCAGAGTTGTGTAAGAGTGAATTTGTGCCCCTTACACTACTATACTTGTGAAAATGTGTCACAGAAGCAAGAAGAAGACCCCCCCACCTTGGCCACCCACTAGATGGCTTTAGGGATCACCTCAGACTTCTTCAGTCCCATTTCCCTCAGCATTGCTAGAGATTCTGAGAAACCTTCAGAATAATAACCAAGAGGGAATATGGGAAAATGAACGGTCTGATTCACAAAGAATAGAATTTACTTCCTTCCTGACCTCTTTGCTCTCCTTCCATACACCATCTCCAAAGAGCAGCATTCTAGTAAGTTCTCAACACAATAAAGTTCTCCTTTATTGACACAAAGGCCAATTGAGGAAAAACTAAAATGTTTACAAGCTAAAGCTATGTTTTTCCCACTGAAGATGAAAATAGCTTTTCTGGGCCCCAAGCATATAATATATGTTTATACAACATAGGTAACTATTAGGACTGAGCAACACCTGTGGAAAAATGGGTACTTCCAGCCTCTAAATTAACACGTGGAATAGTCATGACAGAGCATTTGAGAGATAGCTTTTGATGCCTTTGTTCTCAGTTATATATGTCCTGTCAGGGTCTATAGAATGTAAACATACATTTCCCATTTAATCTTCAAAGCACTTAGATCAGAAGAATAATGCCTCATGTTCCATATCACAGCAGGATAACTATGGTTGGCAACAGTTAATTTTATGCTTCAGAACAGCTAGTGCAGGGGATTTCAAACACTCCCTACACAAAGATATGATGTTTTAGATGATGAGCTGATCATTATGCTTTGCATACATGTACTGGTGCAGAGAATAAGAGACTAAGGAGTCCTCAGCCCTAAATGGGACATCTGTATCACATCCCTCCTCCCAAGGCTCACAGATTATTGCAGAAGAGATGTGAAAATTTTATAAGAACCACAGGCAATGGATGCTATAAGAAAAGAATGTTTCCAAGACTCAGGATGGAGATTGAGCATATGAACTCACATTGATTGGGAAAGCATGTACAAGACCTACTTTGTCTGGCTTGGCCAGACCAGTAGCATGGGGGTGGGGAGCGAAGTCCACCCCTAGCTAAGTAGCTATTGGCAGGTGAGAGCCACTGGAAGAAAGTCAGTTTTCTTTAAGGGTGCAGACCCTGGTGGGTTGACCACCCTCAAGCGAAGGCCATACATCAAACAATATACAGACTGCACCAAATGTACTTGATAGGTTAAAAGAAAAGAACACAAAGTTGGATAGGTGGGGAGAGGAGAGGTGAATAGGGGACAGGAGAAGTGAACACCTATTGAAATACATGATGTGAAATTCTCAAAGACCTAACACAAAATGGGGGGAAAAGGGAAGAACATCACATTTTTATCCCATAGACACATGCACTGGTTATGTTTAATAGAGAGAATGAAGGGTGGGAGAGAGAAAAGGAGGGAAGAGGTGAAAAGGAAGGAAAGAAAGAAGGAAAAAGGAAGAAAATAACCCTCAGAACACTCCAGGTTTGGTAGTAGTAGCATGTTCAACTATTGGAACCGTGAGGCTCGAGCTTTTGAAAGAAGCTGGTAGTGTGCCATGGTCTAGAACAGCCAGTCTAAATCAGCCTGCTAGTTTTCACACAATGTTGTTGGATCACTTGGTATGTGCCTGGTTCCATGAATCTTCATCCCAGAAAACAGTGAAGCTCCCAGCCAGATACGAACGTGGCATCCAGCAGGCCTGTGGCTTTTGGTGTCATTCCTGTGTCAATAGCTTTGATCAATGGAGGTGTTAGCTTCCAGCACCTGCCAGGGAGCAGTTTTCCCAAAGCTTGAAGCTCCCATAGAGACCCCTGCCCCATAACTGTGGTCTAGGGACTGGAGCTTCCTGCATGGTTTGTTGAGGGGGGAAGGGAGCCTCCTGGGAGAATCTAGATGCATAGATGCATCCATCCCAATCTGTCTACTGCACATGAAATCAAAAATGTTGTTTTCAAGTATCAGGAAACATTCTCCTCTGTGCACCATGGGCAGCGACCCCTGCATTACCTTCTTTTTATAAACCAGGCATCTTACTGTGAAAATAACTAAGAAAATGTAAAACACAAAAGCCAATCCCTTCCCTTTGCTAGACTCCCTGCTTTAATTTTAAAAGCTTTCCCAGTGACTAACAGGTGATACCTACTTGCTTCTACCCAGTTGTATGGCATAGCCCTTCACAGTCCTGAGAGTAAAATCCCACTGGGATGACGTCATCACCAGACCCTTTTGGAAACAGGATGTGTTACCCCTGCAGCAGCAAGAAGCAGAGGCTCCCAGCCCTGATGGTGGAAACAGGATGCCAGGCAGATGGAGAAGGAAAACAGCAGGATTGTGACCACAGAAGAGCAGGACACATAAAGAGCTAAGGCAGCTAATGTCGATCCTCAGTTACTGGGCATTTTGTAAATTTCCTATCACAGATGCTAGAGGGAACTTCAAAACCGCTACTGACATCTGAATGGATGGTTCAGTCTCAAGGCCACTCACCATGAGCCACAAGGACTGTACTTACTCATCCACACTCTAAGCATACAGGGACTCTGTGGTCAGAAACCACTACTCAAATTGGGGTCCAGCGTATCTATTTTCCAAGAAACTCATGGGAGCCCACTTCAGAAAGATGGGGGTTCCCTTCTCCCTCCAGTCCTTCTTCTTCTCACTCTCTCCTATGATCTCAGGGACAGCAATATAATCCATCCCCCTTACTCCCTGTGCCTTGGAGTCCTACCCCACCTTGGGATCTAACCTGGATAGGGGCAACAGATATGCGTCCTCACAAGACACTGTCCCCTTTATACCTTTCTACTCAGACCTCATCCTCATCTTTCACCATCCCAGGCTGCCTCCTCATCTGCTCGGAGCCAGACTTACCCATCTGATGAGAGTCACCTGCAATAAGATATTCCTTTCAAAGCTCCTCCTACTCCCTGACTCCCTCTGCTCTGTGCTTCCAGAGTGTCCACAGGAAGGAGTCTTGATTGAAACTTTGTGAGCTGTTCTCAGGACCCTTGCCACCTTCTAAATGCCAAAATCTGGATGGCCAAGATTTTATTTATTACCTTATTTTATTTGTTTTATGTACTACTTAACTCCTTCTATAAAATACTGTGGTGTTTGCATATAACCTCTGCATACTTCCCATAGACCAAGCCCTCTCTGAACTCCTTGTAATACCCAATATAATACAAATGCTAAGCAGGTTACTGTACTATACTGTTAGTAAATAGTGACAAGACAAAAGTCTGCATATGCTCAGAACAGATGTATCATGCTTTCTGAAGGTTTTAGTCCATCGCTGGTGGACCCCAAATTAGAAGTGTGGCAATGACATTTCCAGAA
Source organism: Onychomys torridus (assembly GCF_903995425.1). Taxonomy (NCBI): domain Eukaryota; kingdom Metazoa; phylum Chordata; class Mammalia; order Rodentia; family Cricetidae; genus Onychomys; species Onychomys torridus. Next base: position 32,963,974 of record NC_050458.1, on the reverse strand, counting down.
GAAACTTATGATTATGTGTAAGGAGCAAGGGCACTTCTGAACATGCTACAATTTTTCAAACAGCCCCCATTCTCCAACAAAGAATAAACTGACCCAAAATGCCAGGAGTGCTAAGGTCAAGAATTCCTGTTCTTCACTGTGTGTGTTCCTTGAGGATAGAAATTTCAACTCTCCAGTGAGTCCCCAGGACTCAGCACAAATCCTAAGCACAGCCATCTTCCACTGCGGTCCTGTGGCTGGTAAGCAAATGTATGAGAAAGTAAATTCTCACCTTGCTAAAATGCCTGTGCATGTTCCACTACTTACATAAGGAATATTGTCAGACCCATGAATATGCACATAAACACATCTGCACACATGCACAGACTACAGAGTCATGCACACATGCAAAGACAGGTATATACATACATGCAAGCAAGCAAACACACACACACACACACACACACACACACACACACACACACACACACACTTCTTCCTGATTCTGAAATCCAACACCCATCTGACTCTTCCCCTGGCTCATCAGAGCATTAGGTCTGCCTACTTTGCCCCACCCCAGGCAAAATTACTCCGATACAGACACCTAGGTGGAGGCATTAAGTGCTCTCCAGAATTTCACTGACTAGATGTTTTGTTTTGTTTTGTTTTGTTCCCTTTGTGGCTCATTATTAAATGAGTGGTGAGCCGAAATGGAAAATGAACCTTTTGCAATTACACACGCAAAAGGCAACTGGATAGCAGGGACAGCAAAATGCCAACTTTGACAATGGCATAATGGCCCAGAAGTGCGGCAGGCAGGTCTGATTCATTAAATCAAGCGGCGGCGGCAGTGGGTGTTGTCAGGGAGTGAATGGGGCTGGAGGGAAGGCAGAGCTGGGTCAGACACCAGCCAGCTGCCAGAACCAGCTAAAACAAGCTTGCTCGGGAGGGCGGAGGGTGGGAAGGGCCAGATGCAAAGGCTCTGTCCCCTTCTTCAGTAGCCTTTCCACCACTGGGGACCAGAGAACCCTCCAGAACTGGACAGAAATAAAAGAAGGCATTATCAAAAAGAGATAGGGAACTGATGTTTTCTGTGTCAATTCCCTGTTTTGTTTTGTTTTGTTTTGTTTTGTTTTAAGGGAGCATAAAGAAATTGCTGCTTCAGTTCAGGAGCCAAATCAAGTTCCAACTGGCCTCGCTCACTCCTGCCCTGAATCATCCTACAAGGCTTTCAAAGTTTGGCATGCCTGTGAGCACCTGGATTACCTTTATCCTGCTGTTTTCTGCCTTCCAGATAGGTTCTGATTGCTCGATTGGCTCCCCATCGAGGCTCATGCATGTGTCTTCAGTGAACATACTCCAATCAGATAAATCTGAGGGTTCTGACTCCAGTGGGCAGAAGGCAAAGGTCAGCTGACCTCAGGTCACCCCTGCTGGGTCTCGAAGTTTGGATTTACTTGAGACCAGCTCAATGAGCCAGCGGAGAAACGGCGAACTTCTGGTGCATGAGAGAGGTGTTTTACTAAGATAGTCACTGCAGCTTCAAAACGGCAGACCCCACCATTGCAACCGGATTTCTAAAATGTTCTATAGGACAAAGTGACTATGATGAACAACATTTAATCATTTAATTCAAAACAGATCCTAGAGAGCATTTCTAATGTTACCAACCCCTACCCATAAAGGTGATAAACATTTCAGGCAATAAATATGTTATAACCCTGATTGTATGCATAATGTATGCTAAAATTTCACTCTGTACTCAGAGATACAAACATTCATAATGTGTCAGCTAAAAACAAACAAGTACACACACACATATATATCATATATCTATATGATACATATGACCCATGTATATGTATCATACATATATACATATATGTATACATTTACATATATTCCATATACATATATACATACACATACACACATATGTATACATATCAAAGCAGTTTTTAAGCCATCAGCACCAATCAGCAATGCCCTGTCTACATTGCAGATTAGCTTTGGATTTTAATTGGAATTACAGATAAGCCCCTTTGTGCTGAGTATCATCTGAGGACAAATCACCTTTTGCATATACTCCACTGATAACCGAATGGGTCTGTGTTAACAGTACTTTACCTTAATGTATGTGATACACTTTCAACCACATAGTACACAGTGTTCAAAGTATGTAATAGAACCATACACCAGATGATTCTGACTGACGCCTCTTGGAAAAGGGGATCTTTGTGCTCTCCACTTTCTTCCTCATTGCTTTTCTTCAAATCTAACCACTCTCCAGGGCATACGTGTTCCGGGCCTCCAAGGAGTTGGCTGCCTCACCTTCAGGTCTCTGTTGAGACTGCTCTACCTCACCAGCCTGCATCATAAGAATTGCCTTGAGTGCTGAACCTCCACACCCAGGCAGCAGCTGAATCAAATCTTTGTTCAGACAGGGTTTCATATAGCCCCAGATAGCCTTGAATTTGCAACATAGCCAAGGATAACCTTGAACTCCTTATCCTCCTAAATGCTGGGATTATAGGCATGCATAACCATGTCCTATTTTTGTGATGCTAAGGGTCAAACTCAGGGCTTCCTGCATGCCAGACAATCACTCTGTTAACTGAAGCGCATTCCCAGCCCCTCTGGTGTTTGGGAATGAAAAGGAGCCATGCGTATCCATGGTGGCTGAAACACAAATCTAGAAACTTGAGAGCTGATGGCAGCTGCATAAGGTTGGAAGAGTGAAAATAGAAAGCTGGTCTACGGAGGAAGCCACAGGGAATCTGCTTCAGCTCTGGCTCCAGCCGCCCTGAGCTCCACCATATTCCTAGCCCTGGTTCTAGACACTGCCTCCGTTTCCTCGCCATCATTTTCTCTCTTGCTTTTAGACAAGCTCCAGTTGGATTCGTCCCACCTGCGCTCCAGCCAACTGTAATTAATTCAATTTGTGAAGGGATGTAATTTACAAGCTTGCCTCTCTCACCTCTAATTTCAGAGCATTGCTGTTTCAACGGTGGCCCGGCCGCCAACTTCATTCGCAGGGGTCTCCCTCATAACGAACTGTGGAGAATCGGTGCTTCCAGGGCCTGCCAAGGAAAACGACTTGCTCAAATGACCCTTACCCACTGACAGTCACCAGCAGAAGCTATCTTTTTCATCAGCAGGCCTATAGGTAGCTCAGCCAGGAATCTACTCTGTGGCTGAGTGGGAAGATGTTGGCATCAAAGAGATCTGATGAACCGGAATTACCACTCTGCTTCAGTGGAACTGTACATGTAAGTGACTAATTGTTCTAAGCCTCCATATCCTGATTTCAAAATGTTGCTAATAATAGGCATCTGCCTTCTAGAACCTGAGGGGAGATTCAAGGCCACGATGCCTGTGATCTCACTTGGAAGGCCTCCTGGCACATAAAACTCTGTGTAAGTGACGCATCCCATTGCCTGGAAAGAATCTAGTCTTCTAGACTACTTAAGCTAATGATCACATCTACAAGTTTGGACTTTCAGCATGCTCTACTCACAGCCACTTGTCCCCTTGGAGTGTGTATTACAAATATCTTGCTATGGCCTTCCTGCTCACTGCCTTTTTTCCATGGCATTCACCTTCCTTGGCTGTAGCCACCCAAAGGTATATCAGTCGGCGTAAATTTGTGCTGCAGGAACAGAGGACCACAAAAACCTTGGAGGATTATAGCAGCCAAGATTTGTTTCTCATTATAGCACTATCCCCCCCCTTACCCAAGACAAATATGTTCCAAGCCTCCTACTGGATGCCCAAAACCACAGATGGCACCAAACCCTATACATACTGTTTTTCATATTCATACCAGCCTATGAAGAAACCACATCTATACATCAAGCCCACTAAGAGGGTAACAATTGTCATCAATGATAAAAAAAAATCCTTATCATAATATAACCTAACAAAATATATTTGAAACTTAAGGATTTATTTCTGAAAGTTTCCATTTAGTGTTTACAAAGTATGGTTGGTTGGTCATCGGTAACTGAATTATGGAAAGTTGAAGCACAGATAAGGATGGATGGTAACATCCATTTGCAAACAGCAAGGAGGAATCTGTCCCATGCCTCTTCATTCCAGAAGCAAGGAGCACAACCTATGCAGGACAAACCTGACTCATGGCAGAGGAGAAACAAAGGGAAGACTTCCATACATTCTCGGGGGCTCATGCACATCACTTCCACTAGATTACCTGATGAATTCTCTTTTCCAAATTATTTCAACCCATGGTAGATTGATTCCAATGGCACCAAACCCTGGAGAGAAGGCTGACTGTATTCCCTCTATATTACCAAATTACCTGTTTCAATACTTCTGATAGCAGAGCTTTTCAATGGTGGACATTTCTCCCCCTTGACTTTTGGCTTTTCCCAGGGGACATTTTTGATTGTGGGTGAGAGCAGGGACAATGTTGAACAGTGTGCAATGCTCAAACAGCCCCTCTCTGCAAACAAGGAATGAATGGACCCCAAATAATGCTAAGTCAATGTTTTTCAGATTAGAAACATCATCTCTAGAAGCATCTAGTAAGGCAGTGCCCAGCATACTATTTATTTTTATAATGCCTGAGAATGCCTAGGATATTCCTTTTTTAGAATATTTAATTACATTTACTTATTTATTGTGTGGCCATGGGTGAAGGGGTCACATATACCACAGTGTGTGTGTGTGTGTGTGTGCGTGTGTGTGTGTGTGTGTGTGTGTGTGTGTGTGTGTGTGTGTGTAGGTCAGTTTTTTCTTCTACTATGTGCATCCTAGGGATCAAACTCAGATCATCAGACTTGGCAGCAAGCATCATTACCTGTTGAGGCAACTTACCATCCCTGCATGGCACATTGTTAACTGCCATAATTGAGGAAGGAATGCCTTATGTCACAGCATGACGCTGCAAACCTTCTTGCAAAGTGTTGACGCTGGCAAATACTTAGTAGAGTCATGGCTGAAATCACAAGTTACCCACCCTCTCCACCACTGAACACTGAATTTATCTGCTGGTGCTAAAGCCACAAACCAATGACCTGCCCTGACCATGACTCTAGCTGGGAATCATACAGTTCCAGTGAGAGAGCAGTCCACGATTCTTCTTCTTTACCTTGAGGATGTCAGTCTCCTGAGTCTCAATCCATATGTGCTTAAAATAGCAGTTAAATCTCTCTCTCTCTCTCTCTCTCTCTCTCTCTCTCTCTCTCTCTCTCTCTCTCTCCAAAGATGATTATGAGGGGCAATCCACGAAAAGGGAGTAGCAGTGTGGGGTGGCATTTGCTTCTGACATCCAGCTTGCTGCTTTGGAATCCTGTTCCAAATGTCTAACTCTCTACAGAAGAAACAAATAAACAAAAAAGGTCCAGGTCAAAGATCACACAATTCAGAATCATGAAAGCCTTTTAGAAGAGGAATGTTCTACATAACAAAGGAAATACAGTTACAGTAAGCCCATGTATGGAAAATATCAACCCTCTTTGTTACACTAGAAATCTGTGGACATGAATATCAAAATTCAATCTTATTGGAGAAGTTGGGTCAGGGTGAGATTCAGCACAGCTGAGTCCAATTCCACATGCAGTGGGTCTAGTCCCACATGCACGGGCTCCCTGTCTTCTATCTCCACACACAAGCCATTCTTCTGTAGATAACATTCTATTTGTTTTCTGTTTCATGCCTTTCCTTTTCAATCTCTTAGGTCCCTCCTTTTCACACCCACAGGAGGAAGATATCATGTAGTGTTTCCATCACAAGGAAGAGCGCAGGTCTCTCTGCAAATCCCTTCTTTTCATGGTAAATGGATCAACAGTGCTTGCTTCCCATCCTCCACCTCCTTCACACAGCCTCTCTCCTGGATGGCTCAACTACAGCTTGCTTTGCTCAGTCACTGGGATTCACATCGCTTCCTCACCTCCCTAGCTAGAGTACATTTTTAGCAATGGGATCTGGCTACACCCAGGACCTTCATATCTCATCTACAATAGATGCGTGAAGGGAAATTTGAACAAAGTCTGTGGATAGACATGGTGTTTCCCCATAGCTCACTTTTCTCACCTGTCCCCTCTTATACTTCACATTCCAGCCACGTCATGCTACTATGCCCTCACACTTCTATAGCCTTCTTACCTCCAAGTCTCTGTATGTGCTATACTCTGGAGAATTACTACTTGTTGGAAATGAATCACCCCAGAAACTCACTTCTAAGACACCTTCCCTGGCTGCACAAGGTGTAAGCCAGGGCATATTATCTCTGACTTAAAGTACAAAATACTTAGGAGCCCTTTCTGTTGATGGCCTGTGTGGCCTGCACTGGTCCCAAATTGTATGGACAGATAGACCCTTTACCATCTCTGTATCCTGAGCACATGGCGTGAGGCACACAGCACAGCATGGTCAGAGAAAGCCATGACTTGGGTGGGCATCAATATGGCTTGCAAGATGGAGGATGTAATGATGGGGCAGAAGCCTGAAGGGTCCTTAGCCTAAAACTGGAAGCATCCAGAAAGTGCACTTGCTCTGGGCAGATGCTTTGATGATCCTCAGTCCTGCTGGTAATTGCTGCCTTTATTGGACAGCTAAATTTGGTCGGGTATAATTATAGGCTAGGCTTCTAAGACACAGTCTGCCATCTCTCCCTTCCCCACCCCTGAATGACACCTCTGATAGGCATCATAGCTTCAAGTTTGACTTCAGAAATAGTCAAGAGCCCAGAGTAAGGTTAAACTTCCAAACACATAGACCAAACCAGCCATATTATCCTTGGACTTGGAAACTGGCAAATAGAGAAGAATGAGAAGCAGCCTTCCAAAGCCATGGCACCAATCTCTCTGCTGCTCTGGACTCTCCAGGGTCAGCAGCAGGAAAAGGGATGAAAACAGAAGCAGATGTCTTTCTCTTCAGCTGTGCTTGGAAGCTGCTTATCAGTCATCTGATTGGTGCGCCTTGAAACAGTTCATAAACCACGTCCTACCTAATATTGATGACCTAGTATCATACTGTTCTGGATGGCCCAGACAGCCCACCTTAAGGCACCATCTTCTGGTCCCCACACATCCAATAGTCAGCTGTCTTGAATGGACACCTAAGGAAACTTAGCTACCCATCCTTGCCTAAGAAGCCCATGCACTTCCCATCTCCTACTGAAGCTCCACACATCTACCTTCTAGTCACTGTAGGTATCTCAGGCATGTGAGGCACCAGGGTCTTAGGTACTCTTCTGTCTCTGTGGGATGAAGAGTTTCTCTATGCACCCCTCCAAGCTCCTTCCACATTCCATGGACATCTTTTTGGAGCCTAATGTCTTAGCTCCATTCCCCATTCCTCTTATCCATCTGACCTTCCTACAGAAGCCCCTAGTCTTCTCAAACATGGAATGGGTCCTTCTGGGGACAGACTTGCCATTCTCACCCTAGATAGCTATCCATCCTTAACTCTTCAGATTGGGGCATCATCCATATTCTGAAACAAACTATGTTGTAAATCACATTTTGATGGTATCAGACAGGTGGGGTAGACAGGAAATTTGCTTGATGCATGCTTCTTTGGCTACTGAAATATTTCTTCTCCCTTTTCCTCCCTCCAACTTCTCCCAGCTGCCTTTCTTGCATTACTCCTATGTCCTCCCCAACTCTTAAGTTGATAACTCCTTTTTCTTTAGTTATTATTGTTATATACGTGTGTGTGTGTGTGTGTGTGTGTGTGTGTGTGTGTGTGTGTACAATTATATACAAATACAACCTACTAAGTCTGGCGTTATTTTTTGTTGGTGGTGTGTATATTATTTCAAATCAGACCACTCTGCACTGGACAACCAATAAGAGAGATGAATGCTTCCTAATGATGGCATGCTCTGCTGACATACAAGCAGAGGGCTAAAGCCCTTGATTCCTGTAGATAGCATAGGTCATACCCCTAGCAACCGTAGACAGTGTTTGTCACTTACCAAACTTGCTTTTTGGTGATCATAGTTTAGAATGCTGGCTTTCATTTGTACACATTTATGTCTTAGTTTGGTGTCTAGTGCTATGATGAAGACCATGACTAGAACCAACTTGGGGATGAAAGGGTTTACTTTGGCTTACAGCTTATAGGCCATCGTAGAGAGAAGTCAAGACAGGAACTCAAGACAGGAACCTAGAAACAGGAACTGAAGCAAAGGCCATGGAAAAACACTGTTTCCAGGCTTGCTGGCTAAGACTCCCCATACCACCCAAGACCATCTGCCTAGGAGTGGCACCACCCCCAGAGGGTAGAACCCTCCCACAAAAACCCCACATAAATCATTAATCAAGAAAATGTCTCACAAACCTGCCAACAGCCAAGCTGATAGAGGCATTTTCTCAAATGATGTTCCCTCTTCCCAGATGGCTCTAGCTTGCGTCAAGTTGAGAAAAAAAATTAAGCATTATGTCTATTGATATAGGAATATCCATTCAATATGCTACAGTATCTCAGGACCATTGGCTGTAGTGTACATAAAAGCACCTGAACCCAAGAAGTACTAGTCAACTACTCAGGAATCTCCAAACCTAACATCCCAGGGAAATCCTCTTGTGAACCTACAGAGGTGTGAGCCACAAGGGTGAGAACTGAAGCATCTGCTTGGTGTGAGGGTAAATGCTCCACTAAGGAGGTGTGACTGCGGAGCTGATGGGTAGGAGAGCTGGCAAGCCTGGGGTGGGTGAAGCAAGAATGAAGGAAGAGAGTAAGACTGTCTATGTCCCAGCACACATCCTGAAGTCCTGAGATGAGAAAGAGGAAGCTGAAGCTGGTGACTGAGCACTGGCTCTGCACAGAGCCATCTGTCTGACCCCTTCTTCCCCTCTGGTGGTCACTGTGGTTGACCTCAAGACAGTGACAGTTCAAGTAAGGAATATGGTTAACAGATAATCCAGAGACCAGAATCACAACTGAACACCTGTAGAGCCAGGCATGATGGTCTCTGAGCTTAGTGATCAAAGTAGATCAGCACAGCTTGGCCTTCCGTACTTGCTGAAGGACAAAATCTGCCTTGATTATGGGTCAGTGCAATAGGGGCCAACAATTTACTTCTGAAGAGCCACTAGACCTGGCCTTGTTTTTAATTAATTAATTAAAAAACAAACTAGGGTCCCTGGGCATTACAAAACATGGATGTGAAGGCTTCTCTTCCTGGGATCAAGTGCCAAGGCCGGATTCAGGTGCCCTTGACGCTGTGAGTCAAGACATTAGTTGGTCTGTAAAAAGCTTAAGCAATTTTGTAACATCCTCCAGGAGGCCTCACATCTCCAACCCCCATGAGTCACCCTTCCTCATCATCGAGAGGCTCCTTCTGGGGAAAAGGCCCACCGACCATGGCCAGGATCTATGAACAGGATCAAGGGAAAGGTAGAACCTGTGGGAAGCAAACTCTTCAGTGCAGTTGGCATCTATTCTGTGGCCAGACCTGTAAAGGCCATGAAAGATTTAAGATGAATAAAATGTACTCCTGCCCCTTAGGAGCCACAGTCAAGGAGAATACAGACCCAGGACACACAGGTTTCTATGTCAGTGTCTGGCAGTGAGGGATGACATGGGCATTCTCCAACTCTGAGCTCCATGATAAAAAATAATTTTGGAGGAGTCAGGTAAATCCTCATAATGCATGGTGCCTGTAGATAGGACAGGTCTGTGGGCAAACTGCTAAGGAAGCTTGCAGCAGTGAGAGACTGTATCATGTATGGCGCTCTGAATTATAGGCATTCTGTCTTATAGGATGTTCAGAAATGGAGGAAGCCAGACATTTGGACTGCAGTTTAAGGAGTGCAGGGATATGATGTGTATTGGAGAGCAAAGGGACCTATATCAGCACACTCCCCAAACCCAGCGTTGTGGGAACTGCAGTGTCTGAGTGTCTGCAGGACCTAAAGGGTGTGAACCCATGCAGATCACTGGTTCTCTTCCTCAGGAACCGCCAGGGGCTCAGAGACAGAGCCAGGACATCCAGTGGCTCTGGAGTGTACTTGTATCCATTTCTACCCCAGTACTACCTCCATACCACCCACAGGGGGTGACTAATACTTCCTATTACTTCCTCAGCTCAGCACAACCCATACAGCTCTGCTGGTTCTCCTTCAGGCAGAGCTAAAGGAAGGGTCTTTCTCCACAGCTGTGATTCATCCTGGTCCTTCTCAGTGCCTTACAAAGCATGTGTGCTCCTTTCTGGGTTTCTGGGAAGCTTAATGAGACAAGTTCTTACCCTTCGCTCCCAATTACCTCTTCATTTGTGACTTTGAATCTCCTCTCACCCTATCCTGTATTGTGAATGTATTTCAGCCACTCTGTCTACTAAGTAAGCTAAGGGATGAAAATACAAGGTGATCCACATCATGGTAACTGAAGAAAGAAGGTGGCAGAAAGAAGGGGAAGTGGTACAAAGGTCCTGAGGCAGAGGCAGGCTCATGCTTTCTGGGAATAGTATGAAGCACCTTCACTATGTAAGCATGGACTCAGCAGGAGAAGTGAGAAACTAAGACGGACCAGCCTTGCAGGGAGGCAGGGGCCTGGGGTAATATTATTAAGTTCCTATTCTAAAGACACCATGCCAGGGGGAAAGGCTGTGGTGGTATTGTGTTCCCCAAAAGATTATGCATCCTAATAAACTTATCTGGGGTCAGAGAACAGAACAGCCACTAGATACAGAGGCTAGAAAGTGGTGGCACTCATGCCTTTAATCCTAGCATTCCAGAGGCAGAGATCCATCTGGATCTCTGTGAGTTCAAGGCCATACTGGAAACAGCCAGGCATGATGACACATGCCTTTAATCCCAGGAAGTGATGGCAGAAAGAAGAAAGGTGTCTAAGGTGTGAAGACCAGGAACTAGGGCTGGTTAAGCTTTTAGGCTTCTAGCAGCAATTCAGCTGAGATTCATTCTGGATAAGGACTCAGAGGCTTCCAGTCTGAGGAAACAGGATCAGCTGAGGAATTGGCAAGGTGAGGTGGCTGTGGCTTGTTCTGCTTCTCTGATTTTCCAGCATTCACCCCAATACCTGGCTCCAGGTTTGATTTTATTAATAAGAACTTTTAAGATTCCTGCTACAAAAGGCAAGGGATGACATGAGACCTTACTAACAAGGTGATCCCTGTGGTCTGGGCGTTTGACTCTCAGCCTGCCTGCTTCACAGATCTAGGCTACAGTTCCTGAAGGAAGCTCATAGTGCAGCAATACCAGGGGCAGAGGCAGGAAAGTCACAGTACCCAGCACCATCTCTGCTGTGTATGTATGTCTGCTCTGTTCCAGGCTAGGCACCAACGTCAGTGTCACAGGGACCTTGGCTCACCTTAATTTTCACCATCTTTGTATGGGACCAGGGCCTTGTCAGGATCAAGTCTCCTTTTACAGCTAGAGAAACTGAGGAACAGGAAAAGAATGATGAACTCTGGCTTCCTGGTGCATGAAGCCCTTGAACACACAGGCATATGGTAGGGATTCAGGTCAAAGGTTGATTCTGAATTGTGGCTGTGTTGTCTGTGGAATTAGTTCCTCCAAGTATGATGGAGCAAACCAGTTCCTTCAAGTCATAGTTGGAGTAATGGAGAGAACCTGGCAGAGTCAGCATTCAGAACCTAGGCTTGACCTGCCAGGACATGTGGAGACAGAAACAACACTAGACCCTTCAGCCCCTGCCATGGCACTGGTACTGAAGATAATGTGGCTAATGCCCTTGGTCGCCAAGGCTGAGGAATAAGCACAGTTCACAACAGATTAAGCCCAGAGTCTACAAGGCTGACTCGTGATATGGTTTGGGTTTAGATGACACATGTATGTGCAAAGGACACTCCCATCTGCTGCATCCTGAGTGTTATTTGGAGCTTCTATACCTCCACTGGGATTGAATGGGAAATAAATAACATAGTTTAATTCAGTGGACAAAAGAGGCTGTCCTTCCTTGAAGTCTCCTTTGCTTCCAGGCTTAGGCATCTGGACAAGTTCCTGGGGCAGTACCTGGAGCACTCAGAGTACACTGTCCAGATGGGTGACAGTCGTGCAGTCTCTCTCTAATTAGAAACATCAAGTCTTCTCCTGGCTCCCCTTAGCTTAGGTCAAATAAAAGGCAGGGTAATAAGGTTAAATCTGACAAATCAAGGCAGGGATGCCCTTTGAAACACCATCTGTGACCTTGAGGAAGGCAACCATCCTTGTGGTCTCCACTGAGAGGTAGGAAAAAGAACATCAAAACGCCCCTCTGCCCATTTGAGTAAAGACAGAATGATATCAAAGGGCATGGCTCCAAGCGGGCTCTCAGGAAAGTGCTCCTTTCCTGTGCACAGTTCTAGAATATTTGGTTCCTATCTTCTGGGTGTACCTGTTTTCAAAATCAGCTTCGTTCTGGTTCTACAGCAAAGGGCACAGATATGTTCCGGTGTCATGGGTGATGACCTAGCCTGAAGGAGCTGTACTCATGGACACTGGATCTTCTCCCCAGTTGCTAAGGAGTCTCTAAGGAGATGAAGTTTCTAGATGTCCACCAAGGGCTGAGCATGGAAGAAAGAGGGATGTGGTTGAACTTGGTATGAATTGGAGTCTAGCAAAGATCCCAAAGATGAGGAAGCCCTACTTTTTAACTATTTTGCAGTCTGTAGCAGGTTGCGACCTATTTGGCTGTAGCATTCACCACAGCCAGGGCTCTGCCCATGCCTTCCAGGGGAGCTCTAGCATTTTAAGGTATGTTGGCTCTTGAGTATTTGGCTCAACAAACCTGCACATCCAGTGGATTCCTTGGAAAGCTGCTAGGAGGTCACAGAGGCCCACTCTGCTTGTTTGTATTGAACAATGTGCCTGGGAACAGCCTTAATCTTATAGGCTAGGGGAATCACCATCATCCAGTTAGGATACCTTTAAATAATGACCCTCATTCTTCCCCAGAAGCCTTCATCTTCTGTATATTAACGTTCCCACAAAAATATTTTCTAAGTTTCTGCTTAACAAAAGAAAAGTGAAAACCTAAAACATTTTTTGTTTTCTCTGTGGGATAACAATGAAGCTTAAATGAAAAGATGATTGCAAAGTGCTTTGCATGGAGTTCAGCCCCCAGCACAAGGGTAATAAATGTTGGCAAATAGGATTATATATTTATAATGTACACTTACAATTTATATGTACTTGTTATAAACATGCCATCCATAATTTAAGGAAACAAATAATTTATGCATTTCTAGGAGTTGCAAAGACTCTCAATGTCTAGTTAGTAGAAATAAATTCTAGAAACATGCAACGTATCCATGCATTATTCTTGCATATTCATTTAGTTTGAGATTATAGGTATTGCTAAGATGTGTGAGGGTGGGTTGCATGGGGTGATTTCTGAAGCACTGCTCCTTAAGAATAGGGCTAATTATCAATGGTGTAGTAGAAATCAGAGGCCTCAAACCAGACTAATGACTCTTTGCAATGAACACTTGCAAGTGAGGATATAAGGACAAAGGGATTTACTGCATGACTCACTGTGTCACATGGCAGCTTCCAGGATGAGATTTTTAATTTTTTCCCTTTTTGTACTCTTACATTTTGTTTTATTTTGGGGGGAGTTGCAGGGGAGTGGGGTGAATGCTAAGGGACTGGGAAATGAATGGGATCAAGGTGCATAATGTGAAAGACACAAAGAATAAATAAAAAGAGAGAAAAAAGAATGGGCTAATTAAGCTAGGACAGTTGAGACACCACAACACTGACTGGAGATTAGTGCAACATGGTGTCTGATGATAGTGTGGGGTCCTGGGTGAGCTCTGTGACCACAAAGAGAGGCCACTGAGAAGCCCAAGAAACCAGAGTCCTCCCTATGACTCAGTTAGTTTTGTCCCAATGATGCCTCCTGCATTTTGGCAAAGACACTATGGGCATATGCAATGTCAACACTATGGAGGCAGGCCAAGAGCTCATAGGAACATACTGGACTGTCTTTGTGACTCTCTGGTCAACCTAAAATTATTTCCAAATTTAAATAATATTAAAAACAATTAAAAAAACACACCATCTTGCATAGCTGAATTAGGAAAGCTGTGCTAACAAAATATTGCTGTTTACTCCCTAGGCAGCTCTGGGGACCTTAAGTGACTTCACCTTGAAAGGCTCAGAGCTTACATAGTCACAGAAAGCAGACAACTTTTGAGTGCTGAAAAAAAATCCTCTGGGCTCTGGTTGGCAGCCTGTGGTCCAGTGAGGAGGCCATTTGCAACCAGGTTCATTCCAGACTCTTCCCTCACGGATGTTTGTGCTTTCCTCTGCTAAAACTCCCATCTTACTTTACTACAATGCAATGCCTTGCTTTTTAGAAGGGGATTTATGTATTTGAACCTATTTCAATCTCCATGCCAAGGGTTTTTTTCCCCCAATAAACATGTCAGGAAAAACAGGCATACTTCAGAAGTTGAAGTTGAATATACTCAATGTTCCCAAACAGGTCAGAAAAGACATTCTAAAAAAAAAAGAAGAAAGAAAGAAATGCTGGAGCTGTTTTTGCAATATGGTAAGAGTTTATTCAGTAAAGAAGAAGTGAAATACTCCTAGCCCAGAGAAAAAGGGTGTGTAAGTAAAATGAGGAACTGATAGACTTCTAGAGAGTCTAGAGAGCTCATAAGCTAGACAGGCATAGTAGCTAATGGTGTGAGTTGGGCTCTGTTCTATGGGCCTGAGATCATCCTACACCATAGGGAAACAAATTGTTATGTGTTCCTTGAGACAGGAAGGAGTAGCCAGCTCCTCTCACTACAAGGCTATCTAACCAAGATCAGTTATCTCTTTCTGTAGCTAATACATAAACCCTAATTATGACAGCAAGATCCCAGTGGTGATAACATCAGCCATAAGAGGCCACTTAAAGTTCATCCCCCAGTTCAGTCCTTGACAGCAAGAAGATGGATTCTTCTTTTCCTCAGAACACACAGGTCAGAAACAGACTGATAAGCAGCTAGTCTTCAGAATCCCAGAATAGGGACCCTCTCCAAGCTGTCTGTGCCTTGGACATTGTAGATAAAAGATGAATGTGGATTTGGCTGGAGGCATTCCTGATCCATGAAAATGAAAATTACCCTGAATGGACAAAGGATGGTGTTATTACACACACACACACACACACACACACACAGAGAGAGAGAGAGAGAGAGAGAGAGAGAGAGAGAGAGAGAGAGAGAGATGTATGCATGCACTTAGAAATAGCTCAACATAAGTCAGGGTTGACCATGGCTTGCTGCTACCAGGAGTCTCTGAGAAGATGCTGGTCACATGAGTTCATTTCCAATTTCCCTGAAGACTGATGGTACTCTCACTGTCCCTGCTAAGTTGGGCTGGATGTTGGAAGCATAAGGCTGGAAACGGACAGAACCATATTCACTCTGCTTAAGCAGCTTTCAAACCAAGAGCTGCCCACTGCTCTGTGGTTCAAAATCAGCCAGCAGCTCCCTTGGCCTGCTGTCTCACAGGCCCGTGATTTAGAGTCATGAGGCAAGGCTCTGTCACTAATCATTACCTACTTCCATGTACACACCTCCAAAGAGGATTTGCTAATGACACTTTGACCATGTGGACAACATTAACAAATCATGTCCCCATACCTAGTTTTTCTTTCATCACACTTTGAAAATTCAAATCAAGTTCATAATAATGAAACAGCCCATGCTTAGATTCTATGTGTTTGAAGTAAAGTGTATTTTTTTTTATCAAAGGGGATTTTTAATTGACTACAGGGATTGGCTAACTGAACTTTGTCCATTTGAAATGCCACTTTTTAAAATGGCACAGGCTGCTGTCTAGTAGGTAAACAAATGGTCAATCCAGCTACTTTCAGCTCCTGAGAAGGCTTCACACACTGAGAGAGACTTCAGAGAGTGAGAGGACCTTTAGCACCTAGGTTTTGGGGTCGAACAAGTCAGAAAACAGATGAATTGCTCCATGAAATTGCTCAGGTAGATGGAATGAGCTACTGTCAATCACTCAGCTGTTTACTCAACAAAATATTGGCCAACCCCTGTAGATAGGACTGCTTGTACGCAAGCTGTCTAGAAATGACCAGCTCTCATGGAATGCCTTGGCAGATGAAGAGTCCCACAGGCCAACTGGATGTCACAACACAATAATGAAAGGCATCTTGGAGAGACATGCAAAATGCAGAGGAGGAAGAGTGCAGACAGGCCTGGCCTGCCAGGAGGTGAGAGCATTGTGTGAGGGGAATGCCTTTTTACATCACCGGAAGCTGTCACTTCAAACACATAGACTCTAAGCGTGGGTTGTTTTATTAAGCTGTTTCATTATCCTGGATTTGATTTTTCAAAATGGATGGAAGAAAAACTGGATTGGGGACATGATTTGTTAATATTGTCCACATGGTCAAAGCGTCATTAGCAAATCTTCTTTGGAGAGGTGTACATGGGAGATAAAAGGGGTTATCATAACTCAACTTGGCCTACATAGACAGAAATTCAGAGGTAGACCTTCATTTATGCAGGGTATGGGGCAGGGAGGACTCAGTGGAGATAAAGGGCCATGCAAAAGTCCTGAGGCAAAGCTTTGCTTTGCTCTCAGCAAGCTTCAGCCTTGGGCACTGTTCTCCAATGTTGCAAGAAGGCCTCCCACAGCAGGGAAGCCACATCCTGTCAGCTCAGCAAGTCAACAGAAAAAAAGAACTTCTTTTCCCAGGACATCAAGACCATCCCTGCTGCTGGGGAAAGGATGGGGTACCCCCAGGGGAAGCTTAGGCCCCTCACCCATTGCTTTCTCAGTTGACAAGGAAGGAGATGTGTCAGCTTTTCCCAGCTGTGTATACTCACAAGCATGCACTGGGAAACACTGAACAGAGATAAGACAGCACAGAAGGCCCTAGGAGCCGGAGGCTGCTAAGCTAGACTATTGCAGGAAGTGACGTCAGCACGAGAAGTCATGGGAGAGGTACTTGGGTCTGACTACCAGTCTGCAATGATGTCCACAAACATCTATCTCTACAGGGCCAGGGTTTTTCACAGAATCCATTGTTCCTTCCCACCAGCGAAATGACAAATAATAAAATGGCCTCTCAAGTGAATATGTTTTGATATAATTGAAGGACATCGTGTGAAAGTGGAAATTTAGAAGGGGGGAACGTGGAATAGTTCAATTACCACTTCTTTCTAAAACCATAGCAAAATGCATGTTTCAAATGAGCACTACACGAGTACTACAAACAGCCAGTCTTTATCTTATGTTCACAGGAAAGGGTAGAGGACATTGTGGAGCCACTCCGTGGATGATGGCATCAATGACATCATCGAAGCACTGTCCACATGAGCAGGCACTCAGCAGCTAGCAGGAGAGGGACTTGGGTTAGGAAACCCAGCACCTCCCCAGGATGGATGCTGCCCAGGCAGTACTTCACGGGTGGGATCACTGTGCTATATCCTGGACCAAGAGCTAACTAAGGTGACAGCCTCTGATGTGTGTCAAGACAGTCTCAGACGGTAGAGGACATGGACTGTACTGGGTGGTTTTGGGTGTCAACTTGACACAAGCTACAGAGTCATCAGAGGAAGGAGCCTCAGTTGAGGAAATGCCTTCTTGAGATCCAGCTGGAAGGCATGTTTTCATTTAGTGATCAATGCGGTCGGGGGGCAGCCCATGGTGGGTGGTGCTATCCCTGGGCTGCTCATCCTGGGTTCTATAAGAAGACAGGCTGAATAAGCCATGGGGAGCAAGCCAGTAAGCAGCTCCCCTCTATGGCCTCTGCATCAGCTCCTGCCTCTGGGATCCTGCCCAGTTTGAGTTCCTGTCCTCACTTCCTTCAGTGATGAACAGCAATGATGAAGTGTAAGCCAAATCAACCCTTTCCTCCCAGACTTGCCTTTTGGTCATGGTGTTTCATCACAACAGTAGAAACCCTAACTACTGAGCGCCGCAGACAAGTGAAATCAAATGTGAATGACCTCAAGTCCCACTCTGATCTCCTCATTCTGCTTCTAGAGCATTTTGGAAAGGGCTTCCTGTTAGGATTCTGTACATACGCAGCTCGGGGGCTTGTCTGGCGCCTTACATCATCAGCTGGCGACTTACATCATCAGCTGGCGACTTACATCATCAGCTGGCGACTGCGTCCCCACCTTTTAAAGCCACACACGGGACTCCCACGCTCTCTTTCTGCTTACTCTCTGCTCTTCTCCCACCATCTTTCTGTCTCTCCAGGCCTGGTTTCTTTCTAATAAAGCTTTTTCTACCTCTGGTAGTCTTAGACGTGGCTCGTAACTTTTCCACCATGCCTGCGGACCCTCCAGCGCCGCCCCACCCATCCTTTCACTTCCTTTGCACCAGTCCTGATCCCACATAACAGGATGGAGCTGCAGCATGTGGGATATCGGCACTTTGGGGGATTGGATTTGGTCCTTGTCTCAAAATGTCAACCAACCCCCAAGATGTCCTTCTACCTGATTTCTACATTCAACTCTGGAGCTAAGAGCTGTATTCTGCATAGATTTAATTCTCAGGATAACCTGTGTAGTGGGTACTGTAGGCAGTCCCTATTCCAAGTGTTACAGCTCTGGAGGGAAAGGTATCCTGACTTGTAGGGAAGTCAGGCTATACCTACAACTGTGAAGGGAGGTACTCTGGATGCCTACAGCTGTGAGGAGCAAGATAGCCTGACTTGTTGGAAAGTTAGGCTATGCCTAAAGCTGGGGTGCAGTGGGGGATGGTCTCCCCACAGGATGTAGCAATCCTGTTCCTCTCTGAGAGACAGCCCTTACAGCTCTTCACCCTCTCCCCCAAGGGAGCTTCCCAACAGAGGTATCCATTTCTTCTCAGCTCTAGCCTAAGATGTTGCTTCTGCTTCACTCTGCTAAATAGGAAATCCATGCAGAAATGTAGCAATCTGCTCTGGCTCTCGTGAAAAGTTTTTACCTCTGCTCCACACATACACCCCCCCCCCCAAGGGAGTTGCCTAGCAAATGTATCTGTTTCTTCTCCTGCTCTGCTTCCAAGGGAGCTTCCCATCAGAGACTCTGCTCCTCACCAGCCAAAGAAGATCTTCACTCAAGACTCTTTCAAGAAAGATTTATTTGGGAAGGGGAAATCCAGGAGAGTGGCTGCCTCTGCCAGGGTGGAGAAGGACAGCTGCTAACTGAACAGGTAAAGGGCTTCTTAGGGGCAGAGTTTTTCCAGGAAGAAGATTTTCTGTTCAGGATTGCTTGGTTTTCCTGCCCAGGGATTGATTGGTTTAGTAGGCCAGGGGCAGAGTTGACTCTGGTTTCAGGACCAAGTGTGTTTCTTTCACTGGCCCCTTTTAGCCTGTTGCCTCTAGTTCCAGGGCCAGGGTGTATGTATATCTTTCACTGGCTCTGGTTCCAGGGACAAAGTGTGTTTCTTTGGCTCTGGTTTCAGGACCAAAGTGTTTCTTTCACTGGCTCAGGTTTCAGGGTCAGGGTGGGTTTCTTTGGCTCAGGTTTCAAGGTCAGGGTGTTTCTTTGGCTCAGGTTTCAAGGTCAGGGTGTTTCTTTGGTTCTGGTTTCAGGGCCAAAGTGTTTCTTCCACTGGTTCTGGTTTCAGGACCAGGGTGTTTCTTCGGTTGGCCCTCTTACCCTACAATTGTTACTACAGTTGTTGGGGTCAGGACCAGTGTCCTGGAGGCCCTAACAAGCCAGGCTCAGAGGCCCGTCCTCAATAAGCCAAATAAGGAGACAATTAATAGTGAAAAGGCAGAAAAATGAAATGCATTCAATGTGGCTACTTGGGAGGAAAAAGAAAGAAGTCCAGTGACACAACCCGTGAGTCCATCTTTAGGGGCTTGACATGAGGTTTAGGTTTAAATAGGTGACAGAGGGTTGTTGGCCTGACTATGCTGCCCTGGTCAAGGTATGGTCCCACCCCAGTCACTGCCCGTCATTGTCTCAGCTCCAGACTCCCTTGCAAGGTAATATGACAAGCTGTCAAAACTGTGTGAAATCTCTCTTCGGGAGACAAGTTCCTCCTCTGACTGTCTTTTCTTTCTCCCAGCATGAGATCCTTGAGAAATTCAAATCCTTGGGGACCATTGTTTGAATAATTTAACAGCCAAAGGGAGTGGTGCATACGGCTCTTTAGAATGTCTTCATTCCTACTAGGACAGGTATATCATCAGGTGATGGTGTTGAGAAGCAGAGTAAATGAAGTAGTTCAAGGTCTCCACCTACGCTTGACCCCAGACTTCACAACTGGGAAATCTACTCTATCTCCTTCCACCATGGACCATAACTGATGCTCCCATCTCCTTGCCTGGGGTTTAAAGGTCTGGAGTTGACTGTGAACACCATTTTCTGTGGAGCATCAAAGTCTACCACGGAACTTGGAGGCCATGAGAAGCCCCACATTCAGACATAGAAATGGAGAACTGGAGACGTTGACTCACTTTGTTTGGAAGGTACACACCCTTCATGCCCATGGAAAGGGCTCACCATGCTACACTAAGACTTCCTTTTTGTTCTCAATCTGTGAGAGGAACTAGAACAACATGCCTTTGGAAGTGCTGAAGGAGCAGGGTGTATGTGGCCACCCTCTACTCCTTTACCTCCTCCCAGAAGCTGAAAGACTCCTGGGATCAGCCAGCTCACCAGTGTGGCCAGGTCTGAAGACACAGCCAGCGTGACCATGGTTCAGCAGACTGACAAGTACCAGTAAGGAAGGCTGAGAAGAGGCTGCTCTGATGATAAGAATTGCTGAGCAAGACTTGAAGAGCAGGTTGGTACTGTCCTAATGGAGACCCCAGTGTAATGGGGAGGGCAGTGATTACATGGAAGAACTTCACCACACATAGTAGGCATGCAACCTGCATGCCCAGTTCTGCAAGTTTGCATCCCCTCAAGATGGCTCTCCTCCCCCCTCAAAATGATTCTCCTGCCCCTGTGCTAGAATGGATGTGGATATGTCCCTACGGAGTATGTGAGTTTGTCCATTCAGAGTAGTACCACAGGAAGAAATGGGAAAAGTACCCAGAGGTTCTGATGGAGCACTGTGTAAACAAGACAGATGTTGAAACATTTATTTTTATTTGGTTGACTGGCTGTGTTTGTAGAAAGGCCCTATGGCTCCAATTTGAGAACTACTCCGTCAGCCTCTGGGCTAAGGTAGTCAGTCTTGTTTACTTTGTTTATATCCACCAAATACCACAAAGGAATGCAGACGCCCTGGAGGCCAGCTGGGTAAGGTCCCTTCCTCAGTGGGGCTTCTTTCAAGCTCTAAATCCAAGTGTGCTGATGAGGGGACCAAGGAGCCTGACTTGAGGGGTGAGAAGCCAGGACAGGGGACAAAATGCCCACCTCCTTCCACTGTGAGCAACACATTTTTCGCAATGTGCCTCTGGGTTCCTCAGCAGGGTGAAGGCTTGGGTCAGAAATTTAATATCCAGCACAACATTAATTAGAAGAAATATTGTCTGAGCTCAGAGGAGCTGGCCATGTTATTAAAATACAGAGCAGATACCGTCTCGCCCCCACGCAATGTCAATCCCGCAGACTGACTGGGGTGAGCTTCCCTGTTTTTAAGCTAAAGGAGGGTGTGTGATGTTAAATAGGGCGCCCACCATCACAGAACATAGGTCATCAGAGACCACTTTAGCCAAGTCCTGTGGGCTCCTCTGCCCAGACTCTTAGATACGCTTTTCCTGTCACGCCATCTTTTCCTACCCACGCTCTCTCTGACACCCCCACTCCCTGACATGGCATCTTCCTAACAACTAACGTCTCTCCCCTACATACCTGCCTAGTTACTTTTCTGTTGATGTGAAGAGACTCCATAACTAAGGCACCCCATAAAAGGAAGCATGTAGGTGGGACTAGCTTACAGTCTCAGAGGGTGAGTCCTTCACCATCATGACGGAAATCACGGATGGATTATCTGAGTGCTCCCTGAAAGGATCCTTCCTCTGGAAGTTAAGTGGCATTGGTGTTCTGTCTTCTCAGTCTTTGTTGTGGTGTGACCCCGGGCATATGGCATTCTCTCTCTCTTTCTGTGTCCATCTTGCTTCTTACTGTCAACGTTGAATTCTCAGCTGTGACCCTTGTAAGTCCTGAAATGCCTTAGAAATTGCTACTGGGGTACAAGCCAGATGGAGAAACAGGACAATAACTAGCCTCCCCTACTTCCCACCAAAGCAAGACTCTGTGGTTGACTTGTTATATTCCATTTAAAAGTATCTTTGTGTGTGTGCGTGTGCATGTATGTGTGTGTGTGTGTGTGTGTGTGTGTGTGTGTGTGTATGTGTGTTCATGCATGTGTAGGTGCACATGCTCAGTGGATACTAGGGGACCATCTTGGGTGTGTCTCCTCATGTCTTAGTTACTTTTCTATTGCTGTTAATAAAACATCATGACCAAGGCAGCTTATAGAAGAAACAGTTTATTTGGGGCTTACAGCTTCAGAAGCTTAAAGTCCACGACCATCAAGGCAAGACCATGGTAGTAGGCAAGCAGGCATAGTGCTGGAGCAGTAGCTGAGAGCTTACATCTTGAGAACCAACCATGAAGCAGCATGGCAAAGAGAGACAGACAGACAGAGAGAGAGGGGAGAGAAAGAGGGGGAGGAGAGGAGAGAGAGAGAGAAAGAGAAAGAGAAAGAGAGAAGAGAAAGACAGAGAGACAGGGAGACAGAGACAGAGAGAGAGAGATCCTAACCCTGTGTGTATATTCCCCAGCCCAGGCCTTGGGTGGGGAAAGTAGGGTACTTAGTTAATATTGGTGGATGAATGGACCAATTGATGGATGATAGGTGGATGGATGGATGGACCTATGAGCACAAACCAGGGTCCTTTAGGGGCCCATTTCTATTCACATGCTGGACCTTGGACCAAACTAAAAGTATGCTTCCTCACCTTCCAGGAAGCCTTCCCAGCACCCTGAGCACTGAATACTAGTGTTCTTTAGTCCTGTCCCTATTCTGCACAGGTCAGGGCCACCCATAAAGCACTCCTGTATGCGTGTATGAATACATCTGCATGTGTATCATATACAAATACCCAAAATCACTAATTTACTTGAAAAATACATAAGAGTATCTGTAGTCAACATTTGCTTTAGTGAAGATTTTGAGACTGAAATATAGAACTGTAATAATGTTTGGTATGCTGGGGCCACCACAGAGCAGAGCTGCGCACGCGCGCGCGCGCGCGCGCGCGCGCGCGCACACACACACACACACACACACACACACACACACACACACCGGAAATAACTCTCTTACTTTATGGCTCAAAGCAAACATTCATTCATGCCGAGGATATGAAACAGAAATCTGTCTTCTGCTCTGCCCACCACCAGCTTAGGAGGCTAGAGAAGTGACCAGGCAGGGTGGCAGTGGCTTAGCATGTCTGGAGTCTGCCTGGTTACCAAGTAATGTGTTTTTTGTTTTTGGGGTTTTTCAAGACAGGATGTCTCTGTGTAGCCCCGGCTGTCTGGGAGATTACTTGTAGACCAGGCAGGCCTCAAACTCACAGAGATCCACCTGCCTCTGCCTCCTCAGTGCTGGGATGAAAGGCGTGTGCCACCATGCCCGTCATCACCTGGTGGTTTTATGAAGTCAGGAAATCATATCACTTCTCTGATCTCCAGTCTCACCTGCAAGTCATTTATGGAACAGAATAGAAAGTTATGCTGTACAAGTTCGGCTTTCCATCCTTTACTGGTATGGGGGTGAGGAGGCAGGGGAAGCAGGGAGACCGTGCACACTGGCCCATGGAACAAAAAGACACAGAGACAATACCTATTGTCAGGCACGGGGACAAGAGGAACAGGCAGCATGCTGTACCAGAAGTAAACAGGGAGCCTCTGGTACAGTGTGACTGGAGCTCAGGGATAGACCAAAATAACCTGGACTAGAGCCTGTCTGCTGCCAGCTGTGTGGCCATAGGCAAGTCCCTGCAGCTTCCTGGAGGTTCTCACTTCATCATGTAAAACAGAACTAACATGGATGTATCTGCCCCCAGGATCTGTAACTATACCTCTGCTCTTGGGTCTGTGTGTCCTGTGCGCCTGGGGTTTCAGCAGTGGGCATCCCCCTGGGTGATGAAGATTAAAAAGACAGTTTCATGGGGATATGGATTTAGCTCAGTGGTAGAGCGCCTGCCTAGCAAGTGCAAAGCCCTGGGTTCAGTCCTCAGCCCCGGCAAAAAAAAAAAAAAAAAAAAAAAGACAGTTTCTTGATCAGTGTGGTATAAAACAGTCAAATCACTCACGAAGTGCAGCTGGAAATCACAGCCACTGTCTGTTGCTAATGACTGCAGCACCAACAGAGGCTACGAATGGGCACCATGGACCCGTGTGGCCCTGTGCCTTGGTTAGCCATGTAATGTACTAGAATACTCAGCACCAGTGGCCATGACCAAAGGCCCATCCAAGGTAGGATAAATAAATGAATTTGAAGAGCCACCTAGCATGGGACAACACACAACAGTGAGAGTGTAGCCTCCGTAGATACCAGACCAGGTTCATGGACAGTCCTCACAGACATTCTGAGCAACTGGAACCAGCACAAGTCTCCCGGTGACGCCATTCGAATACAGCAGAGAAAAGAAGTAAAAGCCAGCTTGTGCTGACAGTGTTGGGAAAGAGCCTCTGGAGGTGTGGGTGGCCATGTGCGTCTTCATCTGGTTGCTGACTCCGTGGTATGCTCTGTTTTTGAAAGCTCCGTCAGCTGCATGTGCGCCGAAGGCAGCTTAGTTTTCAATAGATGCAATGTGAGCCAGGAGACAATGGAATGGCATCTTCAAAGTGCAGAAAGAAAATATCTGCCACCTATAATTCGATATAAGCACTAAAAATATCTCCAAAAAAGAATGAGGCAAGATTTGATTTTAGGACAATCAGAGCAGAAAGGCAAAATAGCGTCCTTTAAACAATAGGAAAACAAACCTAGAAAGCCACATGGAACTGTGTGAATGAAAGCACAAAGAAAAGGTGGAGAGAAGGAGTGAGGGCTGCATAAAGTGATTATTAAAATGCTCTATGGAACGCAAGCTATACATAGAAGCAAAGTACAAAAGGTAGAAACCAAGCCTATAAGAACTGTGCTGGTAGGGCTTGGGGTGTTGCACTGCTGTAGAGCACTTGTAGCATAAATGAGGTCTTGGATTTTATCCCCCCTCACTGTAAAAATGTTGGGTCACAGAGACACCTCCCCTTCCTTCACATGTAGGTGAGAAGCACATGTATCCCTAAAAAAAAAAAAAAAATTGCATTGACAGGTACCTGTCGTCCAATGCAATAGACCCCACATGCTTTCCAGACTGGGTTTTGCTGGGCAGGCTGCATCTGTATACTGCTCATGCATGTGAGCATACAGCAAGTCACAGGCAGGAAGGTTCTTCTCCAACATGACACAGCTCCAGTGTCAGTGACTGCAGAAATTGCTGCAGCCACTTCATTAAAAAGATGTAATTAGGATGTGAGGTTGATGCCAGTCTGATATGCTTGGGGTGGTAGATGCATGCTGCACTTACCTGTGAATCTGTGATGTGTCTTCTGTGTTTGGGAAGGGGATTGTCAGGCTTCAGATTAATTTGGCAGTGTTTTTCTTCATTCATTGGAAAGAAAAGCCAAGGCCCACAAATGTTCAGTAACTTCCCTTAGATCAAAAAGCCAGGATGGAGTGGGCTGGAACCTAGACCAAGCAGGCCAGCTTGCATCTCATCCCTAAGTCAATGCAAAATCTCACAAGGCCCTGATGCTAACACTGCTCCTAGCAAAGTTCTGGAACATTCTTTCCCCATCTCATTTCTCATCCAAAGGATGGTGTGATTGAAATGGATGCCTTCTAAATCTTGCCAAGCAATGAATTGAGTCAGGTTTCTGTTTTCTCCTCTATCTCATGAGGTAGTACTTTGTATCAAGATACTCTGCACCCCTACACCCTAGGAAGACAGTAAGGTGTAGCTAAAGGAAGAGAGACTGGGAGGGAAAGGCAGCTGTCTGTTGGTATAAGAGGGGAAAGAAGAGATAGTATCTTAAGAATTCCTAGAATGGGGACAGGAAAAGATATCTCAGTGATTAAGAGTTCTGGTTGTTCTTTGAAAGGACCTGGGTTCAGTTCCTAACATCCAAGTGGCAGCTAATAACCATCTGTAACTCCAGTTCCTGGGAATGTAATGCCCTTTTCTGTCCTCCATGGGCACTGCACACATGTGGTGCTCAGACATAATACAGACAAAATACCCATACACATAAAATAAAAACAGATAATACTTTTAAAAAGGAAAAGAATTCTCAGAATGAGGACTGATCAGATGATTCAGTGGGTGGAATGCTTGCTGCCAAGCCTGATGACCCGAGTTCAGTCCTTGGAACCCACATGATGGAAGTGAAAGAATGGACCTCCACACATATGCCATGGCCTGTACATTCTTCCTTTTATAAATACGTACATATATACACGTCTCAGTTAAGGTTTCTATTCCTGTGAAGAGGCACCATAGCAGCTGTGATAAAGGAAAACATTTAATTGGGACTGACTTACAGTTTCAGGAGTTTAGTCCATTATCATCATGGCGGGAAACATGGAGGCATGCAGACAGACATGGTGCTGGAGAAGTAGCGGAGAGTTCTACATCTTGATCCACAGGCAGCAGAAGGAGACTGTGTGACACACTGGGCATAGCTTGAGCATGTAAGACCACAAGCCTGCACCATGACACACTTCCTCCAACAAGGCCACACACACTCTAACAAAGCCACACTTCCTAATAGTGCCACGCCTTACAAGATTATGGGGATCATTTTCATATAAACTACTACAATATGTAAATGTAAAAAAAATGTTTTTGTGCCAAGTGGTGGTGGCACACAACTTTTATCCCAGCACTTGAGAGGCAGAGGCAGGCAGATCTCTGTAAGTTCCAGGCCAACCTGGTCTACAGGGTGAGTTCTAGGACAGCCAGGATGGTTACACATAGAAATGCTGTCTCAAAAAAGAAAATGTGTAAAAAAAAAAAAAAAAAAAAAAGAAAGAGAGAGAGAGAGAGACTCCCCCAAAATGAGCAAGGCTGAGTACTTGGGGCAGTGTCTAGTGTGGTCCAGGTGGTATTTGCACATAAATGCATACTCAAGTAAGATGTGTTTCCCCTAAACATCACAAATACCTTAACACATGCTATACCAAAACAAGAGCCTCCCCCTCCATGTGTCTTCCTACTTCAGGTCTTTTTCATGCACCATCTGATTCCATAAGGTCTTCAGTGACTTGATTTAATGACACTCCATGGTGAAATCGTTCAAAGGTTTACTGCCAAGAGAGTGTAGCCCCGCTACATGCCTGTGCAAGCTCAGCCCATCAGCCAGAAACTTGTTTACCTTCAGGTCACACATAGACTGTCCATCAATCTTTGCTCATATGGAGGTGAGGGTACATCAGACTCTGTTGTCTTCCTCCTATCCCTGGTGCCTCTGCCCATCACACTGAGTGCCATTGGTGTAGGTGTTCCTGTGCCTGTGTTCACAGGCATGATGGTAGAGCAGCAGGTGGACTTCATCCAGAGGGTTGCACACCCTTTTCCATGTACTCTGTGTTGTGCATCAGGGGGTGTGGGGGAGAGAGAAGGCAAACACCCCATATCTCTTTTGTATTAGAGCCTATGTACATGCCTTTTCTGCTGAGTTTTCAGCCTGAAAAAGGACAAGGACAAGGGTGTATTCATTAAAAAAGTTCCTCAAGAGGCTAGTTTGTTTGCTTGGGGCTTTGCAAGAGCTGTTGTGATGAGGCCAGAACTTAGGGCAGGGCCGTGCTCTGTTCATCAGATCAGCCCCTGCCCTAACCACTTTAGACTCCACACAGAGGCTAATGAAATTCTTGTTAAACTGACAAAAAACAGCCCTCACTCCTTGTCCTCATGGAGAGTAGGTCAGGCACACTGGGCCTTCCAAGGCAAATCCAAATCCTGCGTAATTACCAAGTGCCTGCAAGGGGTTCCTGTCCTCATCCTACTGGTGTTTATCTGTGAGAATAGCACATGTCAGGAGCTGGGCTCTGCTCTGGGACTGCTCTAAGAGGTAAATTCATAGCCCAGCTCTCCAGAAACTTCAGAAGAGAGCGGACAAAAGCCAACAAAGAGAATTCAGAGATCAGCACCAGGGAATGTTCAATGTGCAAGAGCTGAGGCATCGGGAGCGGGGCAAATCATTTGCAGGGTGATCTCAGAGGACATTCAGAAGCTCAGCAGGGGGGAAGGGAGGAGGCAGATATTGGCTGGGTTCCTAGGGTTCCTGGCTTTGAGTTGGGGGTTATCTCCAAGCTGCATGGTTGCCCTGCTGACCTTAGGGAAGGCGTTCCTCCTTTTGCTGATAAGACACAAAAGCTCATGATGTAAACCCTCAGGTATGACTGGCGCAAGGACATTGATCCAGCATACAGCTGAACCTATTTTTAAAGTGTGAAGTTCCTGCCACAGGCAGAGTCACAGGGTAATGTACAGTCCAGAGCCAGGCCCAGCAGCCTCCTGCAAAAGGTTCGCACTTTATCTCTTGGGCTAAATCACTAAACTGGTGGTGTTATTTAAGTGGCATTGTTTACCGTGCGAGAAGCCAAGAGGCAACAACAAAACCCACTGTAAGAATTTATTAAGGGAAAGGAATAGAAAAGGTGTGCATAGGCCTATGGAATGACCATGCAGAAAGAGACTGAAGGAATAGGTGGAACTGGCTATTATAAATCCCCCCCTCGCCCTGCCCCGCACATGCGCATATTGGGCTTACATAGCCATTGATTACATGATCATGCTGTGTGCAGATTATGTGTTCACCCACAGATTACATAGGACATAAGGCCCTAGTATGACTAAGCATCTTGCCTGGGCAATGCATAGGTGGTCATGTAGCTGGGGGAAAGGCTAGGAATTATAACAGGCAGACCACATGGGTTAGGGCACTTCTTAAGGGGTGAGACAAGTCTAGAGTATGACTCCCAGTGTCAGGAGTCTGGTCTGCAATCACTGTGCCACTGCAAGTCATCTGTGTGACACAAGGAAAGACCTCAAACCTCTCTGAGCCTCATTTTCTTTGTCTACAAAAACAGAGGTATTCGTGAGAATCTCTCTGTCTCAGGTCTACAGGGAAGGTTCAGGGCGACATATCTGTAGTCCCACATTGAACTGTGCCTGGAACCTAAGAGGTGCATAAAGTTATGTCAGACACTAGGTACCTCCAGCAACCTCTACTGGCCTCGAGGCTTATAGAAATCACACGTTTTATCAATCAATTTCAAATCTCTTGAGTACTCAGTTAACCTATTTTGCAATAAGGCAAAGAAGGCACATCACGTCATGTAATGTGCCATTTTGAAGAAGGGAACATTTCACTGATAAACTGAGTCTAAAGTTTTTTCCAGTGGCTCCTACCTCAGGACCAGTAGTCTACCAGGGGCTGTACTTCCAGATGTGCAACAGAGGTGGGAATGACTGAAGTGCAAGGCTTCCTGGGCCTGGCTAGGAGATGCTCTGAATTTTCTTCTTCAGCAGTGCTGTTTGGACAGCATCCAATTGCCCCTAGAAAAGCTAGGCTTGTCTTTAGCTCACCACCCCCTCACTGCATCACCTTGGAAGAGTTCTATCCTGTTAGTTTCTTTGATCTCATTTAATAGGTGTCAGAGAGACAGAAATTAATAGATGTACCTCCAAGTGGCAGGCAAGAGAAATCATGAAACCTGGGAATTTCTGCCCACACCTGGAGGTTAAGAAGCCCCTAAAGCCTGAAGAAGCAGGCGTATGAGGGTACATGCTATCCTGGGTCCCTCAATTGTTCGCCTGCCATCTATCTGGTCTCTACACCTTGGCCTCATTTTTACCCAGCTTCCCCTAGCTTGGCCCCTTTCATTCTGACAATCTCAAGAACTGGTCCTTTTGCTCCTGCTTACTGAGACACACTGGAAGCCTGTCCGTGGCCACATAGAGTGGCCTAGACTGACATCCCAAGAACAGCTTTGAGTCCACGGGATTGAGTCTCAGGAGGAACTCTCTGCTACCACCAGATGCTGGGAGAGAACACCAAGGGATGGGGTGACCAAGAGTCAGCCCAGGGACATGAGCTCCAACTCGTCCTCACTCTTCCTCTCCTGCGTGCTCCTCCCCCAAGCAAACTTGGAAAGATCTAGAAGATCCCTCTAAAGAGTTGCTTCTACTCCGTTTTCATTGTGATGGCTCAGTGGGAGAGGGGGAAAGAAGAAGAGTGTGAAGGAGATACAGAGGAAAGCAGAAACAGAGAAGGTGCACACTGGACTTCCAGTTGCTATCAAGGGAAAGAGAGGGGTGTCACAGAACAGAGACTGGGGTGGTGGCTTTCGGCAGAGTCCAGAGCCATTTTTATCAGGTCTGCCTCTTTATTCCTATAGCTGCTCAGTCGGAATAGTTTAGGTTAGTTAGTGCTCTGCTTCCCTGCTATAAAATGTGGCTAGAGACATAGTCATCTCCCAGAGTTTCCGCATATGCTAATATTGCTGAACCTGGTGGCACAGGCTTACATCCAAATGACTGAGGCAACCGAGACAGGAGGGTCACATCACTGAGTTCAAAGCTAGCCTGAGCAACTTAGTGAGCCTCTAACTCAAAGTAAAATACAAAAGGGGTCAAGGTGGGGAGGTAGTTCAGTGGGAGAGTGCTTGCCTAGCATGTCTAAAGCCTTCAGGTACAATTTCCAGCAACATACACAAGAAAAAGTGCTAGTATTTGCAAATAACCTGAACCAATACTGATAAGCATTATCTAAGTATTTATTGAGAAAATAAATCAACACAGGACTCTGTGTGAATGGATTTCCACTCAGGACTCCAAGAGGTGAGAAGTTTCTCTGGGCCTTGGTCTCTTCTGCAATGAAATGAAAGGTTTGAATGAGATGCTTGACAGTGAGACTCCTGGCCCAATGTCAGCTTCTTGATACTGTGCCATGACACTGTCATTGACAAAGTTCACACCCCCAATCAAGTTACAGAAAACTGGAAACAAAACACATTTCATGTTTTGAGTACATTTATGATTTTGTGTTGGGCCACATCTGTAGCTGTCCCTGATCCCATGCAGCCCATGGACCACAAGTTGGACATGGAGGCATGTAGGGGTGCCATGTAGAGACACAAACCCAATACGTGGCTGGGGTCTAAAAAGAATTATACAAACTATGTATAATCCTTCCAAGATCCCTGGGAGGTTGAGGAGAATCCATTGGATGGTACTGATGATGAAAAGAAGAAATGGAGAAGTCACAGGAATTCCTTTCTGTGGTCACAGAGTGAACTGTAGGACAAATGCGCAGTTGGACCCTGCCTGATTCTAATGTCCAGGCTAAGTGAACCAGTACAGAGCCCAGTTTTTCTATTACTGTGACAAAATAGCATGACCACTACAACTTATAGAAGAAAAAGGTTATTTGGGGCTTACAGTTTCAGAGGGTTAGAGTCCGTAACTATCATAGCCAGGGGCATGACAGCAGGCAGGCAGGCAGGCACAGTGCTGGAGCAATTGCTGAGAGCTCACCTCTTGAGACACAACCACAAGGCAGAAAGACACTGGTAATTGAAACATAAAGCCTACCCCCAGTGACAGACCTCCTCCAGCAAGGCCACACCTCCTACTCCTTCCCACACAGTCCCACAAACTGAGGACCAAGTATTCAAACATATGAGCTTATGGAGGCTGTCTTCATTCAAACCACTACACAAGCCGGTTGTCCTTTTTCAAGTTTCAGGTAATCAAAGGAGTACTTGATGGATCCTACCAAAAAGGTAACAACTGTCCCAGGGTCTGGAGCAGATGGAGACAGGAGGGAGGAGCAAATGCTTCAGTATAGAGTAGAAGTGAGAACTCAGCCAACACTTTGTAGGGAACTCCAGTTGGGGTGAAAGCCACTGTGGTGTCCGTTCCTCTGCCTGCCACAGACAAGGTCAAGTCTGGCATAGGGCAGGTGGCCAGCCCATGTGGTCACTACAGATTTCCCAAATGATTCTGGATCAATAAGTGCTTCTTAAGGTTTTTGATCTTTTGCAGGAAGCTGTCATTTTATGATCGTGGAACATCTCATATTTTATTAAATCATTAAATGAGCACACAAGACAAACAACATGCTTTTTGTCACCTTCAGGGAAGAACAGCAATGGAGAACAAGGTGCCTACACACTCCTCTGTTGATCAGGAGGGAAAGCAGACAAGAGGTCAAGGCTAACAGGAGTTGAAGAACCTGGCACCTGCCACATTCTTTTCCCCGCCGCAAGTCATGTTTCCGTTAATGTCCTAGTATTTTCCTCACTCCAAGCTAATGGAATTTGCTATGCATTATTTTCACTTTGAATGGTGCTGATGTTATCTCACTCACCTATTATAAGACTAGACAGTACTGGTTGATACTCAGCCCAAATCATTTCATCGTGACCTGAGTGCTGGCATATTCCAAGGGCTATGCTTCTGCAACTCACAGGTATTCCCTGAAAGACAAATATGACAATCTGGCTCTCTACTTGGAATTAATCACCTTTGTCTTTAAGGTTCCAGCAGGGTTTTACTCAGGGATCTGTAGGTTCATGTGTGCATGGATTACT
The DNA here is from genome assembly GCF_903995425.1 of Onychomys torridus. NCBI lineage: Eukaryota > Metazoa > Chordata > Mammalia > Rodentia > Cricetidae > Onychomys > Onychomys torridus. The sequence goes on along the minus strand of NC_050458.1, from coordinate 32,931,491 downwards.
GTTGTATCTAAATAATGTTTAATTTGGAGTCTTATTAATTTACTCATGTTGGCACTGGGGACTCATCACTAGAAAAGGAAGTAGTGTCCCCTCACTGAACAGAGCTGCATTCACTAAACCAGTACCCTATCTAGAAGCCAGCCTATGGGGAAAGGTTCTACCATCAGACACTGGAAGAAAATCTCCCTATGAAAGACAGCATGGCCAGGCAAAGGAAGTGCAGGAACCATTGAGGGGCATGGATTATGTGTCAGGGGCCAGACTGACAGCACAAAATGATGTGAAGGAATGGGCCCTATGGTCAAAGATGCAAGCTGGGATCCATCTGAGGCCCAGTTAGCAGCAAACAATGAGATCCAATAGTGTGCTGGAAAGTCAGGGGCTTTATCCAGGGAAGAATGCAGTTGAGCTGAGGCTGCTGAAGTTGGACATAGGGATAGGATGAAGAGGGCAAGAAGTGCCCAGATGTTTAGCAGTGAATGGAGCATGGATCAGTAGCATGCGCTGAAGCTGTTTCTGCTGGACACGGCATAAGATAGAGTGTATTAGTTACTTTTCTGCTGCTGTGATAAAACATCATGACTAAAGGCAACTTAAGGAAGTGTTTGTTTTGGCTTATGGTTCCAAAGGGATAAGAGTCCATGGTGGGAGACTAGAGGTAGGGAAATAAGCAGCAGACATGGTGGTGGGAGCAGGAAGCTGAAAGCTCCCATCTTCAAACATAAGCACAAAGCTGAGAGAGTAAACTTGAAGTAGGTGAGGCTTTTTCTTTTTAAAGCCTGCCTCCAGCAAGGCTGTACCACCTAAACCTCGCCAAGCAGGGACCAAGGGTTCAGATTCTTAAGATTACAGGGGACATTTCTCCCAGGAACCGCCTCGAGGAGGAAGGATGAGTGGCTGTCTGAGGGAAGGGACAAGTGCAGAACACAAGAGTCTGCAGACATCCTGCCGAGGAGTAGTCCCCTACGCTCCACAGATGGTTCCATGAATGACTACAGGTGCTTTTGTTCTCCTTCTCCTCCTCCTTCTCTCCTTCCTTCTTCCTCTCCTCCTCTTCCTTCTCCTTGTTAACCATCCTTTCAATTCAAGAATTGATTTCCTGTCTTAGTAAGAGTCTTATGGACATCCACCCCTCATGCTCCCAGTCGAAAGTCCCTGTTGCCCACATGATTCTGTGGCCAGAAAGACAAACATTTTTAAAACTTTTTTTATTAAATATGTTTATTTATTAAATTTTTTTCCATTTTACATACAAACCCCAGTTCCCCCTCCCTCCCCTTCTCCCGCCTCCTCACCTCCCTCCTACTCTGCCCCCATCTACTCCTCAGAGTGGGTAAGGCTTCCCATAGTAGTCAACAGAGTCTGGCATACCAAGTTGAAGGAGAGCCTAGCCCCTGCCCATTGTATCAAGGCTGAGCAAGGTATCCCACCACAGGGAATGGGCTCCAAAAAGTCAGTTCATGTACGTGGGATAAGTCCTGGTCCTGCTGCCAGGAACCCCACAAACAGATCGAGCCACATAGCTGTCACCCACATTCAGCAGGTCTAGTTCAGTCCCATGCAGGTTCCTGAGCTGTCAGTGCAGAGTCAGTGAGCTCCAACTAGCACTGGTCATCTGTCTCTGTGGGTTTCCCCATCATGATCTTGACCCCCTCTTCTTTTGAATGTCAAATGCCATTTATTGAAGGAGGGAGGAGGTCTTAAATACAGGCTTACAGCACATGGGTAAACCCCAGATGGCATAAGTTCGCTTCTGATTTTTTTTTGAGCTGAGGATCGAACCCTGGGCCTTACACTTGCTAGGCAAGTGCTCTACCATTGAGCTAAATCCCCACCCCCGCTCCTGATGTTTTACAATCTTGCATCTAAGCTGTTAAGGCCCAATATGCAGGATACACAGACAAGGAGCTTCCTTCCCTTAAGCATCCAGGAGGGAGGAATCTCTCAGGGAATTAGAATAGGGAGGATATCAAGGTCAAGGTCAGCAAGCAAGGCAACAGTTACCCAAAACGGGGACCAGGGACCTATAGGTTCCCCCCCCCACACACACACACACACTTTTACTAAAAAATGAGCTTCTGACTTAGGTTGCATGGGACGTCAGCAGGTCACCTTACCCAGTCATGGAGACACCTGTCCAGGCCACACAAGGTGCAGATAGACATTCTTGGGCAAAGCAATCAGAGCCATGAGAGTGCATTAAACCAGGACTTCCAATGTCATCTTAGCCAGTAGGTTGAGTGTGCTGCCTGGAGGCCCTGAACCCTGTCCCGAGTAAGAAATAGGGCAATAAGGCAGAGAGTGGGTTAGCCTATGAGAAAAGCCAATGGCAGAAAGGAAGACTGGAAATGCTTCTGGCACAGACCGAACTGTGTTAGAGTTCAGCACGATCAAATGTGAGTTGGGTGAGTGATCCCAGTGCGCTCAGTACTGGAATGTGAATCCAGTCCTTGGTACAGCCACTGCCTTTAAACCACTGACCTTTCCCCCAGCTCTGGTACACTTCCTTCCTGGGAAATGATCTCTTTTTATCCACCTCTCCCCACTTCCCCCATTATGTGCATGTATGGAGAACAGAGGTCAACCTTGGGCGTCATGCCTCAGATCCTATCTACCTTATTTTTAGGGTATGATCTAACTCCTTCTGACTAGGCCAGCCTAGGTGACCAGTGAACCCTAGAGATCGTCTAGATCAGTTCCCCCAGTGCTGGGATTACAAATAAACATGGCTACCATGCCCATATTTTTTTCTTCTATTTTTGATATAAAAATAATTACAGCATTTCTTCCTTCTCTTCCCTTCCTCCAAGCCCTCCTATATATCATTCTCTTTCACATGCATGGCCTCTATGACTGCTCCTGGATATGCTGAAGGAGAAAGTTTATTATAAATATGTGGGAAAGCATAGCCAGAAGCAGGGACATTTGGGAGAGTAAATGGTGGACACGGTCAGACTGAGTTGTGCCATGTGAAGGGGGGGGAGGCCCAAAGATACAAATCCAGAATGGTTGGATTGTATAGGGAAGGGAAACTTGGGGAAGGGCATGCCATTCCCAGGAATGGAGAAGTTTAGGGTAGGGGGTGGGGGATGCCAGCCCCGAGAGAGATATAACTGCCAGTCTCACATAACAGCCTCTCAGAACATTGAGGCAAAAGACAACCTCTCATGACCCTGGGTCCTGTGGTTTGGGATCAGGACAACCTAGCAGGCTGTCTTATCTGCCCATCATGTCTGAAAGATCTAGAATCTAAGGGACACTCAGGTAACCAAGGACCCTCCACTCAATCTAGCCATGGATGACTCAAAGTGCCGGGCTGGTCAAGTGCCACCTACCTCCAGTGTATGCTGTCGCTTTCCCATAGGGATGGGTTCCCTGCAACACGGAGCCAGGATTTTAAGAGGCAGCACCACACAGCCAGCAAGAAGCTATGGCTTTTCTGGCCTATCTTTAATGGCATAATACCATGCTATGGTACAGTTGTCCTCGACACGTACTAGGACTGAGCCCAGGAAGCCATCTTGGATGCCACGTACTTGCTGAAGCTCTAATCCCTTCTATCAAATGGGATAAGGTTTGCACATTACCTGTGTGTTCTTCGCTCTGTATTCTAATGAATCATTTGTAGATCTTAACACAGTTACCATGCTGTATTGTTTAGAGGGATGATAGAAAAGGGTCTCTATGGGCTTAGTACTGGTACATATTTTAAAAATCTTTCCAAATCCAGCTTTTGGATCTGCTCTCTGTTCCCCTGGACAGGTAGAGTGGCAAAGAGTTTGTGACTATGATTTATAAAGCCACAGACGGTTGCATACTGAGGATGTGGGTGTCAAAACGGTTCATTGAGAGAGAGAGAGAGAGAGAGAGAGAGAGAGAGAGAACACAGATCAAACACTGCATCTGCCCTCAGAGTAAGTGTAAGGCACTCCAGCCCAACAGAAGTAAACATCATAAAGGGCGTCAGAGGAAGCACACAAATGCATGAGGTGGACCGAGACAAAGGTGATGGTGAGGTAATGTGTCAGTTGTGTGTGCAGATCTACTTGTGTTATTGTGTGGGTGAACTGTTCTCAGGGTTGAAACACTGGCTGAGGTGAGGTATAACAGCCCTTGCCATAGAAACCTTTGAGTGATTTCCCTGACTGAAATCAAAACAGGCCAGAGGAAATGACTGGATTTGGAATCTGCCCCAAACTGTCAGGTCAATGCCTTCATTCTTGAGAAGAAGAGGTGGGGCTCTTTAGCGATGGAGAATGCTCTGTGTCAGTTCTGATGACAATTAACAGCCAGCACCTGAACCTGGGGAAGCAAGTCTGAGGCTCAAGAGGGGTGAGCCCATCTCTGCTGTTATTAATGTGTATAGACAACAGCCTGAAGCTTGATGGAAAGCGTCTACACGGTCCCTTACACCGGAGTCTTTGGGTTCCGTCCTCAAAACTGGAATCTCAGCTGCTCTAAGGGGAAAGATGACACACAGAATTGACTAGCTCGGTGCCAAGTATTTTGAGAGCCTCTGATGATCAATGGCCATTACTAATTTAAGTATCTTTCTGATGTGCATGTCACTATATTTATGAACATTCTGTATATGAGAATGGAAAAGTACACAGTTTGTGAGTTGCCAAGATGTTCCAGGTCTCTGCCAGGCTGGCTGCATCTCTTTGGGGAAAAGAATTTTCCAATCGTTTATACATAAAACATCTGTCTATGGTAGTGGTCTCAACACTGATATTTTCCCTTGTCCTGTCTTTGTTTTGTGTTTTTTTTTTATTTGTTTGTGTTGTGCCAACAAGAAAGGTAGCATTTTTCCCCTTCAGCCAAAACCAAGTATAAATATCTAAATCTGTAATAAAAGATTCCCATGCATGAAAGGGATGTAGATGGTATCTATACCTGTTCCTGGAAAAATAAATAAGAACTCCTTAAGCAAATTCTTGGGTGTTTTGTTTTGTTTTGTTCTGTTGAACCTTAGTAGACTATGTTGACTATTCTTGAGACAAGTCCACCAAGCGTTGTCTTTCCCTTTTGGTAGCTGAAACAGTACCCAGAAGGTACCAGTGGGGACATCTCTGTCACTTTGTAGCTTGTCAAGTGGAACTGTTTTATACAGAGGTTAGGTATCTGGAACCCAGCTTACTGGCCTCTAACATGAAGCATGATGGAGTTAATCTAGGATTGCCAGGAAAATTTGGTATCATGACACATTAATGAGCATCTTTGTTTTCTCACTGTGGGGACCACATACCTGGTAAGAAGCAACTGAAGGTTTCCTTTGGCTTATAGTCGAAGGGCACAGTCCATCATAGTGAGTAAAGCATGGCAGCAGGGCTGTGGCAGCAGAACTCTAAGACTGCTTTCTCACATCCTAGTGGCTCAGGAAGCAGGAAGACTGGGGCTAAAAGCAAGGCCGGACTATAAACTGCAAGAACTGTTGTCTGCAACCCAGTTAATTCAGCAAGACCACATGGTCTGAAGTTTCAACAACCTTCCAAAACAGCGCCACCAGCTGGAGAATAGAATTCAAACACATGAGACTATGGAGGATGTTTTCTATCCAAACCAATCATGTAGAAGTGAATTTCTCCCTTTTTTAGTTTTGAGAGCAATGTTGGTATAGCATTTTATAGTTTGGGGCCTCAGGCTTCATCGAACTTGGTCTACAACAGTTAATAATCAGATGCCAGCCATCCACAAGTTTACCTCATAGTACAAATTGTTCTAGCTTTAAGCATCAGATCTTTATTGTGGACATTTGGGGAGAAGAGCACCCCCTTTATCTTTTGAAGACACTACTTAGAGGCTCCCCCAACCACTTGCACTAACATCTCCCTGCTTGGGCTAGTTTCAATTCTGTACCTTTGAGGGGTGCTGAATAGACATTTTTATGTCAAGTATCCAGGTGCTGAAGGCAGTGGGCATGGGGGTGGGGGGCATTAAGAGTCTGTGCTGCAAAGTACAAGAGGCTAAATCACTAAACTTAAATCAAGGCCAAGGGTGTGAAAACCAGACCCATATATATTTGTGGGCTTGTAGTTTCTTGTTGCCATAGTAACCAGAAAATAGTCTGAATCAAACTGTGAAGAGGAAGGAAACTGCCCTTGCACGCCAGTCAGAACCCTCAGGCTGTTAAATCCTAAATTCAGGATGGAACTTGCCTGTGGTACTAAACTCAATTCGCCTATTCCAGCTCCAAGCTGGAATTCCTGTCCACACTAGAAAAGTTCAGAATTTTATGGAGAGATTCGGAAATTACAGAGATGGCTGTGGGCATGAACCAGCCCCTTTGGGGTTGGGGAAGGTGTATTTAAAGATGTTTTCAATGGGCTCAAGGTAGATTAGTCTTTGTAACTATTTCAAATGTGACTGAGTTGTCCCTTAATTTAGACCTAGCATTTCACCAAGGGAATTTAAATAAGATATTATCAACCTTGCCACATTTCATTAATTCAAGGAAACTGGTAGCCCCTCCATTTGTATGTTTCCTTATTTTCTTGCTTTAGGCTTGAATCTTCTGCCTTGGCCTGTCAGTTTAAACACAGGGGGACATTTAATGAATTTGTATCTGAACTCTGCTGAAAGTGAGTACTTACAGGAGACCTTAAGGGGAATAGTTAAGATTTCATCTGTGTTGACAAGGTTTTGCGAGTAGAGTTCAAAGACCAAAAGGAAGCTAGATTTGGAAAATTCAGGGACTGGAAAGATGGAAAACTTGGGAGTTAAGATCACTTGCTACTCTTACAGAGGTCTAGGGTTCAGCTCCCAGCACACACACAGTGGCTGACAACCAATTCTGACACCCTCTTATGGCCTCTATGTGCATAGCACAAACATGGCATACATACATAAATGCAAACAAAAGCACTCATGCTCATAAAATAAAAACATAATTTTCACATTAATATATCTGTAACAATCAAATATTTTATATATATGAATGCTGCAAAGATAGATGGTGTGTGTGTGTGTGTGTGTATTGTGGGGGGAGGTTGAGTGTGCACGTGGTGTCCGAGTTTAGGAGTCATCCTTGGGTGTTGTTCCTCAGGTACTGTCCTTATTGTTTTAGACAGGATCTCTCACTGGCTTAGAGATTGTCATGTAGGCAAGACTGACTGACCAGCAAAGCCTTATCTCCACCTGCTTGACTGGAATTGCATGTGTGCATCACCACACTCTACCTTTTATGTGAGTTCTGGGAACCAAGCTCAGGTCTTCAAGCTTGCGACCACATTACCAGCTGATCCATCTCCCCAGCCAAAAGTGTCTGTTTTAAACGTACACTGACACAATTACCTTTTTCTTAATGTATTATTGTACAAAGCAATAAGGCTCTTGATTTTTTTTTCTTTCATAAGCAGCGCTGTTTTATGTGAAGTGCTGTGTTGATTCTGTTTGGGGAAATGACATTCCCCATTGCAAGCTGTCCAGGGAGCTTGTAGCCAGGAGACCTCCTCCTCTTCATTTTTGCAGTGGTCCTAGTGAGGCCCATCATATCTGGTATTCACTGGAAGCAATCATTTTACCACCTTCTTTGCAGATCCCAGTCCTTCCTGCATCCTGTCTTCAGCAACTTATCTAAGTGTCTGACCCAGAAGCTAGACTTTATGTGTTTAGATCAAGCCATGCTTCCTAGCTGTGTGACCTTGGGTTTGTTAGCTTCTCTGAGTCTGTTTCCTTATCTGTGAAAACAGGAAAGTGATTGCATCCTTCTACAGTCATCAGAGGTCAACAAGTGAATATGTGGGATGCTCATAGGACGTTGATAGGCCCAGCCAAGTCGGCTGCACATAAGTGAATTTTCAGATTTTATTTTTCCACATCACCTTTGTAGAAGGAGGTCTCTCATTGCCGAGTTTTTCTCTCTGCTGGTCTTTTCTCCCCATCCTATTTTGAACCTGCTCCCAGCAAACAGAATGCTCAAAAGATGCAGGCTGTGTATAAGTCGGTATCCAGGGTAGGAGCAGGGTTCAGGCCCAATCTCTAGACTCCCTCTGCCTTCTGTAACAACTGAAGATTCCTCCTGTGTCAGGGGCAAGGATCTGGGTCTGATAGATCCGGGATATCCATCACTGTGCATCCTAGGACAATATTTACACAGGGCTGTGTGGATAGTGGTAGAAGCAGAGACTGCTTATTAAGAAAGCAGGCACTTCTATGGGCTGGGGAGATAGATCAGGTGGCAAAATGCTTGTCTTGTAGGTACAAAGACCTGAGTGGGCTGTCCAGAGCCCATTTGAAAATGCTAGAAATGTTGGTGAGATCTTACGGGTATAGCTTTTGACATTACTAAGAGACATAATCTCACGGAAAACTCCCTGATCGCATGGCTCTTACAGTCTTTCTGCCCCCTCCTCTGCAATGTCCTCTGAGTCTGAGGGGGTGAGAGTTATTTTGTAGATGTAGCCATTGGAACTGTGTTCCACGACTCTGCATTTTGATTGGTTGTGGTTTTATGTAATAGTCTCCACCTGTTGCAAAGAGATGTTTCCTTGATGAGAGGTGTGGACTAAACTTATCTGAGGGTATGAGCATAAATATTTAGAGTGTACTTAGGGATTAGGCTGGCTTAGTAAAGTGTCAGGTTCTCCTCAAAGACCCATGACTTCCCTAGCTCTGGGTAGCTGCCCAACCATGAACAGAAAACAAGGACAACAACAATAGATATGCCAAAGTGGACAGGGGAAAGCTCATGAGACCTCAGCCTGACACAAAGAACTACAGGATATTGGGAGTATGAGAAATAGTCTTCAGGGAAGAGCCCATCAACAGTTATCCAATATCAAATGGCAAGCCCTGAAAACATATACATGCCAGTAATATTATCTAGACAGTGGGTATATTTATGAATACACACGCACAAACACATATATTTCAAATCTAATCTAATGGCTGAGGTTCCTATTTAACATATCAAAGCAGACTCCAGCTACTGGTTCTCCCTGCTTACCTTAGTTCCTACCTGTTACAGGGACTGCTT